>NC_044245.1:129499975-129809975 GCF_003957555.1 Calypte anna
AGCTTTATAATTCAGCAGGCAGCCGTGTCAGACAAGAACATGAACTCAGATAGGAACTGTGGCACTCTAATAACCTTAATTGGCCTTCCCTACTTCATTTGTGATTTGAGATTAATTGTCAGTAAAGTGAAGTGCTTCTGGTATAAAGCAGTGGCCAACAATTTCAGCTGCTTCTGTCCTTGAAGGTAATGATCTCTTGTGAACTCTGAACTGATGACTTTTCATCTTATCTCTAGCTACTCCTAACAGCTCGCTCTGCAGTAGCCACTGAAAACACAAAGCTGTACCAGCAGGCCAGTAACTTCTGTTTATGTGGTGTCAAAACTTATACCTCCTGTTTGATAATAAACATTGACCTGGCTCCCTGCAGGTAAGCGAGGCTTAGGTTTGGAGTCCTCCTCAGCTCCAATGTTCTGGAAAAAATATGTTAATTTCCTATGTTAATTATTTTCATCGACTACACAGCAGTTAAGATCCAGAGCAAAGAAGTGACTTCTTTATAATTCAAAGACAATGAGAGGAAAGAGGGAAGTCATGAATCATTCTTTTATAGAAGGCCATAAAAGTCACAAAAGGAGATTTTCAAGAGCTAAACTTAGGGTACTAAACCCACATTTACACTTTTTGTGTTAGTTAAAAATACTTCAGAAACACGTATCTTTAATGCTTAAACTATGTAATTTTTCAAATCTTGATATGCACCATGAGCTGTATTAGCAGAACACAAAATTTTAGATGCATTTTTTTAATACAAGAAAACATCTAGGAAGTATTTGTTTCCAAATGTTTAGTCTCACTTGTTAATTATGCCATGCACTTGCTAGCATGTACCTCTCCCTCAACTCTCAGTAATCTCTTAATTAGCTTGAAATGCTGATTTTCAATTCCATCTTCCCCCTCTGCTTCCTCATTTTGACTTCCATATTTCTCTCAATAGAAGTTAAGCTCTCTTTCTCTTTCAAAACAATCTATGATTTCAACTACTTCTATTTCCTTCCAAGAAACCTGTAAACCAATCACTGGAGAATTATAAAGCTAGTATGGAATCTCCAGGAATAAAACCAAAATGCTTATCTGACAATATGCTCATTTTTGCTTCTGTATCATTTCAAATACATCTTTTCTACCCTAAAGAAGTCTGTCCTATTTTAAAACAAAACTAATCTGTTTCAGTCACACTGTTCCATGGATGCCAAGGCAAGCAGGAAACCTAAGAGACTTGCTTTTTTCATACTTCTTTCATTTTACCCTATATTCCTCCAGTCCCTGTGATCTCCCAAACTATTACTTGCAGTAATTTTTTGCTTCCACTTTACTTACAATTTTCCCTAGAAGTTTCACACAGCTACTGGTATTCCATCAGCTCTCACAGTAGAACTGATGTCAGTGCTCATACAGCCAGCATTAGGCAACTGTTGCTTAGAAGAAAAACCAAATCACAACAAGAGCACCAGCTAGCACTGAACATAAACTACCATCCACTCAGTTATGTGGTCTGAACTGGCACTCACATCTGCAGGCAGTATTAGGGAGTAACTGTTCAACAAAATAGGGCAGGGCAGGATCTTCTCTCCCACCTTCAACAACACCATCCATATTTCCCTACATATCTGAGGTAGACCAGCAAGTCTCATACAAGTAACACAACTACAGAGCCCAGGTGTTGGAACATACAACTTCAGCTTTAACCATTCAATCATCCTTTTAAAAGAAGATACCAAATTCTGGCCCTTCTACCTCTGAACTTTGAGCCCAACTCTGCTTTGTATCACCCTTCCCACACAGCTCTTAGGCAATTCCTACACCACACAGGGAAACCACACTACAAATATCCATAAACATAAGATGGGGAGAGGGTGTGTGTGTAAGGAAGTGTTGTATACATCATTCAGGGCAACTTTCAGTGGCCACTTCTGAACTGAAACTAACTCTGTTGCCTGGCTGCCCTCACCTGATGGATAATTGGCAGGTATGGTTAAGCTGAATACTGGACTGAGGATCAGGTCTTAAAAAACAGCAAAACTGAACAAGTCAAACTAATTTTTTTTATTATTATTAGTCCTAAAGGACCTAGAATTTTAAATGAAATCCTGGTCAAAACCATATTTTTGGGGGAAAGGGTGTTTTACAGATCATTTCATTGGTGTGAAAATGCAATTGTGGTCATGATGATGAATTTGCATTTGGAATTTCCCAATCAAAAAATCCTTGCAGCTCATTCTTCCTGTCAGGCAGGGTAACATTCATATTTCACACAGCCCATGAACACATTAAGTGATCAGTGATGTAGTAGAACTTTCGCATTTTAACTCCTCAAATAATGTATTACTTACCTTAAATAAATGACTTGTAACAAATATCAGGAAATCAGAAGTATAACTTTTACCATTATTTTTTACCCAGTATCATGTATGCTACTGAAGGAATACGCAAAGATTTTTATATTGTGGTGATTTTGTAATTTCCATGCTGTGAAGTTCTACTGCTAGAAACTAGAGAAATTTTTTTATAGAGGGTAGGGATACAAAGCATCCACGGGCAGTTTGTGACTCTATAGCTTTTGGCACCACAATTATACTACTTAGTTTTACCAACCTACTGAAGAAAAACCCCTCCAAAATACATTTAAACTCAGTAACACATTTTACAGTACAAAATCCTATTGAAGACTGAGGGGGTTAAATTCTGAATTCTTAATATTTCATTAACTTTAAAGACAAAGAATCTGATGAAAAACAGTTTTCTTTATGGCATGTCACAGAACTTCTCTCCCTTCTTGAATAGCTTTCAAAAAAGCTGTTGAAATACCACTAATCATTCAATTACACAATTCAACAACTGTCTGAAAATGAAACACCAGAATGGACAAGAAGGGTGAGATACCAGAAGGTTCTACATTGGTTTTGCTTTAAGTGTTGTTTGTTTGTTTTTCTTCATTTTGGGTTGGGGTTTTTTGTTGTTGTTTTATTTTTAAAATCAGAACTATAATTCTGTTACAGCAAAACTTTTTGCAAAACCTAATAACAGTGGAAAACAAAGTTATCAAACAACATCTGGTGTGCTTAAACACAAGGAAGTTGGTTTATGATCTGCTTCAATGTAGATAATGAATTTAATTATTAGAAGCACCCTAAAAATTACCACCCTCCTCCTCTTATCTGCAAACACAGAAGTTCATTACAATCTTCTAGTGCACTTACACTTTTTATGCAAAATTACAAACAGGCCTGGTTCCAGAGATCTATAAAATGCCTGATACAAAGAGACTCAATATCCCCCCAAGTTCAACAAAATCCCTAACTGGAATCATATGTGGGATTCAAAATGTTCAAAAAGCTTAATTATCTTTGTGTGAAGTATCACCTCTGTTAAATCAGACAATAGCAATTTATATCCTTTCTTTTCAGAAAGAAAAAAAATGGCTTCTCAGTCACATATCCATTCCCACCAGTCCAATTCTATCTTCCTTTCTGAGGGGCTGTAAGTGCTGCTCTTTACTAAGCTCATGACATGAGCAACATACACTACAGAGACCAAGAATCATAGAATCATAGAATCAGCTGGGTTGGAAGGGACCTCAGAGACAATCAAGTCCAACCCTTGAACCACCGTTGTGGTTGCTAGACCATGGCACTGAGTGCCACATCCAGTCTCTTTTTAAATATCCCCAGACACGGAGAATCCACTACTTCCCTGGGCAGCCCATTCCAATGCCTGATCACTCTCTCCGTAAAGAAATTCTTTCTAATGTCCAACCTAAACCTCCCCCGGCACAACTTGAGACCCTGCCCTCTTGTCTTGTTGAAAGTCATCTGGGAAAAGAGCCCAACCCCCGCCTGGCTACACCCTCCTTCCAGGGTGTTGTAGAGAGCGATGAGGTCTCCCCTGAGCCTCCTCTTCTCCAGGCTGAACACCCCCAGCTCCCTCAGCCCTTCCTCACAGGACTTGTGCTGGAGTCCTTTCACCAGCCTGGTTGCCCTCCTTTGGACCCGCTCCAGGACCTCGATATCCTTCCTGAACGGAGGGGCCCAGAACTGGACACAGGACTCAAGCTGTGGCCTCACCAGAGCTGAGTACAGGGGCAGAATCCCTTCCCTGGACCTGCTGGCCACACTGTTCCTGATACAGGCCAGGATGCCATTGGCCTTCTTGGCCACCTGGGCACACTGCTGGCTCATGTTCAGCTTCCTGTCAATCCAGACTCCCAGGTCCCTTTCTGCCTGGCTGCTCTCAGCCACTCTGTCCCCAGCCTGGAGCTCCCCATGGGGTTGTTGTGGCCAAAGTGCAGGACCCGGCACTTGGCTGTGTTGAACCTCATCCCATTGGAATCAGCCAATCAGAAGGAACCACTCAAATCAGAACTGTCCACCCAAGGATCATGCAGTGCTGGTTACTTCATTTTTCAATGTCTCTCATACCTCACATAATTCTAACTGAGAAGCAGCCTGAAGAATCACACTCTCTTTCCATTTTGCACAGGAAATGATGAACAATTTACCCTGAATTAATTAAACACAAAAAAACCCCCACACCAATCAAACAAACAAAAAAAAAACCCCAGCAATTAAATTATTCTAAAAGCTAAATCAACAAATCAGCAAGTTTCCACCTTTCACAAGATGTGAAAACCTGACAGTACCAAATATTAAAAATCACCTACTCCTAGGAATAAAATCAGATTTCCAACATGAAGCAAAGAATTAAGATTTCTATCATTCTGTCACAAAGAATGCACCGACAGCAATCACTGTTGATCCAACCACGTAACAGAAGGAGAGCATGATGCTGTTACAGAATCACAGAACCATCTGGGTTGTAAAGGACCTCTGAGACCATCAAGTCCAACCCTTAAACCCAAAACCCATAAACCCTGTTACACTCACTTGCCTCATCAGCTCCCAGTGAGGTACAGCCACAATTATCAACACAGGCCAAAATGCAGGAAGGGATTAGGAGTGGACACTGATTAAATCACAGACACAATAATACATATAATAAAAATTACATTTGAATTATTTTAGGAAAAAATTACAGATACTTCATATATTAACATTAAGAGCACCTAAAAATAAGATAAAACACTAGAACAGAATTAAAAAAAAAATAAACCTACCACAACTGTGACAAGTGGTTTAACAGCCATTCACTGTCACAAGCTTCCCTCTGGAATTATGACCTTTGCTGTACAAAGCTAAGTATAATGCACTTAAGATGTAAAGTAATAAAGTAATAAACAGAGAGAAAAAATACATAATGTTAAGAATAATTTCATTATGACAGCAAAGATGGGTTACTGAAAGATAAGCCATTTATGTTGCCCTGTATATTTATTATTGATAGCAAGTTCATACCATATTGACAGTGTTACAATAGGTCAAGAATGTAAACATTTTGCAATAGTAAGTGTAATTACAAATCTACTGAAAAGAATCAACCCTTGCCTTGTTAGCACCCTCATGCAGCAGAACTGTGCCTTAAGATTCATTTCTCAATTTTTTTCTCCTATTTAAGCTGGGAGCTGGACTTACTGGCCCAATAGTCCCTTACAACTTGAGGCATTTTATGATTCTATGATATTTCTTTTCAAGAAATTGTTTTCAATATTACAGATAATTTGTTCTGTGACAACTTGAGCAAGCAAGCATTCTAAGGCCACAGGTTTGCTGAGTTTTAGTTTCACTTACTGGTTTTAATCAATCTCGCTTATACAACTGATCTTTAAATCCTATCGCATATGACAGAATCAATCCCAGAATCCCAGAATGGTTTTGGTGGGAAAGGACCTTAAAGATGTAGTTCCAACCTCCCTCCATGGACAGGGACACCTTCCACTAAATCATATTGCTCCAAGCCCCATCCAACCTGGCCTTGAACACTTCCACTGATGGGGCATCCACAGCTCCCCTGGGCAATGTTGCAGTGTCCAAAGTTCTACCATATCTTGAGACAAATCTGCACTGGTATATATAAAAGGAAGAATTTATTACACTGGCTGTTATCCAATTAGCAAGACAAAGAGCAAGTTCACCCTGCTAACTCATCTAACAAGATCTTGTCATCTGCACTTCTGTTCAGTATCAACCACTTTTCCAAGATAAGTAATAAAAATATTTATTACCACCACTCTTTCTCCAGCAATATCACCTCAGCATGCTGTCCTACTGACAAGTAATTTACCAGTTTATCCATGGCTTAGTTTGTTTTGGTTTTGAAAGATACTTGATCTCTCATAAGAAAGATAACTGGGAGCAACTCAGCAAATTACTGGTTGTATGCAAAGAAACAACTTCATTTATCTGCAGTGGCCTTCTTCTGCTTGCTTATTTCTTCTTTCTCTCCCTTCAAGTCCAGGAGATTTATCAGTACTTCTCAAGGCTTTCTTCCATTGTATTTAAATAATTTCCTATGACCCATGGAACTCTTCATGACTTCTGCCTGTAGGTATTTTGACTATTACCCTGTCCCAGCTTTCTATCTTCTGCTTTAAAATGCAATAGTATGTTCAGACAAATCACACAGTCACAAAAGACACAGTTATTTTACCCATGCTTAACCTGAATATTCAGGGGAACAGTGCAATACAGAAATATGAAATTAAATGAAACTCCATATGCATCTTTCACAGGTTGCTCTCTCCCCCTGCAACAGCTCCTTTATTGCTAATTTTGTATGGATTATGCAAGAACACCTTTAAGAGTCAATACTTTGAGAGATTACAGGTAGCACAAAAAACCCAGGAATTTAATCCAGTCACATCACAATTATAATAGAGCTCTACTAGCATAATAGTCAACACCCTGAATTTAAAAACCTCCAGTGGCTGAGATCTCTAATATTTTATATTTAAAAAAAAAAAAAAGGATTAGCATGTTTGGTCATCCCAGGTACAGAAGCAGAATAATGATTTTTAACAAAGAAAAAGTAGGCACAAAAGAACAATGCTCACAGTGTTTGCTGCTTCCTGCTTTACCACTGACAATAACAGATGACAGCAAAAACCAACCACCAGCACAAAGAAAAATGCTCCATTCACTTGCAGTTTTCAAACTAAGAACTCAAATTAAACTGACAGAGTACAATGTTACAGATATTAAATGCCTACATCCCACTGAAATAACGGAAATGTCTAATTACAGAAGATTTCATGGTCTATGAAAATATCACTGAATACAAAGTTCCAATATTCTCCCCAATAGCTTCATAACAGTATCATTTACACTGTAGGCTTAATTTCATTGCCAGATTGTAGTAGAAGTTATTTACACCTTCTCTTGTAAGGAAATGTGGTTGATAATTTTTTTTTTCTATTCCATAAGCCATGATGAAGACATAAGCAGTGGCAGACAACACAATGTAAAATCCAGACATTTGCACCACCCAAGTCAAGAGGTAAATGTAAGTATATAGTACTACTCACATAACAAAACAGGACTTAGATTTCAAGAAATAGAAGCCCTTTTAAATCAAAGTAAGTAATAAAACCACAAGATTAAAGTCAGTTAAAATTCTAGTATACCACTGGAACTGATCTTTCAGCTCTTCATAGCACTTTGCTATCTTAGTAGGTACAACCATTGCTCTCTGAAACAGTAAGCAAAAATATGAGCTACATAATGGTATTCAAAAGGATTCCTACCAAATGATAGAGCTAAAACAATACACCAAATTTGGGACAGGCTAGGTAGATCAAAAAGAAATTATCTTTCTGAAATGGTCTAATGTCTGATGAAACTGGAATTGGTAATAATTTTTCATGATTATTATCATCAGAACTGGCAGAACATACATCCTAAGGAAGATTCTTCCAGAAGGGAAAATGTTATAAAGAGAAAACATACAGACAACAATTCAAATACCAATTATTATAAGACAGTAAAAAGGTAAAATGAACCATGAGCCAAAGCTGGCTCCCCATGTCTTCAGTGTTATTTATCAAACTGAAAAATCTCTCCAACTTTCTCTTTTCCTGTATAAGACCAAAACTATGAGATGTTCTGTTTATATTACAATTACACTAATTCAATGCAGGTCACTTGCTTTTTACTGAGTCCAGATGATATTTAGTAAGCTCAACATGGGCCAATTAGCTTTAAAAAAAAGGAGAAAAAGAAGGGGTTGATTGCTGCTGAGTAGGTCATACAGTGGCTACAGAACACAATTACATTTTTAAGTAACATCAAACACAGAACCAAAAATAAGAACTACTGTTTTTTCTTCTGCACACCTAGATTTCTCACATTGAAATGTACCAATTTCCCACCCTGAGGTGGCAGATGCAAACAAGAGAATTTTGTTATTTTCCCTTTCTCCACTCAATTTTAAAAGTCCCACATTTTTTATATTCTAATAAGTACAAACAATGTAGTTGGTTTTGATATCCCTAGTGGCTAACTAACCTTTTCAAGCCTGCTCACTGGAACTTACCACAGTAAAAAAGAAAAACATAGCACTGGAAATTTAGTGAACAATAAAAATAATAATGGTCTAAGCCACTTCTATTCCTGCAACAACATTTGTACTCTGAAACCAACCTGAACTGCCATGTAATTAGCCATACAATGACCTTTACTGATAATGCAAAGAAACTAATTCCAGCAGGGTAGGGAAATCTTCAGGCTTATTTCCCAGAAGCAAACAAACACCACATCTTTGGTAATGTCTTAGTCACAATCAAGGGCTGAATATTTTCTGAAAAAAAAAACCTAGCTATAAAAGGCTAATTAAAATCTATGCTACTAAACACACAACTGGCTGCAAATCTGTCAACGGTATTCTTTTTAACTATGTCTGAATTTGACTTCTTGTTAGGTTTTTTCCCCTCAGTTTGTGACCTCTGAGAAGTAGCAACCGCTAAAGCAAAATGGAGTATGTACTGTAGAACAGTAGCCCTGTTAGTTGTTTATTCTATAAAATAATGAATTATGCTAATTAGTTCAGTGTTTACTTCATCTCAAGGTTTTGTGCCCATCTCTACTTCCTCTCTGGTTTGAAGAAACCAAGCAACCGAAACCCCCCATGCCCTCCATGCCCCCCATCAGCGTGGGGGATGCTGCTGTGGCAGTGATACGGGGGAGCAGCTGAGCAAACAGGAGGAGAGGATGGGTCAGGTGACCCACGTGGACCAGAGTGCTCCTTCCCATGGGGCTCAGGATAAAATGGCTCCAAGGGAGCCCTCTGGGGGCTTCTCTGGCTGGGGTGAGGCCTCTGCCCTTGCTTCTGCTCCTCTTTTCCTCACCAAAGAACATCATTCCCCAGGACAGGTCACCTCTGCCTTCCCAAAGGGGAGCAGCTTGGCTGCTCCTGAGGCTGCTGGGGGCTGTCACTGAGACCTGGACTTGGGCACTCCCAGCTGATGACCAGTCCAGGGTGGGACTTCTCTGCTTGGGATACAACAACACAAGAGAGCTCCATATTTACAGATTTTTATATACACTTGTAATTCGCCATTGCAACCTCATCAAACCTACCCAAGCTTCCAACTTTAAAGTCTCCCTCCCTTATTCCCTTCTTCATCTTCCCCTGGAAGAATAGTGGGGAGTAACAGGGCATTTGTAACCTAGTTACTGTCCAGAACTGTGACACTCAGCTTTTAACAAACTTCACCCAGTATTAGCAAACAGGAGCAGAATGCAATACCTGCTAATTAGATGCCATTAAGCTAACAGCATCTGATGTTAATTAGATGTCCTCCAGACTTGGTCATCATCTTCAAAATATTGCACACCCTAGAGGAACTGCATAGCAGTCATGCAGATGAAGGGCTTAGTTGCATGTACATGATACCATGCTACAGATCAGTGACAAAAAAAATTCTTAATGGAGTTAAAAAAGCAGCTCACAGAATGAGGTGTAACATTTTGAGGACAGAAAGATATGCAGACACTGAGAAAAAAAATAACCACAACAGTGTGAATTGGACTTATATCTGCATTTCTTCCCTTCAGACAAGTTTTAAACAGCAGATTTAGAGAGAGAATATATTTTAGACATTAAAAACAAACAGCCCCAAAACTTGCCTATCAAGATTTCCAAATTATTTAACCTGATATGTCAGCTGCAACGCTGACAGCATTTTCTAGGTTTTGGTTCTGTTCTGTGATGTGTTGTAGTGCCCTGTCCAAACACTTAGTCATCACATTTGCTAAGTTTTTGTTAGGGTCTGGTTCAATCTATTGCATTTTGTTCCACTGGAAGACAGGTACCATGGCTTCCCCATAATGACTGACTGCAGAGAAAGAGAACTGTGGAAAGCAAACCCTGTTGGTGCAGGTGCACACAGAGGTAACATTCTCCTTCACAAATACTTTAGAGAACAAAACTTCACAGCCTGTATTACTGGAAAAATTACAAAAAGTGAGCAATGTGGCTGCTGCAATCACTCAAGTATGCAAACAATATGGCAATGGTTGAAGCAGTGACTAGAAATGCTGATAACATACAAATGGGCCATATCATGGCCTTAATTCCTACCAGCTTGCCTCTAGTGCATACAGAAAGACCTCAAGGCAGAAGGGGGGAAGGTGTTTTGAATACAAAGATTCTTCAAGACATGGCACCAATGTACAGTCACATGTAGATGACTTTTCCATCTGCTTCAATAGGTATGTTTGCACTCTTCTGTAGGCTCTTGGATCAATATAACTATTCACTAAGTAAATGACACACTTCATGTGAAAAACATCCCAAAAAAGCATCTTACTGAGTCTCATTTCACTTGAACAGCCTCTGAATGGCACAGTAACTTACAGCACGTGTATGGGACTAAGTGAAGGCTTTGAAGATCTGCAAAAGGCACACTTTGAAAATGCTGGAGTTCTCACCTCTCTCTCTCTCTTGCTCTAATTGTATGCATTCCACTCAAGCAGCTTCACAGAAATCCTCTACCCAACATGATGGTCCCCAGCTTGAGATAATAGTACCTAAAGAGCTCCCTACAGCAGAGACAACAGAGGCAAGAGACACTCATAAGCAAACAGAACAACAAAGCATGCCTGACATCCAGAGTGTCAGATGAGGGGCGCACACAGTTTCCAAAACCATCTATCAGCTGTTTGATTTCCCAACATCAGAAAATAATAACCTAATCCAAATAATAGTCTTCAGAGTCACAAAATTAACCAAACTGTTCTGTTTCTCTGCTGACACAAGATCAAAAAGGAAGACTCTGTCAAAAAGGTGCAGATGGAAGCAAGTTACTACAGACTTGGAAAAAAAAAAGAGGGATACCATAGTCACACAATAGCTGAGATCAGAAGTGACCTCTGGAAATCATCTTTTCCCCTCTGACCCATGCAGAGCCATCCAGACACAAATGCCCAAGACCTTGCCCAGACATCTTCTGAATAACCCCAAGTATGCTCCAAGACACTTCTGAGCTGAATGGGGCTCCCAGCACTCAAATGCAGCATGACTGAAGAAAAACAGTACCTCATGGAAGCCAATAAACAGAGAAGTAACACAACTGATAAAAATCCTAAAGTAAAGGTTTGACAGAGAGATGGAGAGAATTATTATTCCCTGTGACTTTCCAATGCGAAAGACTACTTTTGGAAGTCTCCCATCTCAAAGGATAAACCTTGAAACATCATCCCAGATCCAAATTTTTCTGAAAACTGTCAGATGTTTCTGTGAAATTTTACACTACTGTATATACCTGGAGTGAAAAGATCAAAATTGAACATAATGAACAAACAACTTCATAGTGAGTTCCTGCATCCTTCTTTTGCCAGTGACCCTCATCTGGGAGAAAGTGACCTCAAGAGACTGCTCCTCTTGGTCATGTGTACATACAACATCCTCAGGCCAAGGAGGAGCTCTTACAAGAAAAGTTTCTGATGTGAATAAGGAGAGGTGCATGATAATATCATTGCCTTGTTAGAAGATGAAGACTGAAGGCATACCAGACACCCTGAGTATCACAGATATTGTTGTAGTTATGATTTAATACAATGTGGATGCAAATTTCAGATATATAGTCCATTAATCCAGACGAAAGCAACATGCTGATATAACAGGACCACCACAAGACTTTGCATTAAGAGTGTTGTGACTGTACCTACAAACTCTACATCTCTATCAGCCCTTGATTTTTTTCTGGAACAGTCTTTCCTCTATCACTGTATTTAGAGCTGATGTCTGCAACCCTACACACTTAGCCTAGTAACAGTCTGCAAACTGCACCCGAATCTAGTTCAAATAAATGAGAGCAGCTGAGTTGGAAGACAGCAGGAACTGGGAAGCTGCTGACAACTACCAGCTCAAACTTTGGGTAGAGAAAGGCTGGGCACTCTATCTGCAGACATGGCACTCAGCCTGGAAGTATGGAGAGCAAGTAATAAAGACCAGAAAGCACTCAGGGTGGTAACCTCATCATTCCTTCTGCCACTTCTCTTAGCTCCTTAAAAGGAGGTACATGGAGTGATGTTCTGAAGCAATTACTCATAACCAACACAGCATAGGTGGAAGTGCCTTTCCTGGGGCACAGCCCCAGGCACTGCCTAGCCAAGGTGCACAACAAGCTCAGTGTCCAATGAATTCTCTTCTTTATCCAGAACTGGATATGCCCACTGAAGAAGGGAGCAAGCCCTCAGAAGTAAAAGGCAACACAAACACATAGCTAGGAATGCCATATCAATGAATAAGCAAGCTATCTAACCAGGATAAATGGCATTCTGAAAAGATGAAGAAAATTTCACTTATTTTAAGCAGGCCTTTATTATAAGCTGTAACAAACTCCAAACATCTGACATACAGCAAGAAAGGGAGATGTGGGATTTCTTCACTCCTCCTTTACAAGCAGAAAACTAGAAGGAGGAAACGTGAGAGTACCTGTTGCAGATTGCTGTAACACCTTACTATGTGTGGCACAAGCTATGATTTAGAAGGGAACCTTGTGATGAGAAAAGAAAATTTAGTTGCTTGAGCTGAAATTCAAGCACAGCTTAAACTAAAAAGTTGATATTAAAAACAGAAGTTTTAGATAGGACAAACTCAGGATAAATTCATTCAGAGATCCATATTTTTACATACATGTATTTTCATTCAACAATATCCAATGACTATACAGATAGTATAGACTGCTGATAAATAGTATAGTATAGACTGCATAGACTGATAGGTAGTATAGACTGACTACTATAGTATGGACTGTACAGATAAATGCAGAATGATTTACCAGAAACTTCAAAGGACATATTTGACTTTCAGTTAAAGGTTAGGAATGTAGAACAAGACCTATGTAAACAACAAACTTTTTCCACACACTAGTTTAGCATTTCTAAGGCACCCATTCTTAGCAATAAACCTGACAGACCCTCAGTTTAGTATCAGATGGAGATTTAAGTTCATCATAACTCTCAGGCATAAACACTTCATACAGAGCTATATAAAGACAGTTAACCCTTCTGTGGTCAGCAACAAAAACATCATGCAAGGTACTGAACACACAATGCCTTCTGACTGTTAGTAAATATGGAGATTAAAAAAATAATTAAACAAATTCTCACTTTTTTGCCTGCCTGAAAAAATCCAGATCTAACAGGGCATTATTTACTTATATAACCAAACTCGTGTGTGTGTGTGTATATATATATATATGGGGTTCTCTGAGAGAGATATTCATGCCTATATGTACACATACACCATATATATATATATATGTATATGAACACTTGAGTTCTTTGATTATACTAATATATGTATGGATTTTATATATACACATAGGTATCCCTCAAAGAACTAACCATATATATATATATTTAAAATAAAAATTTAAAAATAAAGTAAAAATAAAAATTCATTGTTTTCTTTATATTCACTCAAAACAGGCAGGTTTACACCTGTTTGGAAGTAGCTTGCAAATAAGGGAAAGAAATGATGCAGAATACAATGCTCTTTTTTGTCTGGAAATCCTGAGGGTCCAGACTATCTTCTGGAGCATTTTTTTTTTTTTTAAATTCAGTGTTCTTCCTTTGAACAAGCTTTGCATGTATTTCCCTCTCAAGGCTGTCCACATCAAAGATGAAGCATAACTCTGAAGTACACAAGCACAAGGCACAGCAGTTAAGGAAAGGTGAGTTCTTACAATGTACAGTTAAGTGCCCTTAGCTACTCACAGGCACACCCTGACCTCATAGCCACCGTTTTTCTCCTTAGGAAACTGGTATGTTGAGACAACAAAATACAGATGGAACAAATACTACTGAAAAATCAGAAAACAGAGGTTTCCTCACCATGGCTCATCTCCACTGAAGTTCCTAACACACTGCAACTAAATCATAAACCCCACCAAATTAGAGCCAAGTGCAGTTTGTATCCTCTTTCTCCAATATGCAAATTCACATATGTGAAGACCAAAAATTCAAACAAATACACACAAAAAAAGTTTCACAGATATGAAACTGTGGAAAACAGAACTGGGAAGAGAGAGAACAGAAGGAGACTTTGATGAGCTTCACCCCTCTGACCTTACCAACCTTTTCCTCTCCTGCTTATTCGAGAGCTCCCCTTTGCCTCGCCAAAGCACAAGAGATAAGAGAGGGCATGGAAGTGAGGAAAATTCATGTGGCAGTCAGGGAAAAAGACAACAGTCTTGAGTGGATCTTGCCTGCCTGACATTAACAGCACAGATTAAACATAAAAGTTTGGCCTCAACTTACAGTGGGGGACCAATCACTTCTCCATCTCAAAACAAGCCCAGCTTATTTGGGAGGAAACCCCCCATTTCCAAAACACACACACTTTTTAATTGTCTGTACCAAGTAGCCACCTTCATTTTAGCAGTAAATACTCAAGCAATTTCCTTAATTTAATTATAAATACACTTAATGGTAAATTTAAGAAGTTAAAACATTTGCAGAAATGTGCCAGAGTTTCTGTGAATAGCAGCACCCAAAAGCAACACACCTTAACTTCACACACCACCAGCATTACATTTCTCTGCCATTTGGACTTCACACCCCATGCATACAAATAACCCTTTTAAGGAAGGAAAAGCCATCTTGATTAACTATCACTGGAATGGTTATTTGAAACTTGTAATCATGCAATTCTTTCAAATTCTTATCATATTACCAATATTTTATTGGAAACAGATGTGAGCATCACAACTTGGTCAGAATTATTGAACTTCTCTTTCAATTTCATAACAAATTAGGCAATTCTTAGTTGACACATCTGAAAAAAGTTACAGAATTGCAAGCCCTCAGGCACAAGAGTGGGTGTCATAATTTAAAACATCACCAAGGTGAAATGCAAAGGCATTAGAAACCTAAAGTTTTACTCCATAGAACAAATTTCTCTTGTAGATTACAATCTTTGTTAATAAACTCTGAAGTCAACAGCAACCAAAAGCTACCATTTCAGTCTCAGAAGCCTAGTACCTTTCTTTGAAACGTAATACAAAAATTCCCTGAATGCTTACAAATAAGTACTGAAACAAAAATACATAATTAAATAACATTTAATTTATTTATTAAAGGTCATCTTGGGAATAGAGATCATGAAATGATCAAGTTTTCAATTCATAACAAAAAAGTAAAAAAAGAAGCTAGAGAAATTCAGAAGTCACCTCACCTTGAGATTCTGAGCCTAGGTAACAGCTCTCTAATTTAAATAGAAAGGAAGGCATTTTCACTGGTTTTCTTCAGCTCCAGATTTGGTGTCCTGGTTCCTAGTAATCTAGTTTACTACTTTTTAAGTCACTCTGCAAAGCTATTTATATAAACATAATTGTCAAAGGAAACTGAAAAAGGTGAAGACTTCTGTCACTTGCTGAAATTCTGAAGTGTGAATTTGCTTGTTTTTGGTAACATGCACCAAGTGCATATTTTGACCAAAGTAATGTTATAGAAGGCAAAACAAAACATTGCCAGGATTGCCATCTATGAGTTAACTGTGTTACAAACATAACTGTGACAGTCACTATAGACCTTTCCTTCCATTAACAGTAAAGATTAAGTTTTATGGAAAATAAGTTACCTTGAGGTCTGAAAGAATGCTCAGTCAACCATATTTTTTATTTTCTGAATATAGGTAAGTAAATTAGGTAACAACTATACTATTAAGCTGCACTGGGAACACACTAAATGCACAGAGAACATGTATGGCCCTTCACAGTTTGTGAAAATTAATATTATAGCCACCAACTTTATCCATAAGAAAAAGATAAAAGTACTAAGGGGTCAAGAACAACCACTACAAAAATCCAGCCAACGAGCTCAAGTTGCCCCAGGAAACCAAAAAGTGCTACATCAAAATCTATCAAAGATAAAGTCAGAAATGTGGAGTCCTAATATTTTGGTTGGTTGGTTTTAAATCTGAAGTTCACACCACAGTTGAAACACTATTATCCAGAAACACAATTTTACACTTGCTCTATAGTTATGTTAAAATATTTACAAAGGAAGAGGTGATAAAGAAAATGAAACAAAAATTGAGAGGGACTGTTTCCATTAAAACTTTCTTTCCCACTTACCTGTACATAATCTAATGTTAGGGATAGTGATAATAACCCCCAAGGGCACCAAATACCAATTTCCTCTTCTTCAAATATGAGGAAATGTATTTGTACACCTCCATTTCATGAAAGCAAAGCCTGCCTGAATACAGTCTTCTTTAAATCACCTTACACTTTACATTTACAGATGTAAAAAATAATAACTCACATGGATTACTTAATTTTACCAACCAAATGCTACCAATAGGTAGATTAATCAGAAGCAGATAGTTTTGATGAAAAGGGGATGCTTATAACTGTATCATGTTTTAAGAAAAACACACATATACAATATAAGACAAATCTAACATGAAAGGACAACAGCCTGCTTTTTGACCCCTCTTGCATGAATAAAAGTCTATAAGCAAACATGCAAATTTACGTCTAATGAAAACAGTTTTTGTGAACAGTGAAAAATGTGATGTTAAGTAATTAAAATGTTTTGTGTGATTCAGAAATAAAGGGTGGGATTATATTTAAGACTACAAGAATGCATTTCATCTCCTGGTTTCTTTGATGGGACAAGGAACACAAGAGACTTCTTATCAAAATGATTGTTGCATCTGGAAAGAGAAATCAGATTATTTCTTCCCAAAGTTTAGGTTTTTCTATCCAACTTTATGAATACTACAAATACAAATGTAATTTTTGTTTTTATTTGGAAGTAAGTACTATCAAGACTGCAGGTATACCAAATTCACTCAATATACAGGGTGCTCTGGCATCTCTAGGAGTCTTTGTAAATAATAATCTGTACCTCTAAAACATTTCAAGACAGGTAGAACGACAGACTGGATTCTTGGGAGCAGATTCTCAACAAATCCTTCATCTGCAGACTTTTATGTTATGTATATTAGGGTAAATTTCTTACTCCAGAAAAAGCCTCCTTACTCCCTCCCTGACACCACACTCTTCCCACCCCTGCAACCAATATCACATCAATGAATCATTTTACAACACTGTTCAAAAAACAGCTCTGTCAGACCAGCTGATGTGATAAAAATATACTGACGGAGCAGTTTCCTACCACAAAAAAAGGGAGATGACTCTTTCCATCACTTGCTTTCTACTCCTCCAGTGCTTCTTTGACAGCATTAAATAAACTGAAATTATTATTTTTCTAGAAAATTACTCCATCTCTCCACAAAAAAAGAGAGAAAAGAGAAAAGCTTATTATCAAACCAGAAATTTGGTGAAACTCAGTGACAGTAGCACACAAGTTTGTCAGGTAAAACAAGCATGAGAAATTGTAAAACACTAAATGCAAAAATCTTGAAACACCTCTTAGGGGGTTTCCCTTCAATGACAGTGAGCTGACTTGACTGAATTTTGAACTTTCATTAAGGTGAGAAAAAAGGTAGCAAAATGTTAAAAAGCTTGTGATTATTGTATCAAAAATTTTCTCTGGAAATGTTTTGGGGTTTTTTCTTACTTTAGAAGGTATTTTAAATTTCTCCTTATACAGATCAAAGTCTGAGAGTTTTTGTCTCTAGCACCATCAGATTACTTCAGTGTTTCCAGTCCAGCAAGAACCTTCTAGGTACTTTGTACTCCACATATTTTGACACCAAGAAAGCAGCATCACATCCAGCTGCTCTAAAGACACCCTTTAGAGATGACAATTCACAGGTATGCAAGAAGTCTCAACTTTTAAGAAACTCTGTACTGATTTCTCTATACAATTCAATTGTATATCTGCAGATCTGTATCTGACTGGTTAGCAACAATGCATTCATTAAAGCTCTGCTTTGAGTTTGTTTTAGAAGCTAAGAACACATACCCATTTTCAGCCCCCAAAAATCAAATGCTTACTGCTTCTGACACCAAAAAACTCATTATGCACCAATCAGTTACATTACATAGAGAAACAAAAAGCAAGATGGAATAACATTCCTCCCTCATCTGACAAAACAAACTCATCATAGGTTCTCCTGAATTCCATCAGAGGTCCTCCCCACTAAAATAAATCTCTCCTGAGAACAGATCACTCCATTAGCTTCCAAATCTATTCTAATTTTAGAGGAAAAATGGAAAACACAGCACTGAATTCAGGAATATATTTTGTAGAGGATGCTTTTGTTGGTAAAGCAGAGTTTTTCAGGTAGGAAGGTAATGAAAAGCAGCAGTTCCAAGAACCATGTCCATGTTTGCATTTCTGAAACACAAACTGATACTGCATTAAGATATGATATGTTCAGGACTCGATCTGTAAAATCTTCATAATCAATATGAATTTTCACACGTGGCAAAGAGGCAGAGAAGAAAGCAGAAATCTGGAGGTAACTTGTGTTGGCTTAATTTCTTTTCCATGGCAATGTCAATAAGAACTTTCATCTGGATCAAAAATTTGGATCGTGCAGATTTAAAAACATACCCCACTATTTAAAAACTATCACACAGAATCACAGAATCCTAGGGGTTGGAAGGGACCTCGAAAGATCATCTAGTCCAACCCCCCCTGCCAGAGCAGGGCCACCTAGAGTACATCACATAGGAACGTGTCCAGACGGGTTTTGAATGTCTCCAGTGAAGGAGACTCCACAACCTCCCTGGGCAGCCTGTTCCAGGGCTCTGTCACCCTTACAGTAAAAAAATTTTTTTCGAATATTCAACTTGAACCTCCTATGCTCCAATTTACACCCATTACCCCTTGTCCTATCACTGGTCACTACTGAGAAGAGCCTAACTCCATCTCCCTGACACTCACCCCTTACATATTTGAAAACATTGATGAGGTCACCCCTCAGTCTCCTTTTCTCCAAACTAAAGAGACCCAGCTCCCTCAGCCTTTCCTCATAAGGGAGATGTTCCACTCCCTTAATCATCTTAGTAGCTCTGCGCTGGACTCTTTCAAGCACTTCCCTGTCCTTCTTGAACTGAGGGGCCCAGAACTGGACTTTTACACTTTTTACTCTTCCGCAGGTAGAAAATACAGCTTTCCAACACAGCTTTTTCTGCCAGGGGTATCACAAGGGCTTTCTATACAGTCTTTTAATGCATTTTTAAAACAACGTAGCACAAGCATAACAACAATTCTAGTACAAAAGTCACAAATCGTATATCCAAAGAAGTTATTTAACAAACTACTGACTGTGTATTAGAGCTTTGTTTAAACATTTAGTCAGTAAAGTAAAAGGCTGAAATAAATAAGCCAGGCTGGTTTCATACTTCTCTAAAACCAGGGTGGTCTATGGGCAATTTTTGATACCACTGGTGTTGCCGGGGAAACAAAATGAAAACAGGTGCCAAATACAAATTAAAGATTCAGTTCTGGTTTAAACCACCTTAAAACAAAGTTTCCATAAACTTTTTAACCAATGCTACTACAAATTTGACAATACTTTATAACAAGAAAAGGATTATAAGTTGTCTTTAGACCATCAAGTTTTAACTGAAACAAATTTAGACTGATTGGCAACCTTTCCTTTTAAATAAATTTCTTCCATTAAATGTGCATCATCCTTTTTTAAAATGACCTAGTGTACATTTTAAGGCAATACAATATCAAAACAAACATGGGGTACATACAGTCTTAATAAGCTTTCTCCATTCCAAATTCTACCTTCCTTTCAATTTAAGCAATTTTTTAGACTTTCTAGAAAGTAAACAACCAGTATAGACTTAAATTGTTTAAAAACCTTACAGTAAGTAGCAATAGAAGTTTAATATTTTCCTCCTAATCTGATTGCAGTTTTCTCCCACATTATTTAAACTCAAATAAATATCCCTTCAACTAAAATCTAAGTAATTAGACTTTTAAAAAAGTGGAAGTGTATCAACATATTTAAAATTTGGCCATATAGTAGCCAAGACTTCAAAGCACTTCCTCCAAGTCAGCTAGCTATACTGACAGAAAACTTGTCAAAGTTTAAGAAAAAAAAATGAACATATAATTCACCTAAATAAGTGTTGATTCAAGCTTCCAAGAACCTCAATTATTTTCCGTGGGGCTTTTTTGGTTAACAAGACACTTGTAACGTACAAAAATCCAAACTTAAATTATGAGCAACACAAAAATTCCCTCTTCTTCAATAAAGATAGCTGCCAGACCTCTGAATAAAAATCAACCTTGTATATTTTGTGTTAATCTGGGAACTTGAAAGATGATAGTAATAAAAAGAAACGGGAGCATCTGTAATGAACATTTATAGTTCTTCACTTAAAGGTTTTGAAATCTGATGTATTTTACAATGTCCTGCAGGGTACTATAGAAATTTTAGTAAGAGGTGTGCTCCTAAAACTGCATAAACTCTGTGCTGAGTAATTTTCCAAGACCGTAGAGCAAGTTAAAAATAAATTTAATACATTCAGCATACAAATGATGGAAAGTCTGTGAAGTTAATTAATAGAAAAATCTTTTAATATGAAAACTGTTTAGTTTTAATGCATATTTATGCTTTATTACCAACTTCCTACTTAAAATAAAATTTCCTTTAGATCTCCCAGTTTCAAAATAGTTTAACTTTGCACTCCAATCTAGGCTTACAGTTTTACTAACATCACAAACCACCAGATCTACAGTGATTTAAAACTTATGGACAAGCCTTTTGGTGGAGAGCTGATTACTTTTTTTGTTCACAACACTTCTCCAAGGAGAAAAGAGCCAGCTCAGCAGCAATTCCATCATCTTTGAAAAATAATATTCCCAAATGTTTTCCATTTAAAGTATCTTTCAAATAAATGGGTAGTATCATGGTATGTTTCTTTTTTCAGATTAACACTTCTAAGATTCTGAGTCATACACGAAGGATACACAGCACCTTGTGAAGTTACTCAAGATCCAACTTCCCTTACAGTCATTTTAGTAAAAGTCTCAAGTTAACTCACTTGTGTGTAATTATGAAATTACTGTACTGATCCCCTGCTTACTTTGAAAGTGATTAATCAAAGTCAGAGAAAACCAACCATCAACTGAAGTATGTTTCATATTTCCTATTTAGGGGTAAGTCTAAAAAGACAAACTAATTTAATTTTAATTAAATCCTCATTTAGAAGCATGAAAAAAATGTTTTTTATTTAATTCAAATTAAACTCCAGTTCCAGTCCAAATTTCAAATATCCTCCACTTCTGCTACTTTATTACACATGACAGATTAACATTTCCTTTTTGCATACACATGCAAGCAACAAATCCAGTATCATTATTTTTAAAAATTAAAGAATTCATACTTTTAACAGTAATATATATATTATTTATTC
This sequence comes from Calypte anna, assembly GCF_003957555.1. Classification (NCBI taxonomy): domain Eukaryota; kingdom Metazoa; phylum Chordata; class Aves; order Apodiformes; family Trochilidae; genus Calypte; species Calypte anna. The sequence continues at coordinate 129,521,670 of NC_044245.1, forward strand.
TATTCAAAAAATGTCTAGAGACATGAAGCAGCAAAGATGCATTCTCTAAATCACAGTGAAACATTGGTGCTAGATTCTATCACCACAGATACTTTTAACTGCACTTTTTTATTTCTACTGCAACAGCTTCACTATATGAACTTTCAAGCAGCTATTCAGGGAAGGGAAACATAAGCTAGAGAGATCCAAGGAAAAAGAAGAACAGATAAGAAAAGCAGTTCTTATAGCATGAAAACAATCACATAACATCACATTGTAGATTCTTCAGAAGCTTTAATGTAGACATGAATAGGGCCTTGTCATCTTCTGATTTAATCTTCATACACACCTTAAGTAATCTAGTATTTTCATAGTATGTGTAATAATGCCCATGTCACATCATTCTGTGCTGATTAGACAAAAAGTATGAATGTGAACCTTTACGGACTTATTTCCTCTCATTAGTGAGCTCTTCTTACAGACTTCACACGATGTTCTCTATCTTACCTCAACGGCACCTTCTGTGTTTCTGAAGTTAATCTTAACCCAACTCTGTGCCATTACCCCCATCTTCCACTTCCCTCTTCTCCTTCCATCCTTTCCTCTCTATGAAGAATCAGACACTAACAAGGTAGTATCTTGATTAAAAGAAATCAGATTATCAGATCAATCCTGCACCCCTCTGTGAATCTCTAGGAAAAATTACTGAACTACTGCACACACCCAGTCCTGTATGTGGTTTATACTCTGCTTTGGGCAGTTTTACCCAGTAAAGTGGATGCCTGGTTGCTCCTAGCTGGGCTTAGAGCACAATATACTCCTAAGAGTCCCATAGACCAGAGAGATTTGTTAATCTTTTCTGTCGGAAGAAAGAAATACAGGCTCTTGATAAAGCAATGTGGCAAAACCTCTTCAAAAAGTTCCTTGATTATTAGGGAAAAAAAATTTAAGTTTTGCCAGAGAACAAATTATGCTTTTCCTGTCTTGCTTTCAGAACAGCATTACAAAACCTCTCCTTTCCACATGAAATGGGATGATATTAAGCATACCATCCTGTTGCATAGCAAGATGTCAAGTCCTGGAAACTGCAAATCTGGAAGTCTGGAGATATATAAATATTGTCAATACTGGGAAAGACAAAAACAAAAAATCTATAGAGGAGGGTCTCTGCAGCTCTGTGACTACTTTGACCATGAGCTCCAAGTACTACTTAGACAGTTTTTCAGCAGGATCACAGTTTACACTTAATTTAGTTGAACTGCCTCCTTTATCCTAGTAAAAATGACATGCAACACTTAACAGTTGCCTTATTTGTATTCCAGAAAATTCACAAATATATTCCTCATAGTAAGTTACATATAGCAACCCACAGAAAACATTTTCACCCAATTCTTTCTGTTAAAGAATGCTGGCAGAATAAGCAAGGAGATCCAACTCTCCCTGCAAGCACTGACCAGCACCTTAGCCCAGGAAAACTCTCCTGGTGACCAGCAAATTCCATGCAAATATCTCATTAAGGTATGTACATCAGGTATTTGCTCACAAAAAAACCCAGAATACATGCAGATTCCCAAGTTCAAATGTACACAATTACTTATTTTATTTTGACCAATATTTATCACCTTTCAATTCCACAAGCCTTTGTAAAAGGAGCTAAGTCATGAACAGGGTTTTAGGAACTGGCCTGCACCTCCCAAATTACCTGCCATACCAGAAGTACTTCAGGTAAAGAGGTCTGGATCATTCTTACAGGTTAAAAACAAAATAAAACAGAGAAACACACCAGAAAAAAAAAAAAAAAACCACCAAAAAAACAAAAAACAAAAAAAAACCCAAAAAAAAACCCCCAAAAAAAAAAAAACCAAAACCAAACAGAAAAAGCCCACACAAAAATTAAAAAAACAATGTTCATAATGTTTATTTTAACAAGTGAAAAAATCTTGAATGAAAAAGGTTGTTTGGGGTTTTTTTTAAGGTATTGCTGATAAAAAAGTTCCTTAGCTGTTGGCTTTTTTCCCATACAAAAATCACCATAGAATAATTACTCATGTTTTCATCAGAGCAAGCAGACAGGCTACTTACTGATTTGAAGTAACAGTATATTAAAATAAATTTTAAGCTTTCTTTTTTAAGAACCCTTAAATAAAGTCAGTCATGATTACTTAGAGTTAAAGACTGAAAAAACAAGTTGTTGAACAAAAAAAGAAAACTACAAAAAATGTAATCCCTAGATTGGCTGACTAGCTTTAACCATGTAACATTACTACTGTCTCATAGAAAAAAAAACAAATATCCTACCACCATATGGAGGTGCATTTCTCACAGTGATTTACATAGGAGGCAAGTCCTTTGACATTGGTTTTTTTTTCCTCCCCAGTCTATGTGGAGAACATACTTTATTTTCTGTTAGACAAACACTGTCTGGCATTCATTGTGCTCTTTTTTTTTCTTGAAAAAATTATATTTCTAACACCTATTTGAACTTCTGGCTATGTATAGTACCACAGAAACAAATATATATGAAGCAATACCTGCTGCATGCAAACTGCAGGCCACTGGAACTTTACACTGGAACTCATGAATTTCAGCTCTACCATGGTGGTAGCTTTTAAAGATAGAAGATGTATCACGTTAACAACAGCACTGAAAGCCACTTACTGCTACTTGGTTAGTTTTCAGACAGATATGTTTTCTGATCCATTTCATTCTTGTTCTAACAGGAATGATGAAAATGCATGGAAACAGGTAGGAATACCACCTCTTTGCAGCCATCACCTGCATTTATATCAATTTAATGCAAACAAAATCTCCACTTAAAGCCCAGAGTAGTCCGAAGACCTTCCAACAGCTCTTTGAGAAGCCTGCAGCAAGACTCATGCTTCTCCAATGTCAGTCTACTGTCTCAACTATATCACATCAGTTTCTTAGGTCCCCACTATAAACATAAATTATACGTTATATTATCATTTATTATTTATCAATTTGGAATTACTATGTTATTGCTTAAGAAGATACACACTAAATCCTGTCCTGAGAATGCAGATTTTATAAGAAAGGACACAATGAAAAATCCAGAGGAAAGGGAAGACACTTTTTTTTTTTAAACTATATACACTCCTATCATTTGAAGACCTGAGGATGATAGGTACTTTTTTTTTCCCCAAGACTTAATAATTAAGTCCCTTCAAAGCACATAGGATGTTTAAGTGCAAGGGTACTATCATAAGACAGAATGCACAGCAGAAATACTGAAGAATCATGACTTCCTCAAGGAACCACAGTCAGTGAGGGCTCACTGTCATTCTTCTACAAGATTTTGAAGAGGTAGTAAAAACCATAAATAGGAATGTATAAAAAAAAAATCCATAATTTAAACCACTTTAGATATTAGTTCACTCTACCTAGAGTGAACTCTTACTCTTAGCAGGTAGGATCTCCAGTCATGGTTTAATGAAGGGTGCCTCAAAGTCCTTAGAAGGCAAAGGACTTCTAGAGTTAACTTGAATTCTTTTCTAAAGATTAGCAAAAGCATTAAAAATAAGATTTACTTTTCAAAACTACTTTAAATTCAAATAGTCATGATGAAAGAAGATAGTTGAATGCTCAAATACAATGATAGAAACTGATGAGACAATTCCACTTGGTGGAGAGAAAAAATGCAAGAGTGACTCAACAGATAAAGACTTCTGACACCACCAGAGGTGTTTTATCTTTTTCCATACTCCCAGCTTCTGGCACAAAAGGCATGGAGGAAACCATTTTCTCAGCAATTGAAAAACTGGTCTCAGAGAACAATGCTCAGCATGACACTTTCCTGGTTCTTACAGCTTTAAACAGCAATAATTCTCACTTCAATCTCCAGCATTGATGCAATATGCTGAGAATTTAAAAACTGAGAAACAGTAGATTGCTATAAGATACATCAGGAATAAAAGGTTAATACAAATAGAGTAGTCCAGGGTGGAAATGACACAGGCTAAGCAGGAGGCATGGATAATCTGGGTAAGTGCCATGGAAAAATAAATATCATGATTTGACTTAAGGCAAATGGAAGCAGCTCAAACTGGCGTCCTCTAACTCACCACAGAACATGTGATGCCCACATGTCCATTTCCAACAGACGTCACCAGAAAAAAACAAAATCCAACACAGTGAAGTGCTGAAAAACACATCCACCACCAGCTTCTTCCATACCACAGAACATAAATTATTGCAGCTTCTTGATAAGCATGAAAGAAAAGAGTTTGGGGGTGGGAAGCAGGGGTGATTGGCCTTTTTTTTTTTTTTCCCTGAGAGCTATCAGTATTTATTTATCTGAAGATCTGAAGCACACCAACCAGTCAGTAAGTGTTGACCTTGGGGAAAGAAGAAAAAAAATAGCAAATTTTTAAGACAGAGATTGCACTTTTACACTCGGTCTGCAAGGTTCAGCTCATGGCTGTGGTAGTAATCTTAGGTAGTAACTTTACTCAACCTATTCCCCTTGTCTGTCTACAAGGTCCTGTAACTTCTCTACTCAGTTTGAGCAGATTTTGGATTTCTGTCAGGTTAACTTTTCAGAACGTCAGTTCCATTTTTCCAACTATATGTGAGACCACAAAAATGCTGGTGTTTGCTTAACACAAAAGTCAGGAACTCCTGGCTAGGGATAAGTTGTCTATGGAAGTAACTGCCCACACTTGTATTGGCTTAAATTGATCATTAAAAAAAATTAAAATCACAGCCGTGCGTCCTAAGTGACCAGGTCATTGCATGACTATAAGTAAAAACTTTAAGCATGGTCTTACAGATCTCAAAAAAAAGCTATTCTCAAAGTTTAAGATTATCTTTATGTCAAAGTGTTGTTAATCTACCTGCTAGTAAAGGCAAGTATCAGCAGTAGGTGGATTATGATAATGTAAAAACTTTGCAGCTTAAAGGATCTTCCATGAGAATCATAGAATCATAGAATCATAGAATCCTAGGGGTTGGAAGGGACCTCGAAAGATCATCTAGTCCAACCCCCCCTGCCAGAGCAGGGCCACCTAGAGTACATCGCGCAGGAACGTGTCCAAGCGGGTTTTGAATGTCTCCAGTGAAGGAGACTCCACAACCTCCCTGGGCAGCCTGTTCCAGGGCTCTGTCACCCTTACAGTAAAAAAATTTTTTCGAATATTCAACTTGAACCTCCTATGCTCCAATTTACACCCATTACCCCTTGTCCTATCACTGGTAATCACTGAGAAAAGCCTAACTCCATCTCCCTGACACTCGCTCCTTACATATTTGAAAACATTGATGAGGTCACCCCTCAGTCTCCTTTTCTCCAAACTAAAGAGACCCAGCTCCCTCAGCCTTTCCTCATAAGGGAGATGTTCCACTCCCTTAATCATCTTCGTAGCTCTGCGCTGGACTCTCTCAAGCACTTCCCTGTCCTTCCTGAACTGAGGGGCCCAGAACTGGACACAATACTCCAGGTGTGGCCTCACCAATGCAGAATAGAGGGGGAGGAGAACCTCTCTTGACCTACTAACCACACCCTTCCTAATGCACCCCAGGATGCCACTGGCCTTCTTGGCCACAAGGGCACATTGCTGGCTCATGGTCATCCTCTTGTCTACCAGGACCCCCAGGTCTCTTTCACCTACACTGCTCTCCAGCAGGTCAGCCCCCAACCTATACTGGGACATCGTGTTGTTCTTCCCCAAATGCAAAACTCTACACTTCCCCTTGTTGAACTTCATCATGTTTCTCTCTGCCCAACTCTCTAGCCTGTCCAAGTCTCTCTGAATGGCCGCACGGCCTTCCGGTGTGTCAGCCACTCCTCCCAGCTTAGTGTCATCAGCAAACTTGCTGAGGGTACACTCTATACCCTCATCCAAGTCGTTGATGAAGATATTGAACAACACCGGTCCCAGTACCGACCCCTGAGGGACTCCACTAGTCACACACCTCCAACCAGATTCTGCCCCATTGACTACAACTCTCTGACTCCTTCCTTTCAACCAGTTCCTGATCCACCTCACTACCTGATCACCAAACCCATACTTGGTCAACTTATCTACAAGGATGCTGTGAGAGACGGTGTCAAATGCTTTACTGAAATCAAGATAAACCACATCAACCGCTCTTCCATCATCTATCCACCTAGTAATTTCCTCATAGAAGGCTATGAGGTTAGTCAAACATGATTTACCCTTGATAAAACCATGCTGACTGCTCTTGATGACCCCCATGTCCTTGATATGCCTGGAGATAGCGACAAGAACAAGTTGTTCCATCACCTTTCCAGGGATGGAGGTGAGGCTGACCGGTCTATAGTTACCCGGGTCCTCCTTTTTGCCCTTTTTGTAGACTGGAGTGACATTTGCTATTCTCCAGTCCTCAGGCACCTCTCCTGTTACCCATGACTTACTGAAGATGATGGAGAGTGGCCTAGCAATGACCTCCACCAGTTCCCTCAGCACCCTTGGATGCATTCCATCTGGACCCATCGACTTATGGATGTCCAGATTACTCAGCTGATCCCTAACCCAATCCTCATCTACTATGTCAAGCTCCTCATCTATCTCGACTACTTCTGGGGCTAAATGAATCTGGGGCTCATGCGGAAACCCTGCAGGAGTAAAGACAGAGGCAAAGAAGGTGTTCAGCACCTCTGCCTTCTTTATATCCTCTGTCACCAGGGCTCCCATCTCATCCCTTAGTGGGCCAATATTGCCTCTAGTGTTAGTTTTACTAGCTATGTATTTGAAAAAGCCCTTTCTATTATCCTTAACCTGACTTGCAAGGTTAAGTTCCAAGGAGGCCTTAGCTTTCCGAATTGCCTCCCTACATCCTCTGACGACAGTCCTGTATTCCTCCCAAGTGACCAGCCCCCCCTTCCATGATCTGTAGATTTTCCTTTTCCACTTAAGTTTTCCCAGCAGTTCCTTTTTTAACCATGCAGGCCTCCTAGCTCCCTTACTGGATTTCCTAACCATAGGGATGCTCTGATCCTGTGCTTGCAGATAGTGGTCTTTGAATATTGACCAGCTATCTTGAGCCCCTTTATCTTCTAACACCCTGTCCCATGGGATTTCTCTTAACAGTTGATTGAGGAGGCCAAAGTTTGCCCTGCGGAAGTCCAGGGTTCTGGTCCTACTGCGCATTCTGGTCCTTCCACACAGGATCCTGAACTCAACCATCTCATGATCACTGCAGCCAAGACTGCCATTGACCACCACTGCTTCAACAAGGCCCTCCTTGTTGGTTAGTACAAGATCCAGCAGCGCTCCTCTTCTAGTCGGCTTGTCCACCATTTGCATTAAGAAGTTATCGTCAATGCACTGGAGGAACCTCTTAGACTGTGAAAGGCTGGCTGTGTGAGTCAACCAGCAGATATCAGGGTAGTTAAAATCACCCATGAGGACTAGGGATTGAAGTTGTGAGGCTACTTTCAGCTGCCTGTAGAAGGCCTCATCAACTTTCTCGCCTTGATCAGGAGGTCTGTAGTAGACCCCCACAACTGTATCACCCACACCAGCCTGCCCCTTAATTCTTACCCACAAACTTTCAACTTGCCCCTCATCAGCCCCTGCACAAAACTCAGCACATTCTAGTTGCTCCCTCACATAAAGAGCAACTCCACCACCTCGCTTCCCTACCCTATCTTTCCGAAAAAGCACATAACCATCCATGGCCACATTCCAGTCGTGTGACCTATCCCACCATGTCTCTGTTATCGCTACCAGATCATAACCCTTAGCCCGTACACAGACCTCTAACTCTTCTTGCTTATTCCCCATGCTGCGTGCATTAGCATACAGACATTTCAGGAAACAAGCAGAGCACACTGGTGGGACTAAATCCTCCCTAGACCACCTGCCTTCGGACACTGGTTCAGAAACAGCTCTTTTACATCAAAAGTCTGAGATTGTTTGCAAAGATAGAAAATATTTCAGAAGCATGTTTCCAATTCATACCAAAAAGCAAAATCACATCTACTATAGCAAAAGTGACAATATTTAAGCTTCCATCATAAAGTTTTTTAAGGAAAAAAATATTTTAAAATATTAATAAATAATAAAGGCAGATGTCAAGGAAAAACTGCGTGTCAAGGAAACACTCAAAGCAGTTAATGGTTTGAATTCCATTTCAGACAGTTGTAGGCTGTAAATACTTTATCACTAGAGGTCAGCATATATGCTGCAGTAAATGGGGGACATGGGATTTTTGACCTCTTGGCAAATTCTTTGCTATTTCTAGTGGCTGTACCACCACATTTCAGGAAAACCTTGAGGACACCTGTATTTTTTCCTCCTTTAAAAAACTGGAAAACACTCCTCCTTTAACGAAAACTCAGAGAAAAACTCTAAAATTTCACTATTCATCATTACAAAAAGCAGAAAAAGACTCACATATCAAACAAAGAATCATAGAATAAGCCAGGGTGGAAAGGACTTCTGAGATCTTCAAGTCCAACCCCTGAAATATGTAAGGCAATCTTTAATTTTTATGTGAATAAAGCATCAGACCTAGTGAGCAGACAAACGGTCCTGACCTTTGAGCCTCAAAACAAGTATGAAAACTGCAGGTGCTGTTGAACTCAGGTAAGCAGCAGAAACAAGTGAAATTACGTTGTTGACACTTGTACAGTCAAATATACTTAAACAGAATACTTAAACAGAAAAGGCCTGATGCTTCCCCCAAGCACACATGAAATTCCACTTTGTATCCCAGTTGAAACTAGCACAATTCTTTGGAGTAGTGAGAGTGTGGTTAAGCAGAAGCAGCTTTACTTGTTTGCATGGAACCTGCTACTTGCTCCCTGCCAAAACACTTGTTTAAAGAAGTCATGTAATATTTCTATTAAGCTGTAAACGTACTTGACAAGGAAATGGCCTCCTGGGAGGGCATTACCTTTGTGGCAGTGCCAGCCAGCCTACAGCAAAACAGTACACAAGGTAATTCCAACATTCAAGTAACAAAATTGCACCTTACATAAACACCACAGAACTCCAACAACATCTAGAAAAAGCAATGAAAATTTGCCCAAGCTTTCATGCTTGCCTGTATCAATTCTGTGTCATAACTAAAACAAAATAAGAAAGCATCTACATATGTTCAAAAGTCCTGTGAAGCTGTATCATATGACACTGGGATAAGTATTGCAACTTAAATCTGTGTATTTCTTGTTAACCACTGTAACAACTCACTAATAAAAATTAAGAAAAACTCTAGGTATCAAATGTACAAAAGAGTACAAACTGCACACAAGCCCTTAAAAACCATAACATAATCTATTAACAAGAACACATGTTCTATGTAACCCAGAACTGTTGTGTTAAATTACTTCGGCCTTTGATAGCATTCATTTGATTACAAGAATTAAACAGATGCAAAAGCTTTCAAACTCAATGACCTTTGATTTATAAGCAGTGATTGTCATGAGTATAAAAACTCCTCTCTGATAATACAGTCTTCACCTGCCAACAGGTAGTGCAACTATATATAATGATGCTACAGTGAACTCAGGTGTAAACTCAGATTTTCATTATAAGTACAACCAAACTTTTATTCAATAGTTTTTAAACTGTTTTTTAAATGTTGATTCATCTTAAATTAAATTCCCATCGCAAACAAGCTTCAGAATAAACATTAAAAACAGGATACTTATTTTGTTCTCAGCTTTCATCTGAATATTTTTAGTTTGAACAGTAATTTAAAAATAGTTAATTACCCAGGGAGGGAGAGGGAAGATACCTTGAAGGAAATATACTAAGCTTTGCTTCCAAAATTGTGAAGTGTTTCTAATCGCAAAACAGACTAATTTTAACTTAGCTGCAAATTGCCATTAAACTTCAGAAACATCCTTGTTCCAAAAAGTACACACAAGCAAACAAACAAAAATCGGGAACCCCACAAACAAAAATCAAGAAGCCAACAGCACTAAATACACTTGAATTCATTTATGTGTTACCTTACAGAAATCATAAACTAACAGTACCCTCTTTTCCAACAGATCCTGATACGAGGCACCATCAAGAGAACTGTGTAAAATAATCTAGTATGTATGACATTTTTGCAGAAAATCACAAAAACTCGTTGTTCTTAGTAATATAAAATGCTTTGCTAATACCAAATGGGCTTTAGATCTAAGCAGTTCAAGAACAGAGTACTTACTGGTGCTCAGTACAATCAGTGCAGCCATTCTTCAGCTCATTTCAGAAAATCAAAAGCCTGGGTAGCAGTGGCTACAGTGATTCATAGCTAAACATTGCTCCCTGTGAACATCTCCAAAAAATTTCTTTCTAATTGCTACTTCTCACAAAGTGACTAATTCTGTTTACAATTTATATTGCAAAAAGTAAACTAATTTAATAACAAGCTTTAAGAGTCAGTATTAAATAAAAACTGGGGTTAATACTAGCAGTGCTTACATCAGACAATTTTGAATCTTTCTTTATGCCATATTCACTTTTCACTCCTTTTTCAAAGGATAATAGCCACTAGGTTATGGCACTCTCCATGTGCAGGTACAGAACAGAATAGGCTCTATATGCTGCCTTCAAGTCAATTAAGCACATACTGCTTTAATTCTCTCTCAAGTAGAGATAAAAGCATTCTGTAACCTTAAAGACAGACTCAAAAACCAGACAAACTGCAGTGTATAGGAAGCAAGACTGAAGGTAAAAATCTGTAGTCTTAAACTATTTGTCTACGAACGTAGTTTTATGGGTCCAGTATTTGGTTTTTTGAGGGGTTTTTTTTTGGGGGGGGGAGTAGGTTTTATTAAACACAGAAAAAAAGAAACCACCATGACAGACTTACCCTCATGGGATGAATATCAGCATATGGAGGCTTTCCTTCAGCCATTTCTATTGAAGTGATACCAAGGGACCAGATGTCTGCCACACAGTTATAGCCAATCTCTTGTATTACTTCAGGAGCCATCCAAAATGGAGTTCCTATAACAGTATTACGTTTTGCCATTGTGTCCTGTAATTATATTATTTATGTAATTAAACCAAGAGGCTTATTTTCAGATTCCTTTTATATTAATTCTGTATTTCAAAGTTAAATTAGTCACCTAAAGGTCAATTAGTAGTGATTTCCAATTAAGACCAAGCAGCTTCAGCTCATCAGCCTACAGAGGTCAATTAGGTGAGAATGCTCAAGCAGAAGCTTAAAGTGAAATCATCAGGCACTTAAAGTATTCAGTATAAAAATAAACAACTAAAAACTTAACAGCCTTGCAACACATTAAGTACTCATCATGACAAAGAATATTAGCTCTACTGCTATCACCAGTCACCCCTCAGACAAAATTCAAGACAGAAGAAAAAAACAGAAGTAGAAGATCATGATTAGGAACACTGAAGCATTTTTCTTTTTAAATAATCCCTCCACAAGTACTTACTGTTAACTGTCCAGCCACACCAAAATCTGCTAATTTTGCATGTCCCTCAGTGTTAAGAAGGATGTTTCCAGCCTTTATATCTCTATGTATTTTTCTCATGAAGTGCAAGTACTCAAGTCCTTTAAGAGTAGATTTCAGAATAGTTGCAATTTCATCTTCTGTGAGCTGCAAGAAAACATACAATCATTTTCAGGTATAGACACTGAGTCTGTGTATTTAAAACATGATTTCATAATGGTTAATAAACAATACAGACAATATACTTCAGGTATTTTAAGACACGAATATGTGCAACAATATTTACATTTCCAAACTCTGATCTGCCACATCTATGCAGATGTGGCACATTCTCAGAAATGCAAGAAGCTACAAAACTGAAGATGCATACTCTCATCTGGCTGCAATACTGGGTTGCATTTTTCCTCTTTCTCTACTTTTTCACTCTTACTCAGAAATTAAAGTAAGCACTAGCAATTCTTCATAGCTTCAATTTAGAAAGTTCTAGTACACATTCGCACCTCACTACAAACAAAACAAAAACCCCAATCATAATTCACTCTAAATTAGCAGAATGGCTCAACAGAAAAGAAAAAAAAAAAGGCTCAGTCAGCAACATTATCTACACTTGTATTGCTCATAACAAGTTGTAATTATTTAACAAATAGAACCACTTTCCAATTCCAGCTTCTATCCAGTCTCATAAAGCCTATGTGGAGCCCAAGGGCAGTTACACATATTTAAACAGAAGTGCCAAGCTCCAATCCCTCCTTTCTCTTCAACCAAGAGCAGCAGTTCCAACAGTGCCAGCCCTTCTACTGAACAACTGTAACTGACCCTAGGTAAAAATAAACCTCTCTAAAATTATTTATGCAACACATCAGTTCACTGATTTTTGTGTTATGGGTTCATCTACAGCAAGTTGGACAGGATGGCACCCAGGTAAGTTTTCAATGTCCTCAGAGACTTCCCCAACCCTCTGGGCAGTCTGTTCCATTGCTCTGCTGCCCTCACAGTTCCTCCTCATGTTTAGATAGAACTTCCTATGCTCAAGTTTTTGCCTATTACTTCTAGTCACATGTTATCACAATAGTAGATCCCTCAATTTCTCCTGACTCAGGGCAGGACACAGTCTCTGTAGCATGACAAGGGACAGCGTCATACCAAGACCCTTTTTTCAATACCTTTAGACCTTTACACTTTGGTGAATGTGTAATGTAAGATGGGAAAAAAAAAAAAAAAAAAGACATTAGAGGAAAGAGGTAATAGTGTAGAGAGATAGTTGACCTGAGTGCACACTAGTGATAACTGGTCTTACCCAGATCATCTCAGCTTTGCCCATTTCTGAACTGACCTCTGATGCATCTGTTATCAATGTGCCTATATGAACCTTTTCCTTTAATAGCTGCAATACATCATGGCCCAGTCAGTCCTATCAGTTAGACATTCTCCTATTTTCACTATAATTTGCCCTTTGCTCACTTCTCCATGTTTTTGATTACCACTGTGCCTTGTATGGAAGTTAGGCAGGGAGCTTCTTGGCTGAACATTGAATGTTTAACTTCTCTGTGAGCAAGACATGGTGTTCTCAGAGATAGAGAGTACGTGTACTGCATTATCCAAGGAGTCCCAGTGACTTTTATAAACCTTCCTCCTATGCAAGCAGAGGACAAAACTGATGGCAGCATTAGTTCTGTGGTCCACAGCAAGCAGTTACTGCTTCTGCTGTGCACTACACATTCCTTGCCTGCCATTCCTCTCAGAGATCTTTCAGTGTTTCTATTCATTGGCACACTGCTCAAAGCCTTTATTTGTGCTACTTTATGCTGACTGCTACTCTGCTTCAAGGGACTGTAAGACAGCAGAGCTGAAAATCCTGTTATACACAGCTCAAACAAGACAGCTTTCCTGCTATTGCACCAAGGGAATAAAACCATCTACCTGATGTGAGTCAAACAAGGGACTTTAAATCAATTGTAACATAAACTGAAATATCATCAGAAGGATATCTGGAGAAAGAGACAATCCTTGTTATGTGAGCTAATAATTTTCTGGTAATTACCTGAAGGCTTAAACTACAGGCAATTTAAGCTCTGACTGTTAAATACTCTTTCTAAATGGTTTACACCACATTGAGCGTAACACCTTCTGGCAGAGCTTTGCCAAATTCAACCCAGTTCAGAAACTACACAATGTCCTGAATCTCCAAAGATATCTATACAGGTAATCCTGGACATGCATTAAAAAAAAAAAAAAAAAAAAAAAAAAGATTGAGCACTGAAGAATTGTTGGAAGCAACTAGGAACCAAAGTATACAAAAACAGATTCAAAGTTTCTCCAACCATTCTTTCATTCACAAAATCTTACACAACCACAAATAAACTCTTAAAATCCACATCAAAATACCTCCTAAATACATGTCCTCCCTTCTTTACCCTAAATCACAGGCTCTCCTCATCAGGATGGTTAAAACTCACTGTCAGGTGGCATAGTGCCAGTGCCCCTAAAAGTACTTTTCAGTTTACAAAGGAAACAGCTAAGAATCAAATGAGCCCATAACACACCTTGCCACAGCACTTGCCATCTATTGAATATCCAGTACTCTATTTTTAACAGCAGTTGCATGCTGACATTACAGGTGATGCCATTCATAACCACCATACATTAGTATTAAAAGAAACTAAACTATCAGTATTTTAATACTACAAATGTGTTACATTAAATGTTGCTGTTGTGGTCTGATGTATGTTTCTTATACCATAACAGTACTGATGGAGCTATATGGATGTTTCCTGTTAAATCAGTTGATTTTATTCTCAGCTTTTGAACATACAGTACCATTCTCTCATCAACATAGCACGGTCTGTACCTTGCACCTTAGTATAATTTCACAGCTGTTATCTTTCTACTTCATTTCTGATTTCTAGTTGTGTCAAGATTCTCATTTAAAATCCTGTGGAATGTCTATCTGTTTGGTAATTTTGGCTAGTTGTGATTCTGTCAGCTGTCCTCCTTTGCTGGATTGGTGCTACCTCCTAAATACCAATTCCAGTTCTTCATAATCAAAACCACATGCAAGTTCTATATTGAAACAAATGTGAATGATAAAGGTGAACAGTGCTACATAGAACATTAACCATTAAGACCATCCTTAAAATGGAAATTTGGAGCAAGCAGATCTCAGCAAATTCAGGTTTTAGACCCATTAGCAGACCAGCTAATCCACACATTTACATCTAACTGGCTATGGATGCCAGACAAGAGACACTTAAGGGTGCGTGTATACAGTCTGCCACACATTACCCAATCCATGCAGTTGCTGGGACAACTCATCTACAAGTTCTCTGCTCTTAAACATTCTCCTTTCTGAGTGCCCCTCTGCTTTGATTTGGGTCAGCTGAATTGCTTTTACTGCCCGAGTCCATTTCCAGCTGCTCTTTTTGCACTACTACACACACGTTTAAGCCTGATGCTTCCAGGAGGTACTATAACACTGCATTAAAGTGATAAGGTCAGGTGCAAATAAACCCACTCTCATGACAAACAAAGGCAAAATCATAGAATTATTCTTCCATCAGAAGAAATGTAGCACAATATGCATTTGTTATGCTTACACACAGTGGTCATTAGCACCAATTTAGTTAGCTTGGTTCTTCAAAGTCCTTTTCTGACAAAGCACTGTGAATAAGGGCAAGAACTTCAATGGAAGTCCTGCCCACAGGTCATTTTAAAAAATACAACCTTTTAAACAGGAAGCATTATTTAGGTGCTCAGTGTTTAAAAAAGCAATTTTACCATTATAAAAAGCAAACACACGCAAAAAAAAACCCAAAAAACCACAAAAAACAGGGAAAGAGATCACTTGGGTCATGTATTACTCACTTCTTCATGCAGTCCACATTCACCCTGACAGCATCACCAAGGGACACCCTGAATACTCTGTATTAAGGGAACAAGGACCAGTGTGTTGATCTTCTTGATTCTGCCAGACAAGGGGAAACCCCCAAAAGCAAATGCATCTGCTGATCATCACCTTCCAGCAGGCCTGCTAACAGCAGCAAAGCATTAAAATGGTCTTATGAACATCAGGATCCTCAAAGGATTAATGACTGCTGGGAAGAAACAGGATCTACCTGACAAGGGAGGTTGAGTATATTTGCCACTAGGCTTGTTAACCTAATGAGAACAGCTCTAAACTATGTTCACCAGAGAACAGAAACCAAAGCCTTCAGGTGAGCAGAGGAAGTAGGGATGCCCATAGCAAACATGGTTCCAGAGGAGGTTTTCTTCACTCCCTTTTAGAGAAAGCAGGCCAGACAAGTACATCGGAAAACCTGGGTATGGAAGTAGACAACCTGGAATACAAACAGGAGGAACTGCCAGTTTGTGCACAGCTGCAGAGCTACAATATCACTGGAAATAGAGACACAATAGGATAGCTCACACAATCAGATGGGTAGAGGCTCATCACAAGTGACAAGCAATAAAGCTGAGCAGGGCTGAGATCTACACAAACATATAGCTCTGCCAATGGAACACTCCAACTTGTTGAGAGTTTATAGGTCAAAATCAAAATGGTATTCCAAAAGTTGAATGCCATCATGGCATCTGCAACAAACCATACAACCAAAAAGATAAAGTAGATGAAGTCATTAACAGCAATGGAAGCAGCTTCCGATCATAGGCAACTGAGCTGAGATCAATGGCTCAGTGTCCAAATGGAGATGTGTGATGAGTGGTGTTCCTCAAGGGTTGGTATTTGGACCAGTGCTGTTTAACATCTTTGTTGGTGACACAGACAGTGGAATGCACCCTCAGCAAGTTTGCTGACAACACCAAACTGTGTGGTGAAATCAACATGCTAGAGGGAAGGGATGCCATCCAGAGAGACCTTGGCAGGCTCGAGAAGTGGACTGGTGCAAACTGCATTAAATTCAACACAGCTAGTTCTGCACTAGGCTTGAAGCAAGCCCATACAAGAACACAGTTTAGGAAGAGAACAGACTGCAGACAGCCCTGAGGAGAAGGAACTGGGGGTTGTGGTGGACCAGAAGCTCAACATGAGCCCTCAATGTGCACTTCCAGCTCAGAAAGCCAACCAGGTCCTGGGCTGCATCCAAAGAAGCACAGACAGCCACCTGAGGGAGATGATCCTCCCCCTCTGCTCTTAGAGACCTCACCTGGAGTATGTGTCCAGTTCTGGAGTCCCCATCATAAGAGAAACAGAGTTCCTGGAACATGTCCAGATGAGAGCCACTAAAATGATCAGAAGGCTGGAGCACCCCCCTTGTGAAGACAGGCTGAAGAGGCTGGGGTTCAGCTTGGTGAAAAGGGGGCTCCAAGGTGCTTCACCAAAGGGGTCCAAGGGGGCTTCAATACCTGAAGAAGGCCTACAGGAAAGCTGGGGCAGGGCTTTTTACACAGTTGTGTAGAGAGAGGACAAGGGAAAATTGTTTCAAACTTGAAGAGAGGAGATTTAGGTTAGACATTAGGAAGAAATTCTTTAATTAGAGAGTGGTGAGACATTGGAACAGGTTGCCCAGGGAAGTTGTGGCTGCCCCCTCCCTGGAAGTGTTCACGGCCAGGTTGGATGGGGCCTTGAGCAACCTGGTCTGGTGGGAGGTGTCCCTGCCCATGCAGGGGGGTTGGAACCAGATGATGTTCAAAGCCCCTTCCAACACAAACCATTCTGTGATTCTAGGGGGGGGGGAGGGGAGTGCATGTAAATGAGTTCAGGATGTCAACCAGCTCAATACCTATGGGGAGGGCAACATGGCAGGTTACAAAAAAGCTGTAATAATTTTTACTGCTGGTGCTGTACAGGTCATGCACAGGAGGTTTTCATTCATGAGTAGCGTGAGAACTCACCAGGGATGGCAAGGAAAGCTTTGACAACAACTATGAGATGCTAGAAGTTAAGTTACAGAGGGAAATGACAAAATCAAGTAGCAGAACCAGATTTTCAGACAGTAAACCTCCACTTGTTAAAGGAACCAGTGGGTGAGATCCCAGGACATGCTGCCCTGAGGGGCACTGGAACCCTGAAAAGCTGGTTGAGCACCAAGGGCAACCTCCTCGAAGTATGAAGAGAGTCCTACCTGATATGCAAGATGAACAGTAAGCACAGCAGGAAACCATTTTAAATGAACTAGGAACTCCTGACCGAGCTAAAGGGCAAAAACCAGAGCACATAAGAGACAGAAGTAGAAGTAGGAACGAATTACTAAAGACAAAGCAGCATTAAGGAGCAAAATCAGGAAAGCCAAAGCTAGGCTGGGTTTGAAACTGGACAACAACACAGAATAGCAAGAAGAGCTTACATTGGTCTATCTGCAGAAAAATTAAAAAAAAAAAAAAAAAAAAAAAAAAAAAAAAAAAAGAAAAAGACACATGAAAAACATTTGCCTGCTGTTAAATGGGGGTCAATCTATTGGCAAATTATACAAAAATCTCTTAAGCATCTTCTTTGCGTGGGTTTTTTCAGGATCTCGGATGTCTTTGCCTAGTAGCAGTAGTGGAAAGAAAATCCCTCTAGTAAATGGGAGAAATAAAAGATCATGGAAACAGATGCATCCAAAGGTGCCAAGAAAGAAGCTAGTGCCAACTCAAGCCTACTTCTTACCAGCTTTAAAAAGTTACAGCAATCCGGGAATGCCCCTTATTACACCATCTTCAAAGAGAGCAAGAATAATGAGGACTTACAGGCTGGCCTGTTTATACTCCCTCAGTCTTCAGGAAATTATGGAGTAAATTGTCACGAAAGCTAATTTCCAGACACACAAAGGGTAAAAACATGATTGGTAAGAGCCAGCACAAGTTCGCCAGAAGGAAATAATGTAAAATTAACCTGGCTACTTTCCTCTGAGCATGAGAAAAGAGCCAATGATGTAATTTAACTTGACTTCACAAAGGCTGTTGACAGTCTCCAACAGCATCTTTTTAGCCAATCTGGGGAACCACAAGGAAGAGGTGGAAAAAAACTGGCTGGACTGCTGGGCTATGTGGTGGTTCAAAGTGTAACCAACACCCAGCTGTAAGAGATACTCCTCAGAGGCAGATACTCCACTCCTCAGGGTGAACATCTCCACCAACAACCTGGGCAGTAAACTAGAACACACTCCTCATGTTTGTCAAGAACATGAATCAGGAGGGAAGCTGCCAACACACTAAAAGGCAGGGCTGCAACTCTGAGAGACCTCAGCAAGTTGGAAGAATTAGGTTGACAACAACCTTGAAGTTCAACAAAAGCAAAGTCCCACACCTAGAACAGAAGACCCATATACCATGAACAGTATGGGCTGAGGATCAATGGGACCAAGTAGCATTGCTGCAGGAAAGGTTCAGGAGTGACTTCAATCATAGAATGGCTTAGGTTGGAACGGACCTTAGAGATCAACTACTTTAGCAGTGACCCAACTGCAGAAAGAGATCAGTAGCAAACACAAACACTGTAAAACCCAGCAAATAGAGTCCTTAGAACTGAAGTAATATTTTGTACACTTTCTTCCAAGGATCATATATTAAAAACCATGTCTGTGAATTTTATTATGTCAAGCATTTAATCAATACATGGCTACCAGCACTTGCAAGACTACCCACAAAATGTATGTCCAATATTTACACACCTACTTCAGGTGTCAAAGTCCAGAAATCATCTAGGAAGCCAATTCTCCTTAGAACAGACTTGGAGATGTCCATAGCAGTATCTGATGAGTTAGTAACAGTCTTTATTTTCATGGAAAGATAAAGGTCAGATGAGGCTTGGGGAAAGATAATTTTGTCTTCAGAGCAGCTCTTAGTATTTTTCCAGTAAACATCATACCTCAGATTTTAAACTAACTACTTTAATAGCATATACAGCAATTCCTTAAGGAGGGACCATGACCCACTAACACAGAGTCCTGTAGGAAAAGGGGGAAGACAACTTATATTTTATGCTGCACACGTACAAGAGGATGTTGCATGGCCAACCTTAGTTCTGTAAGTTCTGAATGCTTTTTGGAAGCCTTTTGCATGCAATAAATACATAGTTATTATGGAAACAGATTAATACCTTCCAGCTCTAACTTGTTCTTCTATCATGACAATTAAACTTATACAACACATCTTATTTCTACTGCACAAACACTTTTCCCCTCTTGCCCCCCAAGATGACAGATCAGCTTGGGTTGGAAAGGATCTTAAAGATCATCTGATTCCAATCCCCTGCCACAGGCAGGCACACCTCCCACTAGACCAGGTTATTGAAGGCCCCTTTCAACCCGGCCTTGAGCACTTCCAGGGAAGGGGTATTCACAGCTTCTCTAAGCAAGCTGTTCCACCATCTTAACTCCCTCAGAGTGAAGAACTTTATCCTACTGTCTAATCCAAATCTACCCTCTTCTAGTTTTAAGCCATTACCCCTTATCCTCTCACTACACACCCATGTAAAAAGATGAAAACTAACTTTCTCCTATTAGTTAATTTCCAAGCAGATGTATACAGTATACGGTTTTACTGCAAGGTTACAACAAAGCTCTAGCATTTTGAGATCCAGACACCATAATGCATTGTTGCAGGAATGTATAATGATAAAGAACTAAGGAAAAACATTCCTAAAAATTGAAGTGTCACTCAGCATTTATGGAAGTCATTTATTGCACCAGTTCATTGCAAGAATAAGGGGTTTTTAGACAAGACTGAATAACTTGCAGTATTTTAGAACTTAGTATAGGCTACCTTGGTTTGTAAAGACAGACAAAAAAAAAGGCAACCAGGATATTTGGGATCAACTTCTTTCCTCCTCTTGCTCAGTCTGACTGCATAGAGAAGTACTTCAAGAGTCTAGGTCTAAAGATCACTGTCTGAGCAGTAACACAGCTGACTAGCCTTTTGATTCAATTCACCCCCAAGAAGGCTTCCTGACAGACCATGGTCAGCAGCTTACCCAGGATGGACCTGAACACTGGCAAAACTTCTGGTCACTGAGATGACAAAAAAACGCAGGAGTTTTACTCTTTGCATATGGACTGGCTGGCTACTAATTAATCCACATGGACTCATCTGAAGAAGTTATGCTGCAATAGATGCTACTTCAAGAGAAAACCTAGAAGTTATGAGGCCTCATCCAATTACAGCTGAAAATTTACAAACTTTAGTGCAGCAAAGCCCTACAAACTATAACTACTTTAACTATGAAATCACCAAAAAACATGACTGCTTAAAACTGCAAAATAACATTCTTAGGAGCAAAGTGCCTTGAGCCCAGAGAAGAAACAGCAGTCTGCCCTGGACTCCCATTGTAGCATATAGAGATAGCAACACCAGGAGGACAGCATCTAGAGATACACAGACACCATTCCTTTCAGTTACTAGAGTTTCAACACATGAAAAACCTAACTAGTTAAGAAAATATGGCTGAAGCCAATCAATAAGAAAACATGAGCTTATGCATATATAACTGATAAATAAATCACTAAGTAAAGAAAGTCACTGTTTAGACATAAAATGCAGGACCCTGAGACCCACCAGCACACTACGTGTACAGTAGTAGATTGCTCTGCTTACAATACTGTCCCAAATAAGGTTCTGTATCACTTTGGACAGCATAGCCATTACACAATATGCTACAGTCAACCCAGTCTAGTCCCCAAAAAGAGACAGGATCAGAATGACTCAGTTGATCATGGTCAGTGGATGAGCAAGTATACTCTAAATTATCAGTAGAGAGGCAGGATTGTTGGTGTCAGTACTCCCTAATCTGTTAATAGCAGCCAGCAGGACCTAAAGCATTGCTTCATGTTGTAATTATCTATTTCAAGCAGCCACTGAAAAAATGCCAGTCTCATTCCTTCTTTTCCTTCTTTTTTCCCACTGCTCATTCCTAATGTCTCTCTTGCATCATATCAAGCCACTGTGCTGCCCTAATAAGCCCCAAGTTAGTCCATGACAGGGTGGGGAAACAGACAAGAGAGCAAAGAGTTCCCCCATTAGATCATCAATCTTATCCAAGATCAGCCTGCAGCCACACCATCACTGCATTTGATAAATGGCAACACATCAGTCAGGTTGGATGATAACAGGGGAACTGCCCTTTTTGGCAGCAACCCAGCTTGACTGTACAAGATACACGTACCTCCCAAATCAGTCTCTGAGAAAAGCAGAGAAAAGTAGACACACAATCCTGTTGCCTTGGACTGATGAACAGCACACCTCAGATAAGCTAGCATGCAAAATAAGGTTGCTGCAGCGCTGCTGATCAGCCTGGCAAGCCAGAAAACTCCAGGGCAGAATTCCAATGGTAGATTTAACTTCAAAGTAGTGTCTTAGGCCTCCTGAACAAAAACATGCTCTTGTCAAGCTGAAAAATATCTTGAGGCTTCTACTCTTAATTCTGTTTTGGTTTAGTAAGTGTTAAACATTTTTTGAAAAAAAAAAAAGAGAAAAAGAAAAAAACCCCCTCAACTCACCGTTTTATTACGAAGTCTAATTATGTCTGAAACAGAGCCAGCACCACAATATTCCATAACAATCCATAGATCTGTGTTCTTAAAGTAGCTGCCATAGTACTTGACAACATAGGGACTAGATGGAAAAAAAAGTTAAACAGATTAATTTTAAGTAGGTGGAAAAAAAAATCTTCACAAGTATCATTTTAAAAAATTACAGTTTGACAGACACTAACACAGCTAAAAAACAAGTATAATCAAATACATTTTAAAACTGTAATTAGCTTAATCAATGCCTTGTTAGAATGAAGTCTGACTACTTAATAAAATTACAAATCATCATATCACAGAACAGTTTGGGTTGGAAGGGACCATAAAGATCATCTAGTTCCAAACTCCTGTGCCATGGGCAGTCCCTGTGCAACCTATGCCAGTGTCTCACCACTCAAGAATTTCCTCCTAATGTCTAAGCTCTCAGCCTGTCTTCATAGAAGAGGTGCTCCAGCCCTCAATCTTCATGGCCCTCTTCTGGCCTTGCTCCAGCAGCTCCATGTACTTCATATGTTGGGAACTCCAGAACTGGGCACAGCACTCTCGGTGGAGTCTCAGGAGAGAGGAGTAAGGAGGGAAAATCACCTCCCTTGAGCTGCTGGCCACACTTATTTTGATGCAGCCTAGGAAATGGTTGGCTTTCTGTGCTGGCAGCACACACTGCCAACTCATTAACTTCTCATCAACCAACTAAGGCTGTTCTCAAGCCATTCTTCTCCCATCTGTCTCTGTGTTTGGAACTGCCTCGACCAAGATGCGTGACCTTGTACTTGGTCTTATCATGAGACTGGCATGGGCCCACCACTCAAGCCTGTCAAGGTCCCTGTGGATGGCCTCCCATCCCTCCAGTGTGTCGACCACATCATACAAGCTTGGTGTCATTAGCAAAAGTGCTGAGGGTAGACATAATTCCATTGTCCATGTCACCAAAGATGTTCAACAGCACCAGTCACAGTTCTGACCCCTGAGGAACACCACTCATCACTTGTCTTCATTTGGGCACAGATACAGTGACCACAACTCTGAGTGACACAAACTTCTAGTGATCTTCAAATACAGATGTAGTTTTCCCAACCATTACTCTTCTGATACAAAGCTGCTTTTCCCTTCTTTAGGGCCTCTCAATTTTTAGCTTTCCACACCAAGTTATGGATGTTTCTCAACTTAAGAAGACCAAGTTGTTTTCTTCTCGGAGCAAAAACACATGGAAACTCACCCATGTTTTTCTAATTTTGCAAGAATGAACTTATTTCAAGTAGAGACCAAGATTTCCATATTAAACAGAATCTAGTGTTGGTTTGAACAAGACTTCCAGATTTGCAAATGCATTTTCATACTGAAGTGGCTCATGTGAGGAGATAGTACAGTCAGAAGTAGAACACACTGCTTTGCTACTCATCAATTTGTCACTTGGAGTATGTTTCCTCAAAGGCACTTGCAAAAGAAAGGCAGAAACAGATGTGGTAAACATAACAAGAATCTTCCTTCAGAAAAAGTGATAAGATAGTGTACTTATGAAAATACAAGGCTGGAGGGTTTATACAAAACAATATACAAAATTTAAAATTTACAAACAAAAAAAAAATAACTCCATAGAAAAGAGGAAAGCAAGGCCATTTCTGCCTCCTTGCAGACACTTGGTGTTAAGGCTTCCACTCCTTACAATACCAGAAATCACAAGATTGATCATCTGTGAACAAGTGTAAGGTAACAGCCCTTCTTCAGAACTATTAGAAGATTTTTCACTTTTTTAAAGTTATGTTCCTGCACAAAAAAAGCAAATCAGTAAAATGTTATTTTAAAAGTTAACTGCAAGTCATCAATCCTGTGATAGAAACATCTTTATTTGTCTCCTGAAATAGGTAACTGGGAATTCACAAGATCTCATATATTAAGAGGAAATATTAACCTTTGGGCTTGCCAGTGCAAATCAAGTGAAGAAAGCATGAAGAGTTCTAAACAGAGGCAAGTATTTATTCTTTCAGTAGCTTCTGTGGTGTACACTATTTGCACCTCCTTCACTCCCAAAGTGGTTCCTTGAAGTAAGCTGTCCAAAATCAACTGCTTTGATTTTCCATGTTACAAAAAAAAGTTTGCAGCTGCATGTATTTCAGCCATATTCACAAATACAAAGACATTGTCGCATTGACTCTTAGAAAGACAAAGAATTGTTACACCTACCTGTCACACTGTTGCATTATAGAGATTTCTTTAATTATTTCTTGAAGATCTGACTCCACAGGGACTTGCTTAATTGCTACAACTTGACCGGACTCTTTGTGTATTGCTTTAAACACGCTACCATAAGACCTACAAATAAGAGGGACATTTTTTTTAACCATGATAAACTGCTGCCGATTTCCATTGTGCAGAAATGTTAAAAAGTCACAGAAGACACATGTGATTGAGGGCTTTTTTTAGTATGGAAAAAATTAATTTCTACTGGTACCTCAGAAAAGATACAGTGCATTTAACTCCAGTAGAGCAGCAAGCAACTTGGCTGCCTTAACAAAAAAGGGACACTGAAAAATGTGTATTTGGGGAAACATGGAAGTCTATCAATTAATACATTTGCTTTATTATTAAAACTTGTCTAGAGAAGCATTCCTTAGGACATCTAGAGTCACTCTCTCTGTGACTTAATATTCCAGCACATGCTTTATATACTCTTTCCCTCTGATCTCATCCTCTCATAAATAGCTGCACTTACCCTTCACCAAGTTTCTCCAGAACATCAAAGACTTCTTCAGGCTGCTTAGTTAAACTATCTTCACTTAGCTTTTTCAGTTTGCTAAAAGAAAAACAAAGGTTATTTGGTTGGTTGGGGATAAAGACACAGAAGTCAAGCAAATTCTCATACACGTGAGCAGGTAGAAAAAGAGAGAAGGAAAAACATAACCCAATGAAAAAATAAAGCTCCTAACTAAAGTGCAGTAATAAAATTTCAATCAATCATCATACAGGATGTACAAAGTTATAACAATTTATTATCCCTTTCCCACTAATGTTTGCTTAATTCAATGCAGCATGGGACCAATCCACTGTCCAAACCTTTGCTAAAGTAAAAAGAGTGAAAGAACACTGGAAAGCTCCCCTTTAGACAAAAAGCAGCCAGCATGCAAACACATGCTCGTTGCTGCCTACTGTATGCCATAGTGACATCTAAGAATGATTGATTTATTCTTTCACCCACACAAAGTATCCAGTTTCTAAACTATACAACTCATAAGCCAATGAATTACAAAGAGCTCAAAGTCAAGTTGACTCTAGGAGCAAATGATGCTTCAAAGGTGGTAGGAGAACACTGAAATTCCTAGAGCTGAGTACTCTAAGAATGGTTGGGGCACTTCCTTTTGCATTTTTGTCAACACGCATATGGACAGGTGCAACAAAATCTCTAATTACACATAATCACACAGTCTCCCATTTCTGCCAGCACTGTAAACCCACTCTTACCACTATCCTCTGCCCTCTACAAGCAGTCCTAACCTTTTTCCCTGTCTACAGCATTCCCATTTATCCAGCCCCTCAGGCTCCTGACAGTTCTCAGAACACAACTTGGCTGTAAGCTTGCAATAGAGCTGACACTGAACATAGCACAGGAAAATACAACCCACACACATTGCAGTGAGGCCAGGAGGCTGAAACACGTAAATTCTTCACCTTCAAAGTTAGAGAATTATGCTGCGAGTCTGAAACAACAAGTTAACTCTATATTATAGCCAAGGGTACTATTAAAGTAGAAGATGAGCTGCAGAATAGCTGGTGCTGTAGTGTTAGATATAGACAATGTATTCCATATGCAGGAGGAGGAATAAAAAAAAAGAAAAAAGGAAAAAAAAGCTTTGAAGAACAGTAGATCATTGAGAACTTATGGAAAATATGTTATGCTGTGACACTTTCCTGGAAATGAATACAAAATAGGAGAAGGGAGGAGGGCACAGACAGAAAAGATTGTTAAATCTAATACTGGGAGAACAGTGTTCAAAAGAAAATCCTTCATATTGAGAGATGCAAATCTGTGATTCAGAACTAATAGAAACTGAAATTAAATGACTGATGAATTCCTGAGTCAGAAAAGACTCAGTACTGACAACTACCTTAGTAAACACAAAAATCTAAATAAATTGTATAAGCACAGACGTCAGATGTATTGAACAAGGAAAGCAGCAAGAAGGCTACAATAGAGAAGGATGTACACATTTGTACAAAGAACTACTCCATAGATGTAGCTATTGTATGTATGAAAAGCATCCACATTCAGTATAGAACAGTGCATGAACAGCCAGCTGTAAGGACCATGCAATTTGCTATAGGAAACAGGCAGGGAGCTTGATAGCATGTGTGGTTAAGGGAGACTAAAAATCCTCAGCAAAGGAAAGGCACAACTCATGAACAGGAAGAAAAACAGTAAAAAACTCAAATAAATAAATTCTGTTAAATAAAGTCTGCAAAAGCAGCCTACAAATCAAAAGTGGGACCAAGCAACAAGTCTTGCTTTCCTTTTTACCATCTCTCTGCTTGTCAAGAGACTAGAAACAAGATAGATGGAACTGTAATTGGAGAATCACAGAACCACAAAAGCATTGAAAGGTCTGGGTTGGAAGAAGTTTATAGGTCATCTAGTTCCAGCCTCTCTGCCATGGGCAGGTACACCTCCAACTAGAACAGGTTGCTCCAAGCCCAAACCAGCCTGACCCTGGACACTTCCAGGTAGGAAGTGTTCAACCACAGCTTCCCTGGGCAACCTGTTTCATTGTCTCACCACCCTCACAGTTAAGAATTTCATCCTAATGTTTAATATTTCTTCTTCCACTTCAGAACCACTCCCCCTTGTCCTATTCACTACATGGCCTTGTAAGAAGTTGTGTGTTCCCCAGCTTTCCTGTAGGTCCCCTGCAGGTACTAGGATGCCACTATAAGGTCTTCACAGAGCCTCCTCTTCTCCAGGCTGAACAAACCCAACCTTCCCAGTTTGCTTTCATAGCAGAGGTGCTCCAGCCCTCGAGGATCACCTCTGTGGCCCTTCTCAGAACTTGCTCCAACAGCTCCTTATCCTTCTTGTGTTAGGGGCCCTAGAACTGGATACAAGACTCCAGGTGCAGTCTCAGAAGAGTGGAGTAGAGGGGAAGAATCAGGTCACTTAACCTCCTGGCCACAATTCTTTTGATGCATCCCAGGATATGGTTGGTTTTCAGAGCTCCAAGCACATGCTGCCTGCTCATGTTGATCTTTTCATCAACAAATAACCCCAAATCCTTCTCCCCAGGACTGCTCTCAATCACAGATTTTGCAGGAATGCACACATTTCATTACTGATCAAGTGAAAGTTGAGATAAATTAAGAAGTATGGGGAAAAAAATTGCAGGAAGGTATTAAAGAAAAAAAATATTAATTTTGCTTCCCTAATTTCAAGCTTTTGGACGGGCGGGGGCTAAGTTAGGGGGTTTAAGTTAGTCATCCTCTGCTTTCCACCAACAAAAAGCACGCACAGTATGCTTAAACCAATACAGCCCTCAAAAAATAAAAAGCACAACCAAGCTGTGGAGGGACTGAACTTTTTAGTAACTTTAAGAAACTAGAAAATATACAGTGACCTTAACCAAAGAGGTCTGAGAACATTTCTGCCTGCTCACCAAAAAAATTATACCTGCTCAAATGAGAAAGAAAAAAAATCCATACTAAAAGTATTCCAGCAGCATAAAGACAGAATGTGCTTCAGCAGATTTAGAGAAACAATCAAACAGCTAAAAACTGATCAAAACCGATGTCATTGCCAAATACCAAATTATCTGGAGTACTTAAGAGGCAACCAGGACAGCAAAGAAAGAAGCCTTCTGTAGTGTTAAAACTTCTTTCACATTATCCAACTCTGATAAATATAAGCATAGATATTACTTAACACTAAGGCAAGCTAACTAGACCTGTGTTAGCCTCAGGGATTTAATCACCAAATACACTCAAAGTATTTCACACTCCTTCACAAATATACTGAAAGAGTACAGATGCCTAGGTCTGGTGTTCAAGTAACAGTATTAAGACATTTCTTTGGACAACAGAAAGATCCTAATGACTCAGGATGTTTAATGATATCTATTTCTAGAAGTTTAAAAGAATTCCCAGCTCTTTAACTACAGAACAGCATGTGATATACCCTGAAAGGGTTGCAATAAAGGAAGTGTTTAGGAAAACTTCATGAGAAGCAGAGAGGAGTAAGTTGATTGTTACAACTGGCTGTAAAGCACTAAGAAAAATACAAAAAGTAAATATGAGAAATACTGCATTATATTGACTAAAAACAAGCAACTAAAAATTGAGAGAAACATACCTAAGACTTCAGAATGAGCATCTCAATCAGGAACTCTGTGTGTGCCCTAATATCCACACTTTAAAAATGTGCAACTGAAGTCATACAGATGCAAATATCTCAGAAGATTCACTACTTTTTTAAAAGCCTTAAAGTTTTCTACATGGGAAGTAGAACACCCAGCAAAATACCTGTTTGCTAAGGCACAACTAGAAATATAAGGGGCCTGGGGTGAGGTGCATGAAAGGGTAGGAAGAAGGAAAGCACAAGTAAAGAACCAAATGGCTCAGGAGCAATTGGAGAATAAAAAAAATAAAAGATACCTCATTCCTCTCTCTTATGGGTCCTCTAATTTCATAATAGAAGTGCTTAAAGAAGAACAAATAAATAAGTAAATTGAGACACTGCTTTATTGTGGCCACAGGATACAAGTGCAGTATACATACTTATGTGGGGGAAAGTCTTCTTTATACTGGAAGACAAGTATAATACCTGCATGATACTTTGTCTCTTAAACAACAAAAATATATCCTTGCAAAGAATTTTACTTTAATAAATCCAGATGATTAGAGAATACATTTACATTCAGCTTGATTAGAAACTTGTGTGTCAGCAAAACATCACATAAACATCAGCAAAACTCCACATAAATAAATGTATAAAAAACTAGAAACAGTAAGAGGCATACAAGATGCTGGCATCAAGATCAGCAAAATCTGAATTGGGAACTGAAAGAACAAGAGATTTATTTCCCCTCTCCCAACATGAAAAAGTAAAGTATGACTTTGGCATCCTATGGTCATTATGTACAGTTTACAAAATAAATTAGTGATGTGCTGCAGAGGAACACAAAAAACCCAGAAAGCTAACAAACAAAAATAAAGCTGGACTAAAGAATAGAACTCCATCAATTACTGTCAGGAGTTATGGAAAACTGGACAGCTGCTCCATGGAATATGAATAAATGCAGTTTCTTTTGCAGAAGAACTAGCACACTGAAACATTTAAAAAGAAAAGCTGGGATCAGTTATGCTGATACACTGGGAGAGCAGCTAGGAAGAGAAATAACTGCAGTCACCAATAACAGAGGGAGTATGTGGAAGCCTTGATACATTTACACTGCCTTACCTTGTTCACACAAGGAAAAGCAAGTTTAAGACAGCTTACGTTATTGTATTGCATACTTACATCTAGTTTTCCAACAAGAAAACTAAGGAAACTTACACTTCTACCCCATCATTTTCAGGGGGAACTTGGCAACTGCCATCCATGTGACCTTACACATCCCTTGACACAAACATAAAACCCAGTGTATTTTTCACAAATGGTTCACATTTTAAAAACTAGTTTTTCCCTTTCCATAGAACTTAAATTTTAAAGAAAATTAAATTGCCCAATTTTAAATAAAAGATTGGAAAACCCTAACACATTTCATGTTTGTTAAAGAGGCCTTTTATTCAGCAGCAACATGATGGAGATGGGCAAAGATTTAAAACTATGCATTTGTCATAGGTTGCATACAAGTGAAAACTGCATCTCCAGTTACTTGGCTTATCTCCTCATACCCAAGTATGCAAATACATACCAAAAAATACAACAACAATAACAGGGGAAAATTACAAGACTCAGAGGCAGATTTTGTAACATTCTTCCAGGAGTGAATATCCTTTTTAGTGACGGAAAGAAAAACATACCTGAAATACAGTTAGAAATTCAGATGCAATAAACCACTACCAAATCCTGCACAAACTGTTCAGTAAATTTAGAGTAATCCTTCTGATGTTTATTTCTAAAAGTAAAGGGAATTCTTTTGAAAAGGATTCCCCCTTAGAAGTCGTTTGTTACTGTTGCAATACACTGACCAAACAAGAAAGGCTACCGATTTTGACAGTATTTCCATTTCAAAGCCAGTGTCCCCATCTGACACTTGGGGATCCTCACTGATACTTTCTGAAAGGCTGAAAACCATGTTGCATGTTCCTTTACAGGGAAGAGGGGGATAAAAATGCCCTATATCTTTGAGAGAACACTGGTATTCTAAGACATTCATGCAGCTTTGATGTGTCCATATGAAATTCCCACTAGATTAATGTCTTGCACTATGGATATCACAGCACCAGACCCTCTTGAGTACCTAACTGCTCCTATGGACAAGCATCAAAATAACTAAGTGTAGTGCTCACATCTGTGTGGCCAAGTAAACAAGGTGTGTCCATCTCAAGCAGTCAAGATAGGCATCAAAAACTCCAGCCCACAAAATTTAAAAAAAAAAATTTGTACCGCTTCAGAGAATCAAACAATTGGGAAAAAAAAAAAAGAAACAAACAGATAAAGGAGATATATATGCACATTTGTGAAGAAGCAAGTTCAAATCTTTTCCCCTACTCACACACAAAAAAAAATTAAAAATACATTAAGTTCTCATCACATTCGAATTTCGAGACATAAGCTTCAAAAAATATGGAAAGTACACACATGCCAGAGAGCTTAGAAGTTCTCTCATCACCTTTCTAGTTCTTCCTGACTTATCCTAAAGATTTAAACAGCTCCTCACTTTTAATTAGGCCAGACACACACCTCCAGCTAGATAATCAAGTTAGAGCAAATCCTAGATCTTAAAAAAAAAAAAAAAAAGTTTCAGGCTATGCTAACTTCCGGTTTTACTTTCAATCCTTTTTTATCACCAGATTCCAAGCTTTGAACTGGTAACATTGATTACTCTGCAGACATTCCCACTCCTCCTCAGTCCTTGCTGGTGCCTGTCCTATTAACTTTACTTGGGACATGCAGCACTGTCAGCCTCCATCTGAGGTGGCCCTGCTCTGGCAGGGGGGGTTGGACTAGATGATCTTTCGAGGTCCCTTCCAACCCCAAGGATTCTATGATTCTATGATCTACAATGTAGGCCTGTCCCTCCTCACCCCCTTGCCTGCCAAAAATACTTCACATAACAACTCAGAAGTCAATTTTTGATCAAAGTTCTCCATAGTAGACACTGTTGTTTGATGTATTCCTGAAGGAAAAAAACAGATGTTCAAGACCATGTTCTTCCCATCATCCTGCAGGATTCGATTTTAAACACCTTTAAAGGCTTTAACTGTAGAATGTGTTTTAAAATAGACTTAAAAACTATTTATTCTCTTCTGCCACCACTTACATTGCAGTCCCTACATTTTTCATTAACAGGAAGCAAAAGTAAAACACTTGGAACTCTAATAAGTATATACATAAACTGTATAGCTACGTTCTGTATACCATACGCTCTACTTAGTATGTAACTACACCAGGAGAGGACTGTTCCAATTTAAATACACCCATAGAACGAAAACAAAATTGTTTTGTGCACTAAGACAGCAGTACCACACTTAAAGCACAAGTTCGTGTTTTCACATCATCACAAGTGCACACAACAATAAGTTAGATAATAAATGCTAAAAAAAATTTAAAAAAAATTCACATGTAGTAATTAAATGGCCAGATACACCATATAGATTTCAGAAAACACTGTGGGAATACTCTTGATTTTTGCCTCTTCCCACTCCCTGATTTGCAATTACAACTATGCAACCCCCACCCCCACAAGCATCCCTCCCCCAGCAGGACACACAAGGGCACTTTTCGAACGTGAAAAGAACAACCACTTAGGTCGGTTTCTTCCACGGACCCGAAGAATAAAGCGCCCAGACCCCCAGGCCACAAAGAGTTCTTCTCGGCTACAAAGGTTCCTTCGTTTCACGTTAAAACGTTCTCCCAGCAACTCAACCACCCGCACGGGCTTTGCAGCCACCTGGACGTTTACCCAAGATGGTTATTTCGGGGGCCCTCCCCCCTGCGTGAGACCTTCCCAACGCAGTTCCTTCGCCCGCCCGTCACGCCTCAGCCCCCGCCGCTGTCCCGCCGCCCCTTTCACAGCTCCCACCACCGGAGTCTCCCCAGGCCGGCGGGGGGGCCCGAGGCCTCACCCCAGCCGCGCCGCCGCGCTCGCTTCCGGGAGGGGAAGGGGCCGCCAGGGAGGGTCGTTACCTCTTGGGCGCTGCCTGCTCCATGCCGCCGCCGGCCCCCCGGCCCAGCCCTCCGGAGGGGGCCTCCCGGCCGAGCCCCTTGGCAACACCGGGCCGGCAGCCGAGAAGTTCCTCGCAGCTTGGAGGCTCGCTGGCCCTTCACGGGAAGCCCGCGCCTTCCCCCAGCCACCGCCGCCGCTCTCGGCCTCTCTCAAGCAACCGCCACTACCGCTACCTACCCGGCTGCCGGCGGAGCCCCGCCCCCTCGCGCCTCTCATTGGTTACCGGCCGGGACGCCTCCGGCGCTGATTGGGCGGCGCGCAAGTCGCTCAGAGCAGCGGGAGTGACGAGGCCCCGCCCCCCCACGGGAAGGGCGGGCGGTGTCGCGCCGGCGGGAGGGGGGAACATGGAAGCGCCGGGGCCGCGGCGCCGCCGCGCTCCCGGCATGCTCCGCGCAGTGCTGGCCGCGGGGCACGCCGGGAGGTGTAGTCCCGCCGGGGAACCTGCGCTGCCCGTTCCTGCCCCCCGGAGCGGCCTGGCCGGGCGAGGCGAACCGGGAGGCGAAGAAACGGAGACCCGGGGCCCTGAGGCGCCGCCGGGGTGAAGGACAACCCCCCCCCTCCCACGCACGCTGACCTCACGCCCCGACTCCCGGAGCTGGGCCTTCGGGCAAGGGCAGGCCCGGGGCAAAGCCGCGGCCTGAGGCGCGGGCTGAAGGCGGTGGCTTTGCCCGCTGCCACCCCCGGGCCTCGACACCTCGGGGCGACGCTGCCGGGCGGCCTGCGCCTTTCATCCGGCTGTCTGCCCGGGGTGCAGGGCCGCGTCCTGCCCCTCCTGGGGACCCTAAGTGTCTTCCCGGACATCTGGCTCCGGAGAGCAGCAGAGAGGAAGTCTCCGGTTAGTCACGGCAAGACGGGGGAGCTGCTCTCCAAAGCTGGCTCAGGTGACACAGCTTTGAAGAGAAGAACCCTGGAACTTGGCTTTTTAATGCCAAAGCATACAAGTTACCTTGCAGAGCCATAGGAAGCCGTCACGTCGTTATTCAAGCAGCACATTTTAGTCCACCGAGCACCATGCGACAGTTTTCTGCAATTTCCCCTCCTTACAACTTCTGACTTTCTAGTAGTGTTTATGTAGTGATTTAAGATATTAACTGACCAAACGTCCAAGTAGGTTCAGCCAAGTCAATACAAGAAGTGCTTGAATGTTCGAGCCAATTTCTGTATCCTTTCCTCGAAATAGGTTTATTTGCCTAACTAATGGAAGTTCATGATAGTAAAACACTTGGGCAACATCCATAAAAATGAGGTGCCCAAGTTCTACTTTAAGCTGATTTTAGATGCATAAGTACAACAGCACTCCCCCCCCCTAAAAAAATCTGCATTCCATACCTAGTTTCATGTCTTTGATGTGCATTAGCAAGGGAATTTTGAATGGCTGAAATCCTGCTGTTGTGCAAGTCCTCTACTTTGCCTGAGTCAATCCAGTCCAGTTGACTCACTGTGGTTGAGCTAAATGCACAATGGTAATATTGAATGAACCCATAAAACAAATCATACACCACCATATGACCTTTTGGGTTTCTTTGTTTTTCTGAGTCATGGAAAAACTGCAACAGAACATCTTCCTTTGCACAGCAGATTAACACAGAGCTCTTCCAGTATCATCCCACAAGCCTGAGTGGCTGCCCAGCAGTAGTGCCATACCATAGACAACTGTTTGTAGGAGATGCCAAAAGAAAAAAACACCCAGGAGAAGGAGCCAGCAGATCCCTCAAATGAAATGCATTTGGAAGTGTTGGGTAGGAAACCCTCAAGCCTTCCTGTCTCCCAGTTGTAGGACAAGCAAGGTCAGACAGGTAGAAGATGCCATGTGGCTGGAGTCCAACTTTGTTTTACAGGTATTTGACTGTATCCACTGACCAATTACTGCTTATATTTCAGCAGTCTGACTTAATTAAGGGCTGCCTGATATCCCCATTTGGCTGTGATACTCCTGGGATGTAGATGGTCTCCACATCCTTTCACATAAATCTTGAAGGCAGTATTTTGTTCAGGCTACTTCAGAGGAAACTGGGCTTTTTTTCCAGCTCCTCCTCTCAAGCCAAAGGTGCAAAAGTCTATACATTTGAGCAAGGAAAAGCAGTCTTAGAAAAAATACAGGTACTATATTATAGTTCTAACAGCAAGGCAAAGAAAGGGAGCCCAGGAGTGCTCCTTCTCCCCACTGACACATATATATGTCTTTCTCTGGAAAAAGTTAGGCTAAACAGCCTGCTCTGCCACTCTGCCCTCCCCCTTTAACAAGCTGATAAGAACAAGTCTGAAGAAAATTTGACCAAGAATGGCAGATTTAGATCTTAGCTCTCTTCATTCAAAACAACTTTAATACTGCAGCCTCCATTCCCAGAAAACGCCATAACCACCCAAAAATTGATGATGAAGGGGACAGGATTGTCTTCCATCTCTGCCACTGAAGAAAGAAGAGTGTGGGAAAGAAAAAAAAAAAAAAGATGAGTGAAGCAGAAAAACTTAGGTTACGTGGCTTGAGTGGCTTGAAGACAGGGGATATGGACAAATATGGACTAATTCTTTCTCACAGAAGATTCACTTGTGCCTTACTCAACTTCCAGAATGCTTTCTAAGGACAATTATGCTGAAAATAATGTAACAATAATAAGATAACATAGATACCATAGTATTTTTCTATTTTTCAAGATCACTGTATTCATCTGACCTTTCAGTACTTAAAGAGGGTCTGTAAGAAAGATGGGGACAAATTTTTAGCAGAGTCAGCAGAGATAAAACAAGGGGTAATGATTTTAAACTATTTTAGTTTAAAGAGTTATTTAGAGTAGATACTATGATGAACTTTTTTTACAGTGAAGGTGGTGAAACACTGGCATAGGTTGCACAGAAAGGTGGTAGAAGACCCATCCCTGCAAACATTCAAGGTGAGGTTGGACAGGGCTCTGTAATGAAGTGGCAGATGTCCCTGCTCACTGCAAGGGGCTTGGACTAGGTGATTTTTAAAGGCCTTTTCCAGCCCAAGCCATTCTATGATTCTCTCATCTCGTATAATTTCAACTGGTATTTGTAGTCTAAGTCATTGGACCAAGTAACATCATCTCACCTCTCCCCTGCAACATGAATTTGGGAACTGTGCTGTGAAATATAACACTGATTTGGTATTCATTACAATACTGTGCCTTGCCTGCAGCAAAGGAGGATCTTTGAAAGGGAAAACAGGCTCCCTCTGTTCTGCTATCTCATTCAGCCAAGGGAAGTCTGGATGTTCTGGAGGCATGAATATACTATGGAATTGCTGGTGTCTAGACAACATGGAGATGAGGAAGTTGTAGTCAATCTACATGAGTATTCCCATGATTTCTTGTAACAGCGCAACTATATAACACTGCTAAGAAGGCAGGTGAGGCTGAAAAAGCTTAATGTGTCCCAATCTTAAAGATATGGGAGAAACCAAACCAAATTACTCTTTTTCTTCAGAAGTATTTAACTGACTTCACCAATTTATCAGCAAGCATTGGGATTCCCTACTCTGCAGAACTGGCATCAACATCAAATACAATTCCTTAGACCAAAGGATAGATGAAGACCATACTTAATTTTTGAGTACTATAATTATTTTATATTATAATGTAGTTTTGTAAACATATAAAATCATTTATATTATAATTACTTACAGTGCAGTGGAAGCAGACACCATGATGGTATGGATAAGTATTTGGTGCTATATAACCACAAAATAAAACAGTCCTTAAGCCCCTAAGTATATGAACCAAAATGCCCTAAGATGTCAATTCTTCCTAAGTTGGATCTAATTCATAATAAACTTGAGAAGGATAAAAATGGCTTGAGAAGCTGATGCCTGAGTTTCTAGCAGGTATTACTAATTGTAAGATTTAAATTCCAAATATATACTTCAAAGTCATTCATAAACATCATGCAAATAAATTATACGTGTTACGGTAGGGACCTTATCTAGTTCCTTTGATAGCAAATAAAAGCAGCATTTACTTCAGAAGGTATTTGATCAGGCTCATTTCAACAACGTGCATTGTAACTAATACGTAGGACTACTAGAAAACAACAGAATTAATGGCACATGTTTTCCAGGAGGTATGTCACAAGCACCTTACACTCTCCAAACAAAGTACCCCTAGCCTTTCATCCTGTCCATGGAGCTTTTCACAGCTTAGCTCCTTTCCCCCTGTGCTTCCCACCCTTTTCACTGCAGTCAGCCCCCTGCCCTGTTCTTTCACAGGGCCCCCAGTGCTCTCTCCCTCAGTTCCCCCCACACCACTCCACAATAGCTCCATTCACTCCCTAAGATGCCAAAACTTGAAAAATCCTTACTGCCCACATAACCCCTGTGCAATCCCCCAGCTCTGTGCCCTGTACAGCCCCTCTGCATCACTGATACCACACATGGCTTGGCTCACCCAGCATCCCCCCAGGGGGTTACAGTATCCCCTGTCTGCATCCCAGCTTGCTCACAGGAGAAGCCTGCAAGTTGTTCTGGTCCCAAACTTAGCAGCTAAAAGAACAATTTTTCTCTTGCCGTGGGGTAGACTGCCTAGAAACAGAGCACTTCTTCCTCTACCCATCACCTATGAGTTTTGTGAAAACAGAAGCTTGCAGACCCCCAGCTTTCCCTCAAACATGATTCATACTGGCCAGCCCAGCCACAAACAGTTGTGAAGGGAGGAAAGGCCAGGAATGGGAAGCAAGCATAAAGACAGTGAGTGCAGAAACCTGATTTCTTGAGAACCTGATTTATAAGTTCATTAGCCACATTGTCAACAACAACATAGAATCATAGAATCATAGAATTGCTGGTTTGGAAGGGACCTCAGACATCATCAAGTCCAACCCTTGAACCACCATTGCAGTTACCAGACCATGGCACTGAGTGCCACATCCAGTCTCTTTTTAAATATCTCCAGACACGGAGAATCCACTACTTCCCTGGGCAGCCCATTCCAATGCTTGATCACCCTCTCCGTAAAGAAATTCTTTCTAATATCCAACCTAAACCTCCCCCGGCACAACTTGAGACCGTGCCCTCTTGTCTTGCTGAGAGTTGCCTGGGTAAAGAGCCCAACCCCCACCTGGCTACACCCTCCTTTCAGGTAGTTGTAGAGAGCGATGAGGTCTCCCCTGAGCCTCCTCTTCTCCAGGCTGAACACCCCCAGCTCCCTCAGCCTCTCCCCATAGGGTCTGTGCTCGAGTTTACTTGTTTACATGTTCGGGTTTACATGTTTACATGCTTGAGTTTACATGTTTACTTGTGTCTCCCTGTGACTGCCTTGATAGCAATCTGGTATGCTGAAAGTTAAGGGAAAGGCCTTGGATGAAATACCAGCTTGTTTATACAAAAGATAAGAAAAATTCACTTCTGCCTTTTTCCTACCTATCATGTCTAATGTGAAGTAACCTTGAAGGCTTATCTAGGAATTTGTTATATACTTTCTTAACCCTGTCAGTCATAAAATAGTTATAAATAAAATATAAAAGAACAGCATATGCTCATGTTTGGACTAAACTTTAGATTTATTTTTTTTTAAAGTGAGGTTTTAATCAAGCTTAGGAGTAACGAACAGGTTGTGAACTATTCACAGCTTAATGGTGAATTAACGTCACATAAAAGAAAACTGACTTTTGGCTGGTCTGGCAGAAAAAAGATGCAGAAAACAAATAGCCAGGAAATATAGGTACAAAGTCAGCTTGCTATCCATGCCCACTCTACGAAAACCAGCATAATTCACAAAATTCCTACGTGGCATTTAAAAGAGCAGCAAAAACCTGCAACAGTGAAATACAAGCTGCATTGCTGCACTTCCCTCTCACCGACCTGGTATACACCATGTTGTTATCCAAAATGTTAATACTAGACCTAAAGGCATTTGTTGATTAGGACAGGATTATTCTGTTGACTAACCATTTAGCTCACATTCTTAGTAACAGGCTATATATAGCATCACCATTTGCTTTTTTTTATTATTATTATTATAGCACACTAAGGTAAAAATAAACCATGGATACGGAGTTGCTATTTACAGTTAACCACAGCAGATATTCCAGCCTGTACCACAGCTGCATTGATTGTGCTCATGGGATCTACAGATAACTTGGAAAGAAATCTTATTTTGTTCTGTAAGACAATTACTGTTGTTGGGGTAACACCGAGGGTTATTCTGGATTCCCTTCTGCACAAAAATACACCCCTTCTTTCTGGGGGAAACCATCTGTTCTCCAGCCTGCAAAGAGGTGTGCTCACACTCCAGAGAATAAATAAAAAACACTTCATTAGCAAGCATGATGCCTGTGTTAGAAAGGGAAACTACTGTCATTAACTAAAGAATGATTGAAACATTATTACTTGATGAAGCAAGTTCTGCACTGAATGAACTTCAGCTTCCTGAATACACACAGCTGTGTGCCCCAGGCTTCCACCACTGTGATGCCTGCAGTTTCTCCCATCTTCCTGTAGCTCTTGAGCTGAGAGTTTAAGAAATACTCAGCAGAAAAATTTAGGAAAAATTAGAATTTTTTTTTTTTTTTTTTTTTGGGGTGGTGGGGAGACATTGCTTTCAAGAAACTAAAAAGACCTGCTCTTTCAGATTTGAAGAAAGGAAGCTCCTTATCCTTGTGGGCCTTTGAGAGAAGTATTCAAAAGGAAGTGTAAAAAGGTGGGAAGCACAAGTGCAGAAAATAAATATTACAAATAAGGAGAACCCAATGCAAGTGGAAAGTACTACTGTGCTTCCCAGCACTACAAAGGCAATGCCATGAAATTCTTATGGCTCATTCAGTTTTTTTATTTTGTTTTGTTTTTTCAAATTAAACCCTTCCTGGTTTTTTTTCTGAGGAACATCTCCAGTTTGCTTCATCGATGTTGCAAAGCAAGTGTCTCATGTGGGGAAGAATCACTCATTCTAAATGCTTTAGAATCCAGAAACCACAAAATTTCACTTTCTACTTTTTTCCAACCTTTCCCAATGAAAACATGTCAGAAGATCAGAACTCAAGTCCAAATAAGCTGCTCGTATAACATGTAGAGCCACATTAAAATAAAATTTAAAAAAAAAACCAACCCAAAACACTAAATTAATTTCTAGCCTTCAAACTTCATAAAAAAATGTTCAGTGGCATAACAGCCATTTCATTACTGACTGTAAAGTAATGGCTCTGATCACAAGATAAGATTCTGTGGAAGTAGAAATGTATACAAAACAAGACAAAGATTAATATTTGCACTTACATGCCCATTTTTGCTCTTAAAAACATCACGAAGCCTTCCCCACAGCAGCCCAGGTACTAAAGAAGCA
The DNA here is from genome assembly GCF_003957555.1 of Calypte anna. Classification (NCBI taxonomy): domain Eukaryota; kingdom Metazoa; phylum Chordata; class Aves; order Apodiformes; family Trochilidae; genus Calypte; species Calypte anna. The sequence goes on from NC_044245.1 coordinate 129,561,163, forward strand.
GCCAAGCAGCAAATAATAAGTTTTTACAAAGCTGGCTTTGTTCAATGCACTGATTTGAGCCTCCAATAATCAGATTCATTTTGGTTCAATAGGGGAGAGTTTTAAGATGTCCTCACCACCACTCAGGGTGAGAACCTAAACTACTGTCACTGCTGAACAAGGGAATTCTGCTGAAAACAAAACATTGAAGTGACTGAGTGTACATGTCAGGCTATAAAAATACATCAAAACATACAGTTAATATTTTCAGAGCATATGAACCCCATTAAATTCAAGACCTAATTTTTTTCTACTATTCCTTCACTAAATGTTTTTCATTTAATAGCAAAAAAGAGTTTATCAACAGCCATCAACACTGCCCACTTCTACCCAGGAAAAAATAAAATATTCTGGTGGTATAATGTTCTCTGCAGAGCAGAGGAACATAGAGCAATTCCATATGTCAGGAGCTTTCTTAATGGGAACAGTTAATTTACCACATGAGGAATATCACATGAATACCATTTCCACCTAAAATGAATCACTTGTTCCAGTTGAGAAAACTGAGGTCTTTTATCTTCCTCAGGGTGGAGTCCATCTCCTCCCCTAGATCCCTACAGAGTAGAACTGCTAATTGTTTTAATATTTAAAGACATTGCTTCTTTTGTGTTCATATATCACATTTCAATGGCTTCTAAACAAGAGAGAGCTTAATGTTTTTTGTGTAACCTTGAACTGGCTGGTACACAACTTTTATTGCTTCATCCTTGAGCTCTTCTGTAGTTCCATGATCTAATTTGTTACTCTGGTGGTTTTAAGCTGCTCTTACCAGATTTACAATATGCAGTTTAAAATTCCTCAAAGCTAATTTTAAAATAAATGTGCTAATTTGAATACTAGGTAAAACAATGAAAAACTTAAACAGAAGAAAAAAAAAAAACAAACCAAACCTCCATGTTTTAATATATATTGCATCTCTCCTTCAGTTAGATTTATAGATGGTAAATCCCTAATCTATGCAGTTCAAACTAGGCAGACTGTCTCTAGAACCTGATCCAAAACCTGTTAACACCAACAGAGTCTTTCTTTCAAGTATAGTGCTTTGAGGAACAGTTCTCAAAGGGAAGTCCTGTCTAATTTGCTCATGGGAGTGTGAATATAAATTCAGATTTTTGCTTAACTGGTGTTTCCATCCTCAGCCTGATTCATCTCACAGGAGGATGGAGGAAAGGTCAAAATCAGAGGCAGATCACATTAGACAGTGCCACTTATTTAATAGAATCTCTTAGTAATATGTCATAGGTTCATTTGAATAGAAATGGTGCAGTCAGAGAAGAGAGCCAGTATAGAAGTTGTCCCCTTATCATGGAGTAGATACTAAGAATATGAAATTTCAGAAGTGAGAAAATGTGTTCAGACAGCACAGAGACACTTATGCATTGCTGTACGGCTTGAATATTAATGTATAATGCATTAGAGTATCCAAGTATAATAGACACTGCATATTATACAATATGCAGTGGTTCAGCAATTTTAAGTGAGAAAATGTGTAGGACTATTAAAGTCACACAACTGTGTTAGAATACCCACAACACAGGACTGTTTATACATAAAGTAACAGGAACATTATAAGCACAAATGCTTGATTCTGTGCTGTGTTATTGGCATTTCTCTTGACCTTTCAAAATGGTCTTTCAAAAACAAGTACCTCATTTGTACGGGTGTGGATACTCAACAGCTCTTAATCAAATGCCTCAAAAGCAGACTTTTAAGCTGTGTTCTGAAGCATATTGAATTAGGCTCCACAAGACCAGTTTTTGGCACCTGTTCTTAAAATGAGAGGGGAAAGAAAAAAAAAAAAAAAAAGCACGCTGAATGAAGATTATGCATTATTTTCCAGGAATTCAGCAGTTTCTTGGAGAGATTAAGTTTACTGCAGCTTTGAAATAACAGGGTTACTGCACACTGAACAGTTGAGTGTCTCTGCAGGGCTGGATAACAGCACAGAGGTCTCAGGGGATTTTATTGTAGTTAACCTATCCTCCTGTTCTGTTCCTGCTTTTACATGCAAAAGAGAATGTTTGTGCTGAATAGAATATTTATAACTATAAGTAATAGCAAGTCCCTTCTGGTTTTACTGTACAAGCATGTAGAAGAAATACATAAAACTATATATATTATTGCTACTACTTTGCAATATGTTGTATATATTGTAAAACTGACTCCCTAATAGAAGGCAGCTAAAGACCTCTGTACTTAAATCTGCCAAAGCTGATACAGCAATCACAAACATGTGTTGTTACACTTCTTGTGGCTCATCTCCACATGGTGCAGCTGTTGTGTTGGCTAAAGAAAATGCAGGCCCAAGGGAAATAAATTTAATTCAGCTGGGGTGACTTCCACTAAAAAAAAAAAGTGGTTTAAGGAGAACAGGTGTCTTACAGTAAGGGGGATTGTTTGAGAGGTTTTCTCCAAACTTGCTTTGCTTCTAGGAAGTCTGTGCTAAAGGGTATGCCTGTGATAAGAATCGCTTGCAGTCTAATTTGTAAATAATACCCGTCAGAAATGCAATGAATTCCAGAAATTGTATTTTTGTTTGTTTGTCTTAGTCCTAGGACAGAAAGGATAGCACAGGACCTTATCGTGCAAGTCAGGAGCTGAAGGGAGCCTCATTGCTGTTACTTGCTTCCTCCTAGATAAGTTCTTATTTCTTTCAAATAAATAAGCTAAGATACATTCTCTGTAGTCTAATTAAACATTACTAAGTGTGTGGCCTTTTTTTTTCCTCTTCCAGGAAGGCTTTTACCTTGCATACTGCTTCTCTACTTCTGTCATGCATTCCTGCTCCCTGCATCCTCTGGTATCCCAGCATGGAAAGCATTGGAGTGATGCTCAGCAGCTGACTCAGCAGCCTCCCCGCTGTGGTCAGTAGCAGATCCCACAGCGCTGAGGCAGCGGGATCCCTGGAAGCTGGGAAACACTCTTTTCCCAGCAGGCTCTCAGGAGGTCTCTCTCTCAGTGCTGGCTGAACCAGCCCCTACGACAGACAAGGCAGCAGCCAGCGGATCCTTCTCTTCCCGTTGTCAGCCCTCTTTCCAAAATAGTTACTCCAGAGGGTGGACTTCTGTGTAGGTGTCTTCATACTGCAGTTTCCTACTTTGTGCCTGTTTTTGCTACCTCCCTCAAAGTCAGAATTCCTTCTCTCTGACAAAACAGAAGTCCAGTCAAGGGGTGATTTTTCATTCCTTGAGAAATTCCTTGAGAACCCATTCCTACAGAGCTGGTTCTTCTACGAGATGTCAGGAGCAAAATTCATTACCTTTTTGTCCTCTGTGTATGTTTTCGCATAAAGACCTGCAACAGATCTTGCATTTTTGCAAACTTCCCCTTACCATGGAAAAAAAAAACAACTGCTCTGCCCTTGCCACTTTTCTCAGCAGAAATTGTTACAAAGCCCTTAAGTCTCACTGATGGCCAGAACTGCCATGGCAATGCTGATGTCAAAAGCCAGGAGCAGATGGACCTTGACTACACCCTGACAGTGAGGGAGTAAAGGATCCCAACTAACAAAACAAGGAGAACCAACTGTAGAATGAAACCTGTATCCACAGTGAGGCCATCAAGGGGACACTCACTCTTTAATGTGCATATGTTCGACCAGTATCCTTTCCAAACACTGAAAAAAAGGATTTATTATTTGTAGAGTGAGATTAATTCAGGACAGTGTCTGAGTGTCACCCAAAGAAGCTGGTTAAAGTGTTATCTGAGTTTAGACTAATCTCTTGCTTTTCATGGCATTGGCATATGTGCTTATCAGGGAAGTTTTATGTTTGAGGTTCAGGGAGAAGGTGATGGCCACCTCCTCTGAATGCTTTCAGATGACTGATTTTCAGAACAGTGCTGGCATTCTTCCAGCTGGAGGCCTGGCCATTAGATAAGCTTAACATTATGGTGGCCATTTGCAAAACAGATGAGAGCAGAAATAGCAAGAGGAAATGAGAAACCTAAGAAACCTGCTGGAACTCCCTGCAAATAAAGACCCAACCTTGGAAGAAAAAGTCTGACATCCTTCCACTGAAAGAAAAACTTGGTGAGCATAAGTTTTCAGCTGCTAAAGCTGTAACTGCTATCCCAAGGGAGATAAAAGCACCAGCCAAGGAAAGACCACCACATGTGCCAGCCTCAAGAAAACTAGAAAACCTTACACTTGCCTCTTTTGTGAGAGTCTGCACAAATGTTTTCAGGTATTACCAGATAGGATCCATTTGCTTCTGCTTCCAGGTTGTTTTTTTAATAACGAAGCCTGCGGTCATCCTGGCTAAGAATCCTGTTTAATAATCCCTCCTTTGCTGGTATTTAAATAGTGTCACATGGCATTGGAGCATATGCTGCCAGAAGATTTGACAGATATCAATTGGCAAATCCTGTGGTGGCCATTCACATCACCCTTCCAGCTGCCTCTTCCTCTGCCAGAAATTACTGTTTCTGGAAGTGGCTTGGCAAAAGGGGCCATACCTGTAGTCAAGCAATTCTGGTTCCATCAGATGTCATAACTTAAACTCACAAGCAGATACAGCTGAGATACATTCATTTTTGTTCTTCTTTTAATAGCTGAAGTCTCCTTTGCACTGGCATTTGGAAATGTTGTGAGCAGCAATCCTTGGTTACCATGTTTTCACTATCAGGGTTTCACATGGCAATGGAATTGATGTGGTGGAAACAGAAATGGGACTCTCTCCACTGATAATTTCCTGGCAGACAGAAAATATTAAGTAATCCTTTTTCAATTGAATAGTCTCACCTGAGTAAATATTCTAGCAATTCCAATTTTTAATTTTATTATCATAATCTATGGCTCAAGCTGTGTTTTCTGACTGGGCAGCAATAACAGTGCTACGAGCACATGAAGGTTTTTTTTTCTTCAAACTGGCATTGTATTCGGTTCCTTTTACATTTCCACACATAATCTGCATAACATTATTAAATCTTTCCTGTACATTATTTAGCCTCTGGGATCAAATGAAATCATACATAACTGGAACTCTTTGGGCCTTGACAGATGTCCTCTGGCAGATTTTTTGCAGCGGTTTAAGTTGTTACTGCTCTCAGCTATTTTCTTGGCCTTTTCCTGGAATGGGACATGTCTCAGCTGCTCTGGTGGAAAACACTAACCTCTTAGCCTTTAAAGACAATAAAAGCAGGTTTGAGTTACTGCACCAGACTTTGAACTGAAAAGTGCTGAAGCGAAGGTATGGTCCTTTTCACCAGCTCACCTACAAGAAGAGTAATCCTGCACAGATTGCAAACAGTGCTGGGATGGTAACAGGGAGGGCTCCCTTGCAAGCTCTTGGAGGCATATTTACAGCTTCTTGCCTCTGGTCTGTTTTCCATGGGGGAGCACAGGAAGCTGGGTATTCTCTTGAAACAGTGAAGACGATAATAGAATTACTTAACTTTTCCAGCTCTTTTTTTTTTCTTTTCTTTTCTAAGCATATAGATTCTTCTGAAATCGATCTGCTCTGTGAGCTGTCTACTGTGGGTCATGGAATCACACCAAGTACTATGGTGGCTAGGCAGCACAGAGTTAGTTTCCTTTCATCTGTACACCTGCAGAGGGGGTTTTATGTGGGGGAGAAAGCTGTTTCTGCCTTGTGTATTTTGAAAATAAGCTCTTTGCTAAAGAAAATGCTGGGCTTATGATCTCTGCCTAAGTTACCGTACTTACTACAATTTTTCCCTGAATAAAAATAGTCATCCCAGCATCCTCCAATTGTTTTTAAAAGCCCCTGTATCAGCCATTTAATATGAAAAAAAAAACCCAAAACAACAAACAAAGCAACACCACCACCACATTTTAATGAGTTCATGCATTTTTGAACAACTGAACATTTAAACCTATGAATAAACTTAAGAATGTGTCACTGCCTTCAAGAAGTGTACTCTAGTTTTAAGAAACCACAGCTGCAACAATAAGATGGAAATTTGACACACACTAGGTTGAAGGTGGCAAGGATTAAAGGTATGGAATTAAAAAAAAAAACCAACACAAAACCCTAGCACTGTTGAACAGAGTAGGGGACATAAATCAATGCCTAACTTTGGCTAAGCTTTGTGTTCTGGAAGTATGCAGCGTTGCAGCTTCGCAGTTATCAGTATTTGTCATCTTGAGTATCAGTACACATGCCAGATGCAAAAGAGGGGCCCAGAGAGAACATGGGGGATGAGGAAAAGAAAATTAATAATTTCAGTGACAGTGTACGCTATTTTGATGTGAAACAGAACTTCTGTAATATTTCAAGGGACTTACACATATATATGGATGTATGTATGTATGGACAAAAGCTGTTGGAAATAAGCCCTTGACTTCAAAATGTTCCTGATTAAACAGTATGCTGATAAGAATTAAGACGAGAACAGCTGGAACTTTGATTGCAGTTATATTTTCTTCTGGATGTTTATTTCTAGATCACTTTTGCAGCTGCTTTTATCTACTCCTTAGAAGTTCTTGTAGATTTGAGGAACCATTAAGCAGTAAAAGTAAACATCAGCTCTGGTCTGGTTTTATATATCTTCTTGAAACCATTGAGGGGGGAAAAGATAACATTAGACTAATGCTGAACTAGAGCAGACTTAAGTGGTGCTTTGAGCAGCCTTTTAGCATTTCAGTCTCCACCTGTAAGTAACAGAAACGTGAATATTTCTAACATTCTTTACCAAACACATAGGAATTACCAATCTGTACGAATTAAAATACTCTTTCTGGAAAAGTTAAATTCATGTCTCACCGTGGTTCAAAACAAAGAATGCTTTCAAGTATGCCTCCACAGTTCAGATACAGGGATGGTCCTTAAAACCACCAGTTCTGGGGCCTTTCAGTATCTGTCATCTATAAATATTATGCTTTCCATAAAACAGATCTGCAGTTTTGACTCCACTCAGTTATTGTAGTTGTTTAAAAATTCTGTAATAACTGTGGGTTTGTATTTGCTCAAGAGCTGACTGCTTGGAGACTGGAGAAAGGTCAGGGTTAAGCTGACCTTAGCTGCTTAACCTTAGCTAATGACCTTTATTGAGGGTCTGCTTTTCAGAGCTTTGGGACTGTCAGCAATACTGCTGTGGCCACAGACTGTCTCTCAAACCAGTGCCCTCTGAAATAAATACTCTGTATTACCAATTTACTTGATGCTTGCTCCCAACAGAAATTGTTCCCACACCACACTCTGTGCAAAGTAATGGAGACTTCTCTGCTTTCAGATTTCACAAAGTCTTCAAGCACGAGATAGACTCAGCTCAAGAATCCTTTTAGGTGGCTTCATGAGCCTTCTCATGGGGCCTCTCTTGGATTCAGAATGTGTTTTCCCTGACTATAATCAGCTTTGATTTCTCTGCCCGTGTTCATTTCTGTCAATGATGCAGAGTTCCTCACAGCTCTCTGTAGGCACTGTCCTAGGCTTCCTGAAAGTCCCTAGAATTGGAGGCTCCGTTGATCCATCCTTCCATCCTTCCATTCCATTGTGAAGACAGTCATTCCAAAGTGTGCTTTGTCCCAGGGTCTCTGCTGCTCCCTTCCACCTGAAACAGCCTCCTGAAACAGCACAGTGGGCTCCACCCAGCAGGTCAGAGGCAGGCAGACTCCTTACAACAGTGAAATTCTAAAGCTCCTGGTTGCATTTGAACAACCAGTAATGGTCAGGGCAAATTAAGAAGAAAAGGAGAACATGTCTTACACTTGACAGTCTGCAATATGGCTAGGAGTATCTCTTTCTTCTCTCCACTGATCAGGTGAACTTCTCTGGTGCTAAAAGGGGTTCTGGTGTCAAAATGAATGGGTTTTGTATTTTTCTTGGTAACAGTTCCCAAAGGGGCATTTGAAAGAACAGTATAACAAACTAATTTTCACCAGCTTAACTGTGAGCAGGTCAGATAAATGAAGTAGATAAATAAATAGATAAATAATAAAAGATAAATTTTAGAAGATTAATTTAAAAATAAATTTAAAAAGATAAAAAAGCATGGGCTCAAGTGCTTTGTTGGATCATACCAAATAGAGACATAGGGTGGTGCCCAACCTTGGCAGTGTCTTTAAGAGTTTTCAAATACCTTACTGTGGTAAATTTTCCCTCAGTTTCCTTGTATTTCAGGAATCTTGGGTATCTTAACTTTAAAAGACACTGATTTTATTAAGTGCAGGGTTTCATCAATAAGGTTTGTCTGGACATCCTAGGGGTGAGCCTGCCTGGGAACACTTGGTACTTTTTTGTAATACCCATTATTGTCCTTTTCTTTGAATCAGATGCCACAAACAACTGAGAAAACACGCCAGGGTTAGTACAGACATTGTGCACATCTGTAAGTGATGATTTGCATATGCTTGCACCATGCTTGTAATGCTCTCAAAATATCTGAAATGCTCTCTAGTATCCCAGTTTATAACATATCCTTCACCACAGTTTACACACTGAGAATGCATGCTGAAAACAGGAAACACACATGGGGAGAGTAGGTAGAAGGGGATTACAGTGTACACGTATTCAACAGAATATCCCTTGTTTAAGAGTATCATAAGCATCAGGCTTGCATAAACAAATCAGTACTTAACCCACAAGTGTATCTAATGACCATATGGATTCTGCATGTTTACAACTGGAAAAACCCTTCTGAGCTTTTCTATTGTTTGCTTTCACCTTATAGTATTAATTGTATTTGTGAAAACTGCAGAGAGGTTATTCACTGGGATGCAAGTTCTTAAAAGGAAATGGAGTTACTTAATATACGGCAGAGGACAAGATGTATGGGCCCTGTTCTCTGCTGCCTTGGAATTCTCATGTCCTAGGTGAGTTATGAGGCATGCGACCAAATGAACAACTGCCTTTCTTAAACCAATTTATTGCTTTTATACAATTTTTCTCTTAGATATGCCCTCAACTGTTGGCACACAGATTGCAGACTTCATGATCCTCCAAGCCTGAAGCAGCTGCAGAGCTTTATCAGTGCCTGAAATTCCCCTTTCCCCAGGACCCAAGTGTACAATCTCATGTCTCTGCAGCAGGCAGGCAGCCCTGAAGTCCCACCGACCTCCAGCCTTAGGGGTTGGTACTTGGTGCATCTGTAAAGCCAGGTAAAACACCACCACCAGAGACAAGCAAAACCATCCAGCCTGGGGGCCCTCTGCTCTGCAGTCATAGAATCATAGAATCGACTGGGTTGGAAGAGACCTCAGAGATCATCAAGTCCAACCCTTGATCCACTACTGCTGCAGTTACGAGACCATGGCACTGAGTGCCACATCCAGTCTCTTTTTAAATATCTCCAGGGATGGAGAATCCACTACTTCCCTGGGCAGCCCATTCCAATGCCTGATCACTCTCTCGGTAAAGAAATTCTTTCTAATGTCCAACCTAAACCTCCCCCGGCACAACTTAAGACCATGTCCTCTTGTCTTGCTGAGAGTTGCCTGGCAAAAGAGACCAACCCCACTTGGCTCCAACCTCCTTTCAGCTTGCTGGGGGTGCAGAGATGTGGAGACACAAATAAGGGTCCCACTCATGAGCAACGGGTGTATGTGCTTTCAGCCGCGGCTGCAGGCAACAACCCTGCTCAGTGTTTCAGTGCTGACAGCAGGAAAGCCTTCAGCCAAATAGTTGCTTGAACCAAACTATAATAAGGTGCAGCACCTTGTATTTCTCTGTGTCTCGACAACTGCTCATTACAGGCACCACAAAAACATCTCATTGCTGGTGGCAGGGAAAAGAATGCTCTGGGCTAGAAAAATCGATTTATCGAGGGCTTTCCCCCCACCACCCTCCTCTTCCCCGAGGAGATCAGCAGGCTGGGATGAGCGTAGAAAGCCGCTGGCTTTGGGCTGTGCTGGGTGGACTGTCCGCGGGACAGGACGTCTGCAAGGAGAGAGGTTCTGCCGGCAGGAGACGGACATCCCCGTTCTCAGGGCCTGCCGGAACATCGCCTCCTGCGCAGGCCGGCCACACCAGCCTGTACCGCCACCACGGAGCCTTTGCTCCGCAGAGACCCCGGGACCGCAGCACCGCAGCGGGTGGTGGGCTCTCCTTGAGCCCCTCGGTGCTGGCGGCCGCCTCCGCATCCCCCCCTCACTCCGCCCGCACCGTGCAATTGCACAGCGGCACAGCGCGCAAGTTCCGCAGGACGAGGGGTCCTCACTGCCGTGCGCACGGCAAAGCTGGCCTCGGACAAGGGCGGTCTGACACTCCTCCCGGTGCGCCCGTGAGCCCGCAGTTCCCGGGGGAGGGGAGCCGGGGCACGGCGGCGAATGAAGAGGAAAATTCCTCTGTGTCCCGGTCCTCCCTAGCGAAGGCAGACGAGGAGCAGGCACCCGTCGGGCTGGCTGCGGCGGTGGTGCCCGTCGGGGAGGCGTCGGGGCGGTCAGGGTGGCCCCTACCCCGCTCCCTGCTTCCCAAGGGCATCCCCGCGGCTGGGGACGGCGGGCAGGGGCCGCGGGCGAGAGGGTGGCGGGAAGTGCGCGCCTAAGGGAGACGCGGCCGAGATCCATCCCGCTGATGTCGTTGAGTGCTTAATTGCTTTCTTCTTTTATAAAAAAATTCGCTGCTGTATTTTACGGGCATCCGAGTCTGAGGCGGCGAAAGGGCGTTGCCGAGAGGCAGTTTCACCGGAGGTGTCCCCCGGAGCCTGCCTCGCCTCTGGCCAACTGCGCCTGTTTGTCAAACCTGGGCTTTTCCTGGCTGGTACATTAAGAACAACAACAAAAAAAAATCCCACCCCAATAAATCTGAGTGGAGTAGGTGATGATTTAGTCACCAAGAAACACCAGCGGAATTAGACGCCAGATCGACGGACGGTCACTGTTTTACTAAAAAAAAATTTAAAATAACATTTAAAAATCCCCAGTGTTTTAGTGTTTTCCAGCAGCGGCCTGGCTGCCGGCAGGCTACAGCCCGAGGCTGGGACCCAACCCGGGTGTGCGCTGGCTGCCGAGCAGCACCTCTACCCCACGAGCACCGGCAGCGCTGTCCCAAGCCAGCGGCCGTCGGGGGCCGTCAGGGTGTCTCCCTAGGCAGGGTGCAGGGGTGCCCTGCACCTGGGCCTGCGCTCCCAGGGCCCTTCCCTCGCTAGAGTCACTGCAATGAGCCGGAGCCGACCAGGGATTCCCCGCGAGTCGATGCTACGACAACACCGGCTAAAGCCGACTCCATTCCCTGGGGCCCCTTCCCACTCTGGCCCCGGCTCTGGGCGCACATCCAGTTCCCACTGAAATTTTTTCCTCTCATTGATCTTAAGGGGAGTGAGGTCCCCAGGGAGTGCAGCCGCCCGCTTCTGGCAGCGGTGGTTTGCTTAGGTCTGAGGCGCTCCGTGCGCGCATCGCGCATTGCAGCGGCTCCGCGGGAGGCAGGGCCGAACGCCGCCGCTGCCATCCAGCCGTGATTCTCCCTCTCTCTCTGGAGTGCATTTCTGTGCTCAGGACGGGGCGAGTGGTCAAGGTTTGCCCCGGGCTGCAGTCACAGCGGAGGAACTGGTCTAATCCATTTCTCGCAGCACGAACAACCACTGCCTATCTCCTTGCTGCCCTGGATAGAGTCCAGAGCTCCGGATGGACTTTCGAGAGGGAGGGAAAATGCGGGGAAGGGGGAGGGTTGGAGCGAGGTTGATGTGACCGCGACGGTTGCCGGCACGGGCGAACGCGCGGATGGCAGCCGGAGCTGCGAGGTGCGGACTTGGGCTCCCGCGAAGAGCTCTGCTGCCTACTCCCCTCCTCCGGGCACCGTGGCCTCGTCTCCCGGGCCGTGCGTGGGGAGCTCCGTGCCCGGTGCTGCGGGGACAGCCCCAAGGCGCCCGCAGGTGCGGAGCGGGCAGGGCACCGCGCCGGCCTGCAGGGGGCGCTGCAGCACCGCGTGCCGCCGCCGGTCGCGGGGCTCCGGGCTCCCGCCACCGCCCCCACCCCCCGGTGAACCGCCCCCCGGCACAGCGGGGCGGGGAGCTCTGACCCGGCCGAGCTGGGCACCTGCTCGGGGCGGGGGTGCTCGTGCCCCGCAGGCCGCGGTGTGGCCTTCGGTGGCTTCCCGCACACCGGGCGGCAGTGGTTGCCCCGTTGGGCGGGAGGGGTCCGTCTGGGTTTAGCACAGATGGGTGACACGGGGACGTGGGGCTCCGGGGGGAACCAGCGGCCTATGCTCCTGGTAGTGTGACCCCTTCTCGACAAGTGTCCGCTGCCGTGGAGATCCCCCGACGTCCAAAGGCACCCACCGGGTTCCGGCGGGTGCGGAGGCGTTGGTCGGTGCTGCAGTACCGGCGGGTCTGGCCGCCAGCTCTGGCCGCGCACCTGCCGGCCGGGTCGAGCGGCGGCACGCCGGGGTCACCGGGAGCTCCCTGACGTGCGGAGCTGCTGCCGCGCTGTCGGTACCGGGAGAGCTCGGGTTCCCCGATCACGATGGAGCGCAAACGTGCCACGAGCGGCCAGGGAGCAAACAGCCCGGGCAGCGACTCTGTACCGCTTCATTACCCTCCCCAGCTTCCTTCTGCTTTGAGGCTTTTTCGTTGGCTGGTCGGTTTGGGATTTGAGGCGTTTGCTCTGTTTTTTGTTTTGTTATTCGGTTTTGGTCGTGGGGGTCCCCCCTGCCCCAGAAACTGCGGCTTATTTTTCCTTGCTGTAAAAAGCAAGAAATTATGGCTCTCCCGGAGGACCCCCCCCCTCAGATCCTTGTGTCCTCGGGAAGGGTCCTCCTTAGCATAAAGAACGGTGTGGAAAATGCGACTGCGAAGTCACCTTTCCACTTCGTTCTTGAAACGAATGGCCTCGCTCAAGAAAGCAAAATACCGAGGGCATGCGGCTGCCTCCCTGGTGTCGTGCTGGAGTCCCTCAGCCCGGCTATGGCTAGCGAGCCCTCGACCCGCGCAGGCTTCCGCGGCCGCCCGCATTCACCTCGCACCCTGTCCGGAGAGATCGCTCCTACTCCCGGAATCGCGAACCTCGATGTCCCCACTGCCCAAGAGACAAAGTAGTATTTATTTAGGGTGACTGGCATATAAAATGGGTCATTTTCGGAAAATAACTATGAAAAGGAACGAAAAACGCCCGACCGCCGGGCGGACGGCAGCAGCTGTGGGCTGCAACGAGCACCAGCTTCGGCTGCAGTATTCTGCGAGGGGACACCTCCAAACCTTCCTCTGCCTACTCCTGTTCCCGCTCTTCGATTATTTTTTTTTCTACTCTATACTAAAAGGAGGGGAAAAAACCCCAAAACTATGGAGCCGTGACTTGTGTCCTTTTGTGCTATGAGGGTTCGAATTAACCGGCACAGACTGGACCTTGAAATTTTTTCAAAGCTGTTTTTGTCATTTCTTGTAACATCTTTTTACATTTTTAAAACGTACCTCAAATCTCCCATCCAGGTTATACGATACATTCGCCATACATTGATTAAAGTAATGCACAGAACAAGAAACAAGTCAAACGTTAAAGATTCGACCCAAATTCGTAGTATGCAACCAACTGTATCACAGCTAACGACGAAAATTAATACAGTGCTTTAATCGAGGAATTCGAAGAGCGTCACAGAGGCCACATTTAGCAGTAAATTCCCCGATAATAAATCGAAACTGCCCTCGAAACTATTTGTCTGTTCCAGGTAGGAATTGTGTGCTTAGTCACTACCATGGGGATACCCCCGCATTGGGTTTCCTTCTGAATGTCTTTAAACGCCTAAATAGCGGTTAAAGGGCAGAGACGAATCGCTGCAGTGTCAGTCCATAGGGCGACCCGACCCGACAGCCACGGAGCACTTTGGACGTGAGTGTAACCTGCACCGAGAGGTGCCCTCAGAGACATAGACGTCCATAAAACCCCAATGGTCTGGGTTTGGGGGCTGTTATTTTAGGTTGAGATTTGCATCGCCTGTGTGACAGTGGTCGGGACACTGCGGACGGCCGAAGCGGGCGGTGTGAGCCAAGAGCGCGCAAATTCCCGCGGCCGCGGCAGGCAGAGAGGCCGGGGGCGGCGGGTGTTTTTTCGGAGGGAAAAGTCACCTTAGGTGACGCGGGGAGGGAGGGTGGGGGCGTCCTGCCCCTTTAAAACCCAGTTGCTACCCAAACACAAGTAAACAGTGGGGCCGGCGCTGCGGGGCGGGTCGGGGCCGGGGGCGGTCCCGTCCCGTCGGGGCGGAGCGGCGCGGCCCCGAGCGCGGGGCTGTGCACGCCGCGGGGTGGGCCGGCGGCGGCGGGCGGGCGGGGACAGAACTCCACGCCACTCACCGCTGAAATGTGATGGACCGGGCAGGGGGCGGCTCAGACTCGCTCCGAGCCTCGGCAGGGTCGAAGGCGGGAGGCTGCGGGCGGGTGGCGGGCGGTCTATGCCGGGGCCCCGGGACCGTCGCAGCCAGAGCTCCCAGCCGCCGCCCAGCCCTCCGCAACATGCCGGCCGCCGCCGGGCCCCGGCCCCGCTGAGCGCCCCCGCTGTGGATCTAATGTCTCCGTGAAGGTGCCGCGGCCGCTGCCTCGGCTTTATCCCGGGAGGAGCCGCCGGCTGCGGTAGGTGAGTGGCTTCCCCGTCCCGCCCTGCCCGCTGCCATCGTCGGGGCACCGAGAGTAGCGTCCCCTCGGCAGGGAGCGCGATACCGCCGTGTTTACTTTCAGTTTGCCGCTCCCGGGGGCTGGGGTGCGGGTCCCCCACACGCCGCGGGCGCGTTGCTGCGAGGCGAGGGGACGGGGCCTCCCGGGTCCCGCGGTCCGAGTCCTTCACGCCAAATTCCCCGCGGGGAGGAGCCGGCCAGTGCTTGGCCCACGGGGCTGACCCGTGGGTCGCACTGGAGAGGTCTTCGGTGAGCGGAAACATCTCCGGCCACACGGGCAGCGGCGGACGCGTTTTAGGCTTGGGCTGTCGCGGATCGGAGGCGCCCGAGGCTGGCCCGGTCCCCGGGAAGGACAGCGGCGCCCTCGGGGCACGGCCGCGGCCCCGCCGCCAGAGGCAGGGAAGAAGACAGAGAGGCCGGCAGGTCGGCAGCAGGCGGGCAGGTAGAGAGGCGCGTTCCGCCGCGACACCGGTCTTAATTTAATTAAGTGCTCTGAATGGAAAGGGAAAAGGAAGTGCCGAGTTTTAAGTAACATCCGTTTTTGGCTGACTTTCCCCCCCGCACCTTATTATAACTAGTCTTTAAATCGCGCGCGAAGGGACTTTCTGACCTTTTTTGATAGATTTCAGTCAAGTTACTTCTGAGCACAAGTACTAGCAGATGTTGCGTGGTTGAGGCAACAGTGTAGTTTTAAAAGTTTCTGCACTGAAATACGGATGTCATGTTCGGAATAGTTTTTCGGACTTGGTTCTCTGGTATTGAAACGAGCGCTGTGCAATGACATCCCCATACATAGCCGCAAAACGCGGCTGAAAAAGACGAAGCTCTGAGGTCCGACAGAAATTCTGTACCTACCTCGGTCATAGTGTGTAGCCGGTGGCTTCGGAACCTAGCCGCAGCCAGCCGAGATGGAGGCAAGAACAGCGGTAGCAGCCAGCGAGAACTGATTATATTGCCGCTGTGTCGGTTCCTGGTGGAAAGCGAATAGGAACTCACACTACGACATCTTTAAAAATAAGTCTCTCTACATATAACCACCCCCCCCTTCAGAAAAAAAAAATGGTCGCCACATACAATAGGTCGTATCGATAACACTGTCTCCGGTATCCATACAATCACATACGAGAAAACTGGGCAGCGGTGGAGGAAACTCTGGAGAGCCACTATTAAGGAGAATGAAGACGAGGGACGGAGAGGGGGGTGGAAGAGGGATCGCTACAATTCACCCCCGACCTTGTTACCGCTTTTTTTTTTTTTTTTTTTTTTTTGTCTTTCCACGGAGAGGCAGTTCAGTTCGGTGGCACAAACGAGAAGGAAAGGTATTTTAGGAAAAATATCGAAAAGTCTCCACGCGGAGGCTGCATGGTGCCAGCGGAGCGGCCCGACCCGTGTGGCCACGGTTTGGACTGTGGGGCGGCGGCCCAGAGGGGCAGGGACGCGCCCTACTCTCGGGGGGTTTGGTTTGGGATTTTTTGGAGGGAGAGTGTCTTTTTTCCTTTCGGAAGCTACGCGTTACTGGTCCCGCCACCCAAATCCCAGGAGGTGCTGGGGCACCTTCCTCCTTACCCTTGTTTACAGGCCCGGAGAGACCCTGGCGCTCGGTTTCTCTCAGCTGGGGAAGAGCCGCATTTTTCTGGCTCATGGCAATCTCTCGATTGCTGAAAGTGAACCCTCACTGGAAAAAAAATTAAGAAAAAAAAAAAACGAAAAAAAAAAGGAAAAAAAAGGAGAAGGCAGGGGCTTGCCCCTGCACCCTTGTCCCACGGGAGGGGAGTGACTCCTCCGGGGCGCCGAGAGGTCCTCTCGGGCGGCAGGAGAAGCGGGCCCGGCAGTTTCGGTTGAATGGGCTGAGTGAAACCCTCTGACAGTCACACACCGCTCATTAGCTCACGGCCCCGCCGCTCCGGCGGAACTCTCGCCCCGGAGACGGCGGAGGGGGTGCGGCGGACTCGGCAGGACGGCTCTGTCCCACCGGGGTACGCTCGCCCTTCTCGGCCCTGCGGGATGGAGGGAGCAGGCTGCGGGGCAGTCCTCGTCGGGCAGGGAAGGCCTGCGGGCCAGCCGCTTTCCTCGCCGCCGATGGGATCGACCGGGCCTGGGCGGGCTACATGGAGCGGCCTCGGCCATCTGGAAGGGATCTCAGCGCAAAGTGGATTTATTTAGGACCTGTGGCGCGGGGGGCTGGGTAGGAGGTGTGTGTGCGGGGTAGGAGCTCCTTTTCTCTCCCGCTGTTATCTTGATAAATGAGTTGTTGTTGAAGGAACAAAAATAAGCACCCGAGCTGGGATAAACGCGGGGTTTATTCCCCAACCCCCTCCACCCTCCGGGCCTGCCTCGACTCCCCATGAAGCACCCTGCTCCCTCCAGGGGAGGCCCCAGACAGGGGGGTTCGGGGTCGGGGCCTCCGCTCCCGCGGGGGTTGGGCAGAGGGTAGGAGCGACTCCGGGGGCCAAGTCGGAAGAGCGGGGGCAGGAGGGAGGCGGTCTAGGGGTCCCCGCACAGTGGCCGCGGCCCTTGGGCTCTGCGGGGGGCAGTGGCGGAGTGACTGGGAGCAGAGCAGCCCCTGCTCCTTTCCGGGTACATTTTTCCACGATTCGTTTAATTTGAATCTGAGGCTCATTCGCTTAACACGGCGCTGGGTTTTCTCCTTTTTATTTTAATTTGAGGTGGGTGTTTCTCGAAGTAATTATTTTTTTTTTTTTTTTTTTTTTTACTCTTTAGCTTCTCTGGTGGAAGCGATCATGCCGATAGATTCGAGGCGGCCTCCGGGGAGGGGAACCACGGCTGCGGTGGGGCTCTGAGGCCGCAGTAGGGAGCCGTGCGTGGCCCTTCCTGGATCCACCGCTGCCCTCGCCTCGGCTAAGGGGTACCACGCTGCTCTTAGTAAAACTCTCTTTCCCATCCTTTCTCCCTCTTTCTTCTAGGATTTTTTTCCCGTCTCGAAAGACCAGCAGAGCCACCAGCTGCACCATCGGCCTGCGCCCGCCCCAGGAAGATGGGAAGCAAGGCTCTGCCAGCCCCCATCCCGCTGCACCCCTCCCTGCAACTCACCAACTACTCCTTTCTCCAGGCTGTAAACACCTTCCCCGCAGCTGTGGACCAGTTGCAAGGTCTGTATGGACTCAGCGCCGTGCAAACCATGCACATGAACCACTGGACACTGGGCTACCCCAATGTGCATGAAATCACTCGCTCCACCATCACGGAGATGGCGGCAGCCCAGGGCTTGGTGGACTCCCGCTTCCCTTTCCCTGCTCTCCCCTTCGCCACGCACCTCTTCCACCCCAAGCAAGGGGCCATCGCCCACGTTCTCCCAGCCTTGCACAAGGACAGGCCCCGCTTTGACTTTGCCAACCTGGCCGTGGCTGCCACGCAGGAGGACCCCCCCAAGATGGGGGAGCTCGCCAAGCTGAGCCCTGGACTGGCCTCGCCCCTCTCGGGCATCAGCAAGCTGTCCCCGGACAGGAAGCCCTCCCGCGGCCGCTTGCCCTCCAAGACGAAAAAGGAGTTCATTTGCAAGTTCTGCGGCAGGCACTTCACCAAGTCCTACAACCTCCTCATCCACGAGCGGACCCACACAGACGAGCGGCCCTACACCTGCGACATCTGCCACAAGGCTTTCCGGAGGCAGGACCACCTGCGGGACCACCGGTGAGGGACCACCGCGACTGGGGCCGGACTGTGGGGAGCTGCTTGCGGTGGGGAGGTGGATGGAGGATGCGGGGGGAGGAGACGGGGTGGGAAGGCTCAGCCGCTCCGGGAGCTCTGGGCTGAGCCCGGAAGGCAGCAAGGAAAAACCCCGCTCCGGCTCCACAGGCGGGCCAGGGCAGCCAAAAACTGCGCTCTGCGTGGGACAGGAACCCACTTTGGGAGGGCTGGGGTGAAACTCCCGGGCTGTTGTGCTTCTGAAGCGCGGCGCTGGGGAGTGCGAGGATGGGACGCAGGTGGGGGTTCCCTGGTTCCCCCCTCCTTCAGCTCGGCGGATGCCGAGCGGCGTCCTCGGCCGCCGGGGGGAGGATCCACGCTGCTTTAGGGGGAGAGCGGGCTCGGGTCCCATCGGCTGAGCAGATGCTGTCCCGATCTGTCACCAGAGAGGGCAATCACGCCTCGATACGAATTATTACAAATGTTTTGAACCGATAGAAGAGTTTAACCATAAACAGAATTATGCGGGGGGAGCGGGAACAGCGGGAGGGAAGTGCAAGGGGGGAAATGCTGGGGGAGCCAAATTTGGGGGAGTGGGACTCGGCGGCGGGTGGTCCCGCGCTGTCTGCAGCGCCGCTCACCCCTCGGGGTTGCCTTCCAGGTACATCCATTCCAAAGAGAAACCCTTCAAGTGCCAGGAGTGCGGGAAGGGCTTCTGCCAGTCCAGGACCCTGGCGGTCCATAAAACCCTACACATGCAGGTGAGCCCACACCGTCTTTCTGCGCGCGTATGCCACTGGCGCGGAACCGGCCCGGCCCGGCCCGCCGCGGGACAGGGGGGGCCCTGACGGGGGTATGGAGGTCCGGTGCTGAGGGGAACGAGGGGGCTCGGGAATTCGACGGCTCCATGCTTCCCTGGGAGAGGGAAGCGACCAATGGCTATCTCCGCGGGAGACCCGCGTAAAAACGGCGGCCGCGGGAGGTGGACTTAAAACCGTCGGGGACTCGGTTGGCTTCGGGGAGCGAGCCCCGGGTTTGGTTTCGACCACGCTGCCATTTTGAGGCGTTTTTCGTTGAGGGCTCCAGCCCTGCCTCGGCGGCAGCTGGCGCAGAGCGGCAGAGGAACCCGGCGGAGCGGTGCGGAGCTGCCAGCCCGTCCGCCGGTACCGCCGCGCCAGCCGGGTGGGCAGCGGGAGCTCCGCAGCGAGGGGATGGAGCAGCCGCCGCTATCTCTACGCACCAGGAGCGCGAAATGCCACGAATCGAGATCTCTAAAACAGCCCTTTTTGGGACAGGGCAGGGCAAGACAGGCAGTCTGCCGCCCGCCCGGGGCTGCTCTCGTCAGGGTTCAACCCCGATATTTCAAGTTGTGCGTTGCGATAAGAAAAAGTACAATAATACGTTAAACCAGGTAGTTTGTGAAGGATTAATCCTTTGCTTGCTTCAAATCTGAACAGGAATCTCCACACAAATGCCCCACATGTGGAAGAACCTTTAATCAAAGAAGTAATCTGAAAACTCACCTTCTTACCCATACAGACATCAAGCCCTACAACTGTGAGCAGTGCGGCAAAGTGTTCAGGCGAAACTGTGATCTACGGCGGCACAGTCTAACTCACACCCCGCGGCAGGACTTCTAGAGCAGCCAGGGACCCGCGCCCGCTCCGGCAGCTCCAATTTGCCCATTTTACTCAAGGACTGTATTGTAGGAACTCTCAGACACGCACACACACACGCACCCGGAGACACGCACGCAGTCTCGGGGCCGAGCTTTCCTACCACATGTCTGCCAAACTCGTTTAGAGAGTGCGGACTGCAGGATCGGGCCCCTCTCCTACTCACACCAAGGCGTATAAAGCTCATCTTGTAGATATTCGCGGCTCATTTTAGAGCTCTGTACAGAATGTGGTTTTCTTCGTTTGTTTCATATCGTTGTGTCAGATGCACATCGATAACAAATCGGGAAGGCAAAGTATCTCTTAAAAGGGTATTTCAAAATAAATCTTTTTTTTTTTCCAAATACCTCCTGCCTTGTTGTATTATTCTCTGAACACTTGGTCTTTTTTTTTCCTGCTGTGTCAATGCAATGGTAACGCATATTGAATAAATTTCCCAGTTGGATAATTGTACTGTCACAACAATTTTGGTGATCGCTTTTTTTTTTTTTTTTTTTTTTTTTTTTTGTGGCCTATTTCACTGTCGCTGTTGTGTTATCTATTGTTAAGTAAAATGAAAGTGCCGTATTTGAGAGTTTATAGTTCTATTACTTAATAGTATGAATGTCTAAATATTAACTTCTGTACTTCTCTTATTTTCCCGAACGATTTTTCTAATTTCCTTACTTTTTTTTTTTTTTTTTTTTTTTTTTGGTTTGTTTTAAGGAGAGAAAGAAAGAAATATTTGCAAATAAACAGATCTTAGGAAATAATGCATAGAGCCGTTCTTACGCCAAAGCGGCTTATTAGTAACTTATTTGCAATCAGCCCATATATTGTAAATGTCATCCCTCTCGCGGAGATTGCACCAGGCAGCCTCCTGCCAGTAGACTTTGGACACAGGCAATTCACCCGCGCAGACAGGGACTTTATCCTGCAGAAGACGAGTCTTTCCCGACAGCTCTGGGAGCAAACAGCCAGGCGCAAATACCGCTCCCCGCCCCAGGGTTCGTCCGCGGGATCCCTCCCGTCCCTTCGCAGGGCGCCGGTGCTGCCCTACCCGGTCCCACTCGCCCTGGCATACGAGACTCCCCTCACCCTCCTCCTCACTCCCCTCTATTCGCGCCGCTCCGCGCTGTGCTGCGCCCGCAGGAGCCGCCCGCGGACGAGCACCGGGGACGCCCCCGGTGCGGAAGGACTGTTTCCCCCTCGTGGGGGACCCTCGCCTCACTATGCCCCTCCCCCTTTTTCCTCCTTCCCTCACCACCCTTGACAGACCCCTGACTCCCCCCCTTGGGGTGGGTGACCCTTAGTAGCCCGGCTGTGTACACCCTATGGGCTGCACACAGTGCACCTGTGCTCAGTATGCTGGTAGCAGGGTGGTGGCACCGACCCTCGGGCTTCCCTCCCTTCTCACCCATGTGAGACCTATACCAGTGGCTCTGGTCCCCTCCGGGACCGCCTGGTGCCAGAGCTGAGGTGTTTTCCCTTCTGTGTTGCACAGTGGCTTGGATATGCATCCCCTCTTCTGCTACTCCTCTGTGGGGTCTTGTCACGACTGGCATCCTCCCTGCAGTGTGTTGAGTAGTTTGGAGCCTCGGAAGTTTTTCTTTTCCAGGCTGGGGACATCCATCCTGCCCTACTCCTTTCCCAAATTAAGGACCAGGTTATAATGGGAGGGAGAAATCTTCCCTCTCAACGCAGGGAGCTCTGTGGGGGGCGAGGGTGGTGGGGAGCAAGCCCCTTGCATCCAGTTCAGGTGGCAGGGCTCCACTCCTGGGCCCTACCTAGCAAGGTGCCAGGGCTCCAAGACGGTCGATCCACAGGGAAAGTCACTGGTTCCAGCAGGCCCATGGTGAGTAGGTGCTGTTAGATCTTGAGACGCTCCAGCATCACCATCCCTAACTCTTCCCTGCAGCTGGGAACCACAATGCCTGAACCCTGTTAGTGAGTATCAAGTCAAAACCAGCAGCTCCTGGGCTGCCGTCAGGCCACTGGTTAGTGCCTGCATCTTTTGTTTTCTGTCTGCTTCCTCTCCAGAGGGCCACCATGCCCACCCTGGGACAGGCACAGGGACCCTCGAGCCAGCCCTGCTCTGAGGCAGCCAGGTAAGTTTCCATTGAAGCAGAAGACATGGCAGTCTAAAACTCAGCATAAATTTTTTAGAAGGTCAAGGCCTCTCTCTCCAGATGCTCCTGATGGGGAGGAAAAATAGTATTTCTGCAGCCAAAGTTTATGCTTTTTTACTCCCTGTGACTTTTCCTTTGGTGTGATGCTGCACCCTGTGACTGCCATCCTCCCCTCCCATGCTGGCAGCCCCTGTCCTCCATCTCCAGACTGCTCCTCTCCAAATGTCTCAGTGAGCATCTCTCACTCCCTTTCTGTGGGCTTCTTCCCACTATCTGATTTCTCCCTGTCTGATTTTTCTATTCCCAGTGCATTCCCATTCTCCCATTAGGTTATTTCCTCTAAGTTTCTCTATCCTTATTGTTCTCAGAGTTCCTGTCCCCAGGCCTTTTTGCATCCCTGAGTACTCAGAGCAAGGCTGGGATAACTCTGTTCAAGTAAACACCCCTGTCAGGATACATATGGGCTTAGTCTGCTCCTCCTAGGCCAAGCTCTATTTGCAGTTTGTTTGGAAAGAACTTAATCAGATGAACGATATCAAAGGACTAAATTAAAATGATTGCATATAGCTAGGGTTTTATTTAATTGTTTTGGGTTGCTTGTTTAATAATCTTCCCCCTGAGCAGATGCAGACTGTAAATTTATCTTCTGAGGATTTCAAAAGTTCAGCGGCCAGAACAAAGCTGAAATTGCTGAAGAGAGACAGTGACAAGTATCTCCAACAGTTAGTTCCTGGCCTGTTTTTAAAATTTAAACCAGTAGCTACCATCTTAAAATGTCAGAGGATGATTTAGTATTTCTCCTTACCATCAATACACTTGCCTATGGCACAGACACACTCCATTCATTTTTTAAAAGATCGTCTCTCCCTGGGAACTTTCAGAGACAGCTTTAAAGAGCATGTTAAAATACATATATGGTTTATTGGTTTTAGACCTGTTTGGAACAGAAATAAGTTTTGCAAAGCTATCTTTTGGGCAGGGCTAGGGTTTTTATAGCTCTAAAGTGCCATCCTGACTTTCATAATGCAAACATTCAATACACTAATATCCCTGCGACTGCCATTTGTGTCTGTGTGGAGTATCCTCCTTTCCTCTGGAGCTTAGTCTGAGCACACAGCTTCATGCTTCTCTAGTTTCCTGGCACTTTCCAAACCACCTGCATCCTGCTTCCCTGTGTTTGTCTATTTTTTCTTTGGCACTTCTTTTTTTGTCTCACACTGGCACAGTTCGTTCTGCACCTTTTGCTGTGTTACAGGCAACAGCTGCATTGTGGTAGCAGGGAGAAGGATGAACAGTGCTACAGACTGGGGAGAAATACCAGAAGATAATAAGATGTACTCTGGCCATAATCTCCATTGCTGGGGGGCAAATCAGATTTAAAAATCAAAGTTTGAAAGCTGAGCTTTTTGTAAATTAGCTGCTGAAAGGGATGCCGTCTGCACCCAGCTATGTGAGCATAATGTTATGAGGTCATCTCTTACATAGCAACAGCACGCCATGCTATTTCCAGACCAGCATGCCCAATGCCAGAGCAGCATTGCTGGCAAAACCCAACTTTGTACTAGTGCCACCTCAGGAGCTGGCACAGCCCAGTTCTAAATCAGAATCTACATGTTTTTGAGTAAATCATGTGAAAAATGTTATTTATTGAGCTTCAGGAGCCACTTCTCTCACCCTGGCCTCACCCTGTACAATACCCTGCCTCCCTCCTGCCTTACTTTTTCCTCCTGTTTCTTTTTTTGCCTTCCCATGTCACACTCCGTGTTTCAAGCCCTCTTTTCCTGAGCACATTCCCACACTCAGAATTTTCTTTCCTATCATTTTGAACCACTCCAGCATCCACTTGTTGCATCGATGTGTCCTACAGCTACCAGCTCACAAGGAGCTCTCCTCTCTTCACCAGCCCTGACCTTGTTTTCCCTGCCAGGCTTGCCTTGCCCTCTCCACTACTCTGTGCCATGCCCACATGGCACTCAGGAGGCACCAGTGCAAGTGCCATAGGTGCACTCAGAGCATTTTAAGTATGCTGGGACTAGCACAAGATCTGGGACTGTGGTCCCACAAGGACCTAAGCCAGCACTACAGGTGTCCAGTGGCAGCCCCAGTTGCTCAGAGCAGGAGCACTGTTGGCAGCAATGCAGCAGCCCCCAGGCTCTGTGGCCTTCACAGATGTCAAGAGGTGACAATGGTTTGAGGTGAATGAAAAAAAAGTCAATGTACTGGTCCCAGAATTTCAAGACTGTGTTGGGAGTTAGCCAGCTAAGCTGCACTGCTGTCTCAAGACCTCTGATCACTCTGTTCTGCTAATATTGTAACTACAGATAGTCCTTTGTGTGTGGAAGAGTGACTTTTGTTTACCAAGCTATGTTACACAAGGGTTTAAGAATACAATGCTTTTATACTAATATTGTACTGTGTTTTTAGAGTATCTTTCCCTCTTCACAGCATTTCTTTTCCTTCCCAATTACAGAAGCTTTTATTAGTTCTTTTTCCTACTTAAAATGATGTAATTACAGCAAAAATAGAGTAGCTACAAGCCAGAATGTTATTTTTATTGGAGTCATTAAAGAGAAGAATACTAAAATTTAAAAATATTTGTTTAAATTCAGAATAAAGACATCACATCTGTATGAAACATTAATTTTAATCTCTGTTTTCAAAAATCCAGATGCAGCTGTTTATGAAGCTTTTTCTAGAGGCTTCTAGTCTATCGAACAAGAGATGCAAAAATATTTACACTGAGAACGCTAAACATCTTTTCCAAATCTGCAGGATTAAGGCAATGGGAAATGTAGGCTGCTCTCCCTCTTTTGAGCCTCCCCCACAAGACTGAGCATCATTTCCCAGACATTACTTTCAAACATTGCCTGGGAATTTATGATGAGCAAAGCAGGACTCAAAAGCATTTAATCCTGGGTGCAGTGGCCTTGCACCTTCATTCCCATGAGACTAAGCCAAATCCATACATGGCTACCTTCCTCAGGAAGGCTTCTTCCTCCATCAGCACCAGGGAAAAACTTTGCAGTGCAGATTGTCTTAAAAAATATATTTTAAAATTTACTGATATAGTAAATATCAGGTCTCTCTATATGCATATATATATATGCTTATATAATTATGTGTGTGTGTGTGTGTGTGTGTGTATGTATATATATAAAAAACAGTAAACTGAGCTCAGCCTGAAGCAAGTACGCAGCAGGTCCCTGCCAGAAGAGCTGTGCCAGTGGGGTGTGCAAACGGGTTGTGTCCCCAGCACACATGTAGACAGGGGTACAAACAGGTATGCAGGTGACGTGGCCTGGGCAGAAAACCTTCATGCTGTGCTGGGAGATGAAGCAGGGTCAGGAGATGGAGAGGTGTCTCCTCTCAGATCTGGCTGCACTGGCTGAAAGTGATGCATCTGCCTGGCAGCTGTCATGGGGCCAGTTTGGATTTTTGGGAGCTGGGTGATCGCTCCCACAAGCAGTCCTGCCAGCAGCTCTGTTGGGGTGGCAGTGGAAGGCGGCCAAGGGAGGCAATGGGCAGCCCCTGTGCTGCTTGGGAGCAGCCAAGTAAGTCTTCAGGCCTTTAGGGTCTGTTTGCCATCACCCTCCTCCCAACAGGAGAAGGGGAACTGCAGGACTTTTTCTTCCCTGAAATTCTCGTAGGATCCAGAGAGTGGCTCCATCGCCTCACAGGGCTAAGAGCTGTGGCCGGGAGAAGATTACAAAACCCCTTTCTTTCACCTTTCCCTCTCTGCAGAAATCCTCCGGACTTCTGGCTTGCAGTGTGTGAACTTCACCTTCGCGGTGCAGATGGACAGGAAAGCCGCTGGCTTGGGCGGTGCCGGTGCCGGTACCGGTGCCGGTGGTGCTTTGCCTGAGGCAGCACTGCATGATTCCCGCTCCTCTGGCAGCGCCTTGACCCGGGGCTCCCTCACTGCTTGCTCATGAGGGATCTCCTGCTTGCTGTGGCATTTTGGAGACCCTTCCGCTTGTCTGTGGAAAGCAGATTGATTGATTGATTGATTGCTTTTCTTTTTTTCAAGCATAAGAGGAAGTAAAACCTTTTACTTATTTTTTTTTTCCCCCTCTGAGATTATTTACGAGGCATTGTCTCTGATATTGCCAGCTGACATCCTTTGGCGTCACTACCACTCAGTGCACTGAAGATGCCTCAAGGTGTGTCAGTCGTGCCTCACGTCAGCGAGCCTTGATGTATCTCTTTGGCTGGGATTGAAAGGTACAGTTTCTAAATCTCCCGGTGACCCATTTTGCACGGATCACTGGTGCACTAGAATGTAGCTGCTCCTTCCCATCGTGTTAATGCAAGTTTGCCTCCGTTCAAAGCAGCCTGTGCTCCACGTGCCACTCTGAGAACACGGCAAGGGTTTGAGCTCGAGCTGTTGTGTGAAATGGGCATGGCTTTTCCGCACAAATTACTTGCTTTAGGTTGTGGAGGCACCCTCTCATCCAGGGTCCCATCCATGGGCCCCACCAGGCTGAGCTGAGCAATGATGCTCAGCACTTGGTGTGTCAGCAGGAAAAGGACCAAAGCTTCTGTGAGGGAGCAGCTCAGATGGTCCCAGGCTGCCTGCTGGGGTGCCCTCAAAGCTGTTCCTGGGGACAGCCCTAATTAACACTTAATTAATAGTTCCAGGGCAACCCTGTGGCTCCCCATGCTGTGCTGGTTGTGCTCTGCCCTGTCTGCCAGTGTGCCGGGCTGGCAAGGAGAGCTGCAGGCAGGCAAACCCTTAGGGTCCTTTCTAGAAGTCCCTGAGGCCCAGCTACAGCAGATGGGATTCATGGGCAGCTCCAGCCCCAGGTGTGCTCAGGCTGCCTGCAAGGGCAATGCAAATATGGCACAGCTGCCTGGAGGGCACCTTGGCCTGCAGAGACCTTGCCAGGCCACCTGGCTGGATGCAATGTAAACCTGGCCCTGATTTAATCCAGAGCTGGTTCTGCTGGCGTGAATCATTTAACCACCAAGCACCCCATGACTCTGCCTCTCATTTCCATGCTGTGGCCTTCTTTTCCCACTCCACAGTGGAAGTGTTGGCTTGATCCTGTCCCAGAGATGCACAGGCACAAACCACAACAGAGAAACGCTAAGTAAATAAGGAAGCCTTTGAGGGGATTTTAGTTACATAGATGGGAGAACAAATCTGGGTGAATGGGTCAGATCCTTCCCATCTTCTTTTGTCATGTGTCCATTATCTTCTAATTTTCCTTGGTGGAAAATTGGGTCTGGAAGTTAATGCTGCATGAAGAGGCATGTGGCAGCTCATACCATCACATGTCATGTTCTTGCCAAGTTACAACCATATCTTTGCAATGATTCATATTTTCAAACTCCCATTTTAAAAATCAAAAAAACTACATAACAGTTTTTCAGTAGTTCAGCTGTGGGCAACTCACATGTTTCTGATTCTCATTTGTCTAGTTAAAACAAAAATCAGCCTTTATACACACAAAAGTTTTCATGAAGAATGAGAATGTGATGCAGTTGCATGGTCCTGTCCTTACCAGGAGGCACAACAGGCTTTGTCCCCTAAAAACACCCAAAAACTCAAAAATAAGATGAGATTATGGAACAGGCGATAAGGCTGTAGGTAGAAATCTTGCTGCCTTCACCCACATCTGGCCACAGAGACAGCAGTTTTTTGTTTGCTTTAACAGAGTTTTCCCATGGGAAGTGAAGATACGAACATGTGAAAGTTGGCATCTCAGCTACCGTCAAGAAACTGCTCTTGTGTATTCTTTAACCCCCCCCATAAATGCAAATTCATATCCCCTCTCATACGAGGGACGAGATACCCAGCTTCTGCTATAGGTTACCACTGGGTAAGAGAGTGCATGGGAATCTTTGCCACCCAAGAGCAGCCAGACTGCAGACTGATGGTACCTTGCCCTGTGCTTAATTGTCTCCCCAAGCTCCAGGACACAAGAGGTTAATTCCCCTAGAGCCCCACAGCAAAGCCCTGATGCAGGTGAGGGAATGGTGCAGGAGCTTCCCTGCTCACTGGCCTTTGACCCACAGCCACTTGCAGGCAGCACTGGGGTTGGGCTGAAATTCTTCAGGTTTCGGCAACAGGAAATTGCAGATGAGAGAACGCGCTGTAAAGTGCACTTACACAGTTTCAGTTGCAAGCTGTGAAAAGTAGCAGCTCCCCCAGCTCCCAGCTTCAACACCACTACTAATAATGTTTTTTTCTAATAGCACTGAGATCAGTGGAGGATCAGGGCCTCGTCCTAGCACAGAACATCCTGATGACGCTCAGGAAAACCCTCGTCCTGCCTTCACACAGTTTGTGGTCAAGGCATACCAGCACAACCCCAAGCACACTTCAGTCTCCTGGCCAAAATAAAGGGGGTGAGACAAGAAAGAAAGGTGACTTTAATCTTATAACTTGGTTTTCAAGGGCAGCCAGGCAGCTGGCCTCTTGGTTTTCAAGGCCTCTGCCATGCAGCAGTAGAGGGGCCCAGAGATGCTTTTCACGGCAATGGCAGAACCTGGTCACAGGAACATGAAAGGAAAAATTGGTGTTTTGGACCAGCACATTATTTCTTCTGCTTGAGGATCTCCAGGGACTATCCTCATACACCTGTGGATTGGAGCACAGGTGGGTAGAAGGTCCTTGCCCCCAAATCATGTGGGTTTTATAAACTACCCATGAGAACATCACACCACTCTGGTTTCCCCGCTGTGCTCACTGGTAACTTGGGCAGACTGTGACACTACAAAAGTTGGTCAAGATGGTTGAATGGACTCACAGAACTCCCTCCAGCACTGGAGCTTGAAAATAGCTTCACCCCCAAAACAAATGGAGAGTGGTCAGGAGAGGGATGTGTGAGTGGCTGGGAGGAGGAAGGCTGGCTGGTTTCCACTCCCTGTGTGCCAGCAGACTGGTTTCAATATGGGGCTCGCCATCTTGATCCAGTTTGAATGGGTCAAGACATGTTGAGACATGCCCTTTCAATATGCTGCATTTTATTAAAAACAAAGTAGCTGTGGGCCAGATTGTAAAACTAGGTGGGCCTCATTTGTCTGTCCCTACTGTAAGCCAATGAAACCTTCAACATATCCAAACTCTCACCTTTTTACCTATTTGAATGAAAAAGCATCACTAATAAAAGAAAATGACTCACCTAATGCTAAACCTGAGCTCTGTAGATCAGCTTTGATCAAATTCACTGACATTTGGATAACTGCATTATTATAACTAAAACATCTTTTAAAGTTTTTTTTTCCAGACGCTCATTCTTTAAACTTTGCTTTGATCACTGTGAATATCCTTTTCAGCAGAAATTTGTCCGCAGAGGGTGAATTTTTTTCATTTGTTTTTCATATGGATTCTCTTTCCTTTGTTCATATTTTAAATCAGTGAAGCTACTCTTCGAGCTAACCCTTATAATAAAAATGCAGCTACTGTGTGGCTTTTAACAACTCATTTAACCCATCTGTGTCTCAGTATTCTTGTTAGCAACCCAAGGAAACTAACACTTATTTATGCAATGAGGCTGATTGTGAGGCTTAATTAGATTTTTTTTTTGTTGGGTAAAGTAAACATTTCAGAAGGGCAAAGCAAGGAAGTGGTAGAGTCTGTTATGGTTGTCTAACACCACCAATTTGTAATATGTTAAAACAGTAGTGTTACAAAATGCTCCGTAAAAGAATATTTCTTTCAGAAAGTACTTTTGAATTAGTTCAAGCTCTCAAGTTTCCAAATAAGAGTCACAATCCGAGAGGATTAAAATAAATGGAAGCAGGAATGTGTCAGGACAATTACAAATTAAAAGATTGAAATCACTGGAGCTGTAAGGGCAAAAATCTGCCTGTGTGTAAATACATGTCTGTGTATGAAGCTCAGCTTTAAATGCTGAAGAGGGTAAAATTTGACTTTTCTTTTTCTATGCACAAATGCTCACAGATCTAACTATGACCTTTTCATACAATAAAATTCAGTTTAGCATTCGAAAAATGCATTTATAACCCACTTTCCCCTTTCAAGAAAGCAGGAAGACTATTTAAATTTTAATTTGTTAATTATCATTTATTGTAATTTGACCACCCAGCTGGGGAAGGTAGATGTCGCTTGTTCAATCCCAAAGTGGGCAGCCTGCAGGCTTTACAGCAAAGGTAGTACTCACTAGTGCTTTTTTACAGCATGGGCAGAGTTCTTGCTACAGCTTGTAATAGCAGTGGATTAACTGCAAATAACCTTCAAAACTTTGAAGTCTAAAGCTGTAGCACTTTTTGCTGTGTTCTAGGGAAAAAAGTGAATTTATTCAAATAACCTTTGCCGGCAGGATTCTTCCCCTGCCTCGTACCAAAGTGCAGTCTTTAAGGCTGGGATGACTGCCTGCACAGCCATTTTGCAAACACGTATGCGTGTCATCTGACAGAGCAAACCCTGGAACTCCCAACGCCTTCTGTCACGAATAAAACCGATTACGAGCACACACATTTGTAAAGATCAGGCCCCGCAAACATTAGCTCCACATCAAGCTTCTTAGGGATGGCATGTTTTCCCAAAACACTTTAGGCTGAGGATTCCTATTAATATAAATCTGCTTTAAACAGGAGATAGTAATTTTTTAACACAGGCATTCTCTAATGCTTTCATGATGTGGCTCATACCTTAATAGATAGCAGTTGTGATGCAGATCGAGCCGTGCAGCCCACAGTTTTATAACATATTTGTGGTAATGAGAGCCCTTGCCGACATGGAAAATTAATATTAAGAAAATTAATGTAAGTAAAATCTTTAATGGTTTTTGTCTATTCAGCAGTTAAAAGAAGGAAGGAATTTAGTACCAGGTGAGTAGCCAGTTCTTTAGAAATCATGCTCTGTTGGCCACATTTTAAGACTTGCTGTTTTAACTTAGTGCAATGGGAGGAATATCTGCTTGATAAACAACAGCATGATAAACCTCACTCAGGGTCCTGCCTGGCAATCTCAGCTGTCAGAACCTTGCCCACAAGAACATGTCCCTTGGCACAAATATTTTCATATAGGTGCCCTTTCTGCCCAGGGAAGTGTTTTGAAAGTGAAGAAACTTCATCGGGACAGCAGAGCAGATTCCTGCTCTGACCCACCTACCAGTGACAGGATGCAAAGAAATGGTAATCTCATTAGCAGCATCTGCCACGTCCTCTGGAGAAACAGAAAGAGCAGTTATGCCAATAAGAAAGGCTGCTCTGCTTATTTATTGCATTTTCAAGCAGTGTAGTGTCATAGCAACAGGGCAGAGTGCAGACACTGCTCAGCACAACTGGGGAAGGAATCCTGGATGGGGTCTGACCTTGTCCTCCCAACCTGCTGTCCCCACAGCACAGCTGCTGCCCCCCAGGGAACGCCAGTGCTGTTGCCGGGTTTTGTTCAGGGTGATCTCCAAAGATGGAGTGACTAAAGTGTAAGGGTCTTTTTTTTTCTGTTGCCTGGATTTATTTTGAATCATGTATGAAAAATACCTGGCATGTTTTCCACATTTTTGCTGCTAGGAAGGTAGGTACTAACCCCTTTGCTTCCAGGGGATTGTGGATGTTAGAGATGTTGGAAGCATAAGTTATCTGAGAAGACACGGCAGAAATTGAGGGGGCAAAGAGTTCTTGGAAGAGCCATTTTTTTAAGTTGAGACAGCTTGAAATTGTTTTGTTTAGCTCCTACCTAAATTCCTTAAAAACAATACTTAGTGAGAGGGAGGAATTTCTTCATGAGCACTGTGTATTGTCTGTTATTTTTTAAGGACTGGGCAGGCTCCTAACAGCCTTCTGAGTGCTCCCCGAGACACCAATTCCAAGAGGAAGGATTGCATTTCGTTGACAAGAAAATCTGTTTGTGTGCATACAAAAAGCAGCAAATCCAGCTCCTCTGTATCTCCTCCTTCTTGAATGTCAGATCACCTTTATCATCAGGCCCAGTTCTGCAGCTGTTGCTTTTAAGCAGGTCTCATTGACACCAGCTGTGGCTGCTGACCTGCTCTGGGTACAGAATCAGGCCCCGTCTTTTCAAATCCCTTCTCTTCACTCTTCCATTCCCACAGCCCAAGGGAAGTGGAAAATGAAGGTCAATTGTTTTCTGCACTTGTTTCAAATAAAACTTAAACAGATGCCAGAAGTCCTCTGAACGTGAAGAATCCTAATTTTTTTCTAAAACACTGACATAATGCTTTTTTTTTTTTTTTTTTTGCTTTTTTTTTTTTTTTTTTTTTTTTTTTTTTTTTTTTTTTTTTTTTTGAGAAAAGCTCTGGTCCTCATCCTTTTGTTACTGAGAGAGAATGTAGGCAGAAAGGACAAACTTATTTTATCACGGAACTGACTGTCTTCCTGGAACTTCCTGGAAATCCCAATGGACACATCAACAAGTGCTGTTAAGATTAAGGATTTTTCAGGATTTGGATAGCTAGTTTCATCCAGATCAGAATTAATTTGTCCTCCATCAGTAATTCAGAGAATCTTTAAACCAGATTGACCAGCACGGTGTCGATACATATAATCTGAAACGTTGGCTGTAGCTTGATCACATTGTTCAGAAACAATATATATATATATATAAAACGTGTATAAACCACAAATAATGGTGTCCATTCTGTCTTGTGTATGCCCACCTCATTAATTTACATTGCCAAATATTTAAGATAACCTCATTTGCAGCATGTGGATGATTAATTCCTAATTAGTTCATATGTAAAAAGAAACAGCAATGCAAAATATTGTATTTTTTTTTCTTCTGTAAAGCAGACATAATTAAAGTGTCCTTTTGTTAGTTCTCTTTTTATAAAGAGCAAATAACAAATATATATATATTGACACATATGCAATACTCCCCAAAATATATGTTGTTTTGTGACTAAAACAGTTTCATTTGCGAACAGTAACAGTAAAACATGGACTTGATCCACTCACTTTGCAGTTTTTTATCAGACAAATGCAGTAAAAATATATTAAAATCATGTATAATTATACTCACCATAATACAGTAGAAAGTTTTCTGTCTAGATTTTGAAGTCTACATTCATCTCCACTAAAGCCACTATTTTATCTTGTTCTAACATGTTCCTTCCTCATCAGAAATTGCTCCTTATATTCTAATAAAGCATTCAGCAGACCCATAAAGATTAAAATGTGCAAAAAGAATAGATGACAAAAGTTTATATCAAACGATACATATGAAAGAGACTCCACCTCTCTTTTGCTACCTCCAGCTGTATATTTTAACATTAATCAAATCATTACTACATCATTGCTAGTAGCCACAAGTGGCTCATATTAATGCATTTCTTCTCATTCAAAACAATTTTTTTTTATTAAATCCTTAAACATCATTATATCAAAATAATATGGTAATAAACATTTTAAAAGTTGATAAATTAGAACATCTTAACTTTTAGTTCTTGTTAGGTGGACCCAAAAACACATCAAAAGAGAGGAAATTTAAAACTTCAATTAATCTCAACCAGAAGTGCACGCAATGAGAATATCGGAGAGACTTTGTAATATCTAATATCCCCTGAAAATGTTTAAAATCCACATGTGAATATAAAATAACTTTTCTCTTGACCTCACGGACCCAGAATTGTCAGTGGAATAAAAAGTTCAGTAATTCCTAGAGGTAGCAAAGTGTGATTTGCTCTGATTTCAGCTTAAATTATCTATTTATCTCTATCTGCCTTTTGTCTCTTTCAGAGAGCAGAAAGAATTTGTTCGCTCATAGTCTTTAAAAACACTGTCTTATTTTCATTAAGCTAAGCCCACTGCTGATGTAATTCTTGCATTACAAAGGTCTTAATTTAAACCATGACATAAATGCTTTTCATCAGTTGATTTTTTGTTCTTTGTGCCAAATTTCTTGCATTTTTAAAATAAAGAATATGGTGTATAATAACTGCTGCGGGACAGGCTGCTTTATTCTTCAATATGAAAGACAAATGGGGTGTGACATGCATACGTTTCAACATGCAGCACTTACTTCTTCAGGACCTTTACTTTTTCCCCTGTTTTCTCAGTAGACTATTTGACTTCCTTTGAATCAGGCCTAACGATAACACTGGATTTGAGGCACGGTTCTCGGCGTTGAGCACACTGACGGGACCAAGAGGTGAAAAGTGCTTCTAATCTCTCTTCTCTCCCCTCTCGCCTCTCCCTCTCCCTGCCTCCTTCTTCTTCTTCTTCTTCTTCCTTCCCCCTCCACTCAAGGATTTGGGGTCTGCAGATGATAATTTACAGAGCTTTTTGGGAGGAGGGTGGGGATGCATTCCTAACACCCCAAATCCTGGTTTGCATTACACATTAGGGATTTCAAAGCACACTAAGATTTAATCATAATCAGAAAGTCGAGAAATCGTTTCTACAACATTCTGCAGCGGCGAGTTCTTTTTTTTTTTTGGTTTTGTTTTGCTTTGGTATCACTGTAAGTAATATAGCAAAACTGTATCGTTATCATGTCATACTATCACTGCAATGATCAATGAGCTATGCTAATGCATCTGGGAAAACTGCATAACTTGTTTAGTTTGGGTACTATTTCAAGTTTAGGAGCTTGGTTAATTTTCAGATGGAGTCAAAAGACCCCCAGCTGTTTCTCTACTTTAAAGTGAGAGCACAGGAGAAATTTTTCTCAATTAACATTACTAGAAATTAACCGAAATTACAATGGGAAGGGTGCAAATATTTTATTTAAGCAGGAGTTTCAATGTGATCTAGCCATAGTACACTAACCTGGAGTTTAGGAACACTAAACTGCAGTGTTACTTCATTGATCTCCACAACACAACATTGTCAGATACAGAACAAATTTTAAAAATCTCAAATTAATTTTTAGAAATAATAAAATCTTATAATGAACTGTCCTTCTACTGCATTATAGAAGATACTGACCTGATACTTATATATGTACCCTTTTACTTTTTCTTAAATACTCCTAAAAATTGCTGGAGACTGGGTACAGTGGGAGATGGACATTTACTCTCTCAACTTTTATGTATTATGCAAGACTTCAAATGAAATGGGAAAAAAAATATATTTTTACACTCAGACTAAATATCTGTATTTAATTATTTTATCTTGATCTAAAGCAATTTAAATAGGTTAATTTTATTTCCTGGATATATGGCTTCTCAATGAAATTGAAGCTGTGTAAAGAAATATTTTTACTGTTAAATACTTGGGACTACGTTGTGTTGTCTATTTCTGAATTACAGAATATATCCATAAGGTTGGATCCTGTCTGCCTTGTTAGTTCATCTTTTCTCCTTCATTTACATTACTGTCAGTGCAAAATTCTTTTGTATGGACTATGGACCTGAGCAGAAGAGGAAAGCAGGGCTATTCTTTTAAGGGCGTGTTCATCTTTACATTTTTTAAACTTATTTTGACAGATTTATATCAAGGCTGAAGTAATTCGCTCTGGGACAAAACTTGGCATCAAAACTTTTAAATGCAAGCACATTTTTCTTTCCATTTTTTTCTTTTAAAGAAAATTTTGAATTCAGTCGGCGTGTTCTTAAATGCAAAGGTTTACGTCCTGATCCATTTGAAGTCAATGGGAGTTTTGCCATTTACTTCAGTGGAGCCAAGAGTTCCTTCAAATTACGGAAAACACTTGCATTTAGTATTTTCAGATGGAAAAATTGTGCTTGTATAAATTAAGATTGTCCCTTTTTTTTGGGGGGGGGGGGAAGATACATATTGTATAATCTGTAGCGTGAACTCTTCTCTGGATATCTTTTTGTTAAGTGGCTATCTTTTTTTCATTAAGATACGTAACAGTTCAACATATGTGGTTACTTAAGAAATTCCTCAGAATCTTTAGTGGAGTCTTTTGGGATAAGATGTGAAATCAGCCGTTGTCATTCATAACAAAGATCCCACATAATTTTTCCAAAGAGTTAGGCATGCCAATGAGAATGGATAAGCATGGGTGATTGCATTTTGCCCATACACTTTCTATCTGAAGTCTGGATCTGAATTTTGCCTTTCGTGCCCTCAACTGCTCTCTGGTGTTGCTTGGCATTAAGTGACTTACACCTCTAGCCAGGCCAGGTCAGGTATTGTGAACTTAATTGTCTTGCTTTGCTTCACAGAAGAACGAGGTTATTTCTGGGGAAATCCTACAAGTCTTAATCAAAATACCAAACCCTATTGCCAGAGGAACTGTAGAAGACCCCCACACAAGAAGGGTACCTGCAGACTGAGGCCTGAGATCCAGACCTGAGATCCAGCCTCTCTCCCTCCCAGGTAAGGCTTTCCAAAGGAGATTTATGGCATGACAAACATGGAATTTCTTCTCCCTTTCCCTCAGCAGTACA
This sequence comes from Calypte anna, assembly GCF_003957555.1. Taxonomy (NCBI): domain Eukaryota; kingdom Metazoa; phylum Chordata; class Aves; order Apodiformes; family Trochilidae; genus Calypte; species Calypte anna. The sequence continues at coordinate 129,597,414 of NC_044245.1, forward strand.
GCACCAGTTATGTTCAACTCCTAATGATACTAAACCACTCTGAGATTGGTGGCACATTTTCTGTATGGGAGACAAGAAGTTCAGCCAGGTCTACCCCAAACTCCCTGCCTCAGACCCTCTGAGCCCCTCTGCTCCCTCCTCCAGGGCTTTAACCTCACACGTGGGGCCTTCTGGCCGAGCCAGGATGCTGCAGAAAAGGCAGCTTCTTCCCCATGCTGGCAGGGGGGGAAGGATGGTGTCCAGCTCTGCCTGTCAGTACCAGGGTTCCTACAGGTGTTTTGGGATGTTATGATCTGGACTGTATTGTCATAGTCTGGCCTGAGAGGTGAGGCAGCATTTAAGGTCTTTTTGAGAGTTTCCTCTGGATGTGAGATTGATAATGATTCCGTGGTGCAATCCTGCTTATTTACAAAGAAGAAGTAGAGTCTGTTTTCCCCAGCCTGAGGAGGGACCAGCAGCAGCATGCAATGTCTTTGCCCAGAATCCCTAGCCAGCCCTTCCAGATTCTCCTGCTGAAAGGCAGCTCTGCTCTCTGCTTTCTTGCCTAGCTCTGCAATCAGCACTCACTCAGCTTTGCCCCAGCTGCTTTCTCTCTTAACACACAGATTCCCTGGACCTTTCCTTCTGCTGCCTTTACACCTTGAATCGTCTGCACCAAGAGAGTGAGGGATCCCACACGGTCCCACAGGACTCCCATGGGTCTCCTCAGGCCATGCAACCCAAGGAGACCAGGGCTTCCAGCTTTCTTCCTCCTCCACTTTGAACCTGAACAAACTGGGTCAGAGCCACAAGGTTATGGCCCCGCCCTCCCATCCTGAGCACAGGTACAACAGAGCTGCCCTCAGCATGTGTACCCTGGCATGCTGCCCTTCCCAAAAGCCTAGCACAAAGCTGAGTGACAAGTATCAGCTAATTGTCCAAATAAATAATGTCTTCTGCTAGATCCACGTGTACCATGGCCTTTTGAACTCAAGTGTGTATCCTACTGTCCTCAGGAGGAAAAGACAATATCACAGAAGTCTGAAAATGGAAGTGCTGACATCAAGGACTGAGGTGAGGCTGAGCAGTTGGTTGGACTCAGCTGAAGGCAGCAATTGCTCTGTGAGCAAACACAGAATCAGATCCAAGAGAGGGGAACACTTAGCTTTTGTTCCTTCTTCCACATACACTGTCCCCTCTCATATATAAACTCCTTCTGCAAATGGAATCCCTGTATGTCTTGGCCATTCTCTATATATAAATGTACTATGCAATATCACATACACTTCACAATTATATTTCTTTCATACTTTCTTTGGAATAACTATGTTATATGTTACTACTGTCAAGAGTTTGCACTTTCACAATTACCCTCCTTTCATCCTTTTTTTAAGTGAATAACTACATTACATGGTAATACTGTCAGTACTTTACACTGCTCACATTCTAACATACTCCCATAAAATCTAATGATAATGCCACATTTATAATATTTAACTCTATACCCCTGCTCTGGTTTTATGTATATATGACCAAAAGCCATTTTTTGCTGTCTATATGAAACTTTTTCTACTATTTTAGAAGGCTGTTTTTTTCACATCAGCATGCCACCCAAGCATGCCTACAAAGCCTAACCTAGATCCCATAGCAGCTATATGTTGCAGGGACTGCTAGGCAGACCTGTGGCAATAGGATGCTGCCTTGTTCTGCTGTCTTTTGTGACATGGTGTTAATATTACCTGGTTCTTCATTGTCACAGTCCTCTCACACCTACCTTGGTGAAGTGCTACCTTTCCACCTTGTGTCTCCACATTTATGGTCTGTTATGTTATGGCTACGACCAAATACATCTGGTGTACTTGCAGCTTCAGTTAAATATATAAGGTGTTTTACAGTAGGATGACAAATTGTCATTTCAATTTGTGTAGCATTTTAAGAATACAGAAATAACAACCTTCTGCAACAATCCTTTATTTTTTTTAAATCATCTAACCTTTTTAGATTGTTGCTCAGAGTAAACAATGCTCTCACTATATCCATCCTTCTCTCCATTTGGTATTATGAGACTGCAAGAAGTAATAAAGGTGGGGTTACAGACATCAAAGATACTCATACATCTTGAAACTAAGCACTGTGCTAAACTCCCTTTAATGCTTCTGTGGGAAAGTGTCTCCATATGTCATCCCATGTATTTTCTTTGCTGTTTAAAGTATTGCTTAATAGTACACTAAGCTGGTGGAAAACTATTTGCTTTGTTGAGTTCCTTCTACTCTGGCTTAATGCAGGGCTGGGTGAGCACCAGGGCCGGTGCAGGGGAGTGAGTGGGACTGGGTGCAGCTGAGGTGGGAGGAAGAGGGATGGGGGCACCCGGCAGGCAGCGGGGATCCCATTGCTGGGGAGCAGTTATCAGCCCAGCTGAGGCAAGAAATCTTTGGCTGACTGAGAGGTATTGATGTGGGCATGTAAGTGGGCTAGCACCTCATCAAATTGCACAAACTCCTCATGAGTAAGTGGGGTCTGCATCAGGGCAGTATTTTCAGACCTCTCTCACCCACCTCTCTGTAGCTCAAGTGCTACTCGTTTGGGACTGTTCTTCCCAACTTGATGCTTTCTCTCTTTTCTCCCCAGCAATACAGCTGCTTTCTGCAATCCCGTCCTCTCATTTCTTGTCATCTCTTCTTGTGGTTCTTCCACCTCTGTAATCACTCTTAACATGTTCCCTGGAAACCTCTTCTTCTGCTCCCCTATTGATTTTCAAAGGGCTCTTTTAACTTGTGACTTTGATCTCCTTCCCTGCTTTCTCTACACTTTACCTCTGGACCACCTTCTCCAGAAACAGAAATGTAGATATCATTTTACAGTAATAATTAATAGACCTACTGTGCATCTTCTGACTCATCCTCCTCTCTTCTCTTTCACTGTCTGCTTTAAAAAAAAAAAATAAAAATCCATCCTTTCCCATTTTTTAAATCTGTGCCATCACACAGCCAGGAACACGGGAGCTGTGAGACCAGGACAGTCACTCCTTTAGTTCTGCTGTTTCTCTGGACTTACAAGACAACTTCCTCTAGAACCTCGATTTTTTAAATTTGGGTTTATTTTCCCCACCTCATTCATAACTACAGCTCAAATGTCTTGTAAGACTTTGTCTTTCTTAAAGCTATAATTTCTTTTCCACCCCAGCAAATGGTGACATCTGTTATGTCTTTCCAGCTTCTGCAGCTCTGGAGAGGCAATGTCTGACAGATTTCCTCACGGCTGTTCTTTGACACCATAAGGACTACTGTTCTTGGCTGCTGCAAGTCACCCCAAGCAAGAAACCTGATTGAGAGGTAGGTCCTTCAAAAAGAATGTGATAAGACTGAAAAGGCTGTCTTTCAACTCACAGGCTAGTTATCACTGGTTTAATTATTTTACCTGTGCTTTGACAATGGTCAGGGGCCCCACTCTTGCACTAGGACTTCCCTTGTACAAGAGACAGTTACATTAGTGAAAGTCATTGAGGGCAAACTATTCATTTCAGCCCCAAATCTCCCATTTATGCTTTCCTCTTTCTTCCTGCAAGATGTGATCAGAGTGCATGGGACTGTTCACATGAATATCCTTGGTACATCCCTTCCTGTAACTTGCACGGTTACACCCTTTATGTCAGTGGCTGAATGCAACCCCATGTGCACTTTTTAATTACAGTGTCCCAGGAGGAAAAATAAAAAGCTTTCAAATACAATGTTTGTAGGGGAATATAAGTGTTTTTTCAAGTGTCACTTTCAATAGAAGGTAGAAGATGTCAAGACTTCTGCTAGTGTTTAACTGTCACGTGGTATTGATATTGAGGCTATATTAACAAATGGTAATGAACTCCAATCCTAAAGGATGTGTGACCAGCAGCTACAGTTAATCTGAGGGCTTTTTCTAAATCTTCCTCTACATTGATCTCGCATGACTGAAACTTGCCATTTAGGAAAACAGTTTTTTCTTTCCCCCCCAGTTATATTTTTACAATGTAATATTTTTACAATGTAAAAATACATATTACAACATATTTTTACATAAAAATACATATTTTTATCTTCCAAAGACATGCACTTCTGGAAAAATACTTTTGACCACAGAGTGCTCCCTACCTGTTAAGCAAAGGATCTCGTAGCATTTGAGTCTGAAAAATCAAGTCTTACAGCTCCTCATGAGGCAGGGAACTGTTTTGCATTTGGGAAGGTTGAACAAGAAATTATTTGAACAAGCTAACTCTATACATTCAGGACTAGAAAAATGCTGGTCCATAAATTAAACCTTTTCAGAGAAACAAAATTATAAGCACTTTGTTGGACATTCCGCTTTCTTTCTAGCCAAAGGAATGAGCACTGTTGATCCTTTTGCATTTAGTTTTCTGGGTTGGAAAATTCAAATACAACAGAAAGTACCTCTGTATCAGTATCAGGGGACCTTTTTTTCTGCACTGTTTTGAGTGGGGCTATACCAGTACAAGTGAGGATAGCACTTGACTTGACCCTGTGTTCGTGCTTATGGTATTGCCCCTATTCACAGAGTGGAAACTTGCGGGATTTTTTCCATTAGGTGGAGAAATTGATGATAGGAGTCTGGAATGTCTTTGGTTTATTTACAAAGCATGTACTCAGAATCTTGTTTCTCTGAATGCAGTAGAAACAAACGGCAGGCACTTTTCTTGCTCAGAATTTCCAGGCTTGGTTCCGTAGTGGAGTGTGTTCCCTGCAGAGTTCTGTGTTCCCTGTGTGCTCCTTGTGGAGTGTGTTCCCCGCAGGGCTGTGCCTCTCTCTTTCGGGCCCCTTGCAGGACCACATCTGTGGCTGCTGTTTCTTATGGACAGTGAGACAAGCATAGGAACATGCACACCCCCCTCTTCCCCTCCTTCCCCCCCTTCTAACCAGCCAGCTTCCTTACCTACACACACCTTCTGGATTCTGGTCAAACTCAGTCTGATCAGGGTCTGGCACAATTCAGGTGGCATCTTCCTTGCCTCCAGCCTCTGACTCCTGCAGGGCTAAATTGCTTTTTTTCATGTAGCTCAGAGGACAGATACCTGCCTTAGCTTCACTGAGGTATGGCAATGTAGATTAGAAAAATCCTCTGCCATGAAAATTCCATATAGATGGAAGCCACATGCACACACGTACATGCACACCCACAGCTTCCGAGCTGAGTAACTGGTAGTATAACAGAATTACAGAATTGTTTCATAGCTGTCTAAATAATTTACAGCCCTCCATTCCTTTACTGTAGGCAAGGTTCCATTGGAACATCACAGCTTACCTCAGATCTGTGCCATGAACTGTTGTCAAAGGAAAATAAATAAATGACAGCAAAAAATCTTGTCAGTTAAGTATCATTTCTGAAAGCCTCCAACAAGGCAATGTTCTCACATTTCAAGCAAGTGCTAATTTTTGTGATATTGAACCAGTCACTCTTCAGCTCTACTAATTACATTTTGATAAGAAGGTGCAGTGTATATGTGTCAGAAAGAGATTTTTTCCCACTGTGAAAAAAAATTCCCCAGCATTTCAAACTAAAAAGGTGGAGATTAAGGGCAGGCACAGTTACACTGCACTGTGTTTCTCAGCTTGTACTCTTAAATCTTTTTCCATCTCGAGTAGTATTTAATTGTAGCAAAGAACGTTAGAATTAGAATTTAATTGCAAGTGAAACTAAAAGCAGCTTCTCATTAGAACCCACTGGGAAAAAGTGAAGAGGAAATGGGAAAAAACATTCTCATTTCTCCCTGTAGCTTTGCAGTGCTCCCATACTGTCCTCCTAGGACAAACTGCTCACAGTCTTAAGTGTACAACCCTTTACTTTTCCTCTGATCTCTGTAGTTCCCTGGTATCTGTAATTTATAGATTTTCATTTGGAAAATTGATCAGATTATTAATTATATTTTAGCTACACATACACTACTCTAAAATAATTTTAAAACTATGAGTAGGGTGCTATAAGCATTCCATTTATCACATTTACATCAAGTAAGAGAATAGCTAATAGTTTATGAAATGGATTCCTTGAACCTGATGTTGGGCCAATAAGAAAGGGATGTTTTCAGTGATTCTTTTCATATGTTTAGTGGATGCACACATTGTGTATACTTGTCAATAACATTGGAAGCTGTGACTAGATAGGACAAAATAAACATTTTTAAACATGAACAGACTGCATTAGTAGCAGTGGAATGCATCTAGTTAACTAAAGACATTTTCCTCAGGCACTAAAAAGATCATAATTACAGTTGCAACTCCACCTTCTGGCTTATTTTGCTCTGAGGAGTCCAAGAGTTTGGATTCTTTATTTTGAATAAATGTGGATACTTCCTTCAGGGTCTGAAAAAGGAAAAATTGACAGCTACATTCCAAAGAAAGCTTAGCTGGGTGGAAAATGACTGCTTGCAATACTAATGTGCTCTTTGTTTAGTAGTGCAAATCAGTATCATCTCTTTAAAAGTGTGTAACCAGGATAAATATTGGATATGAGACCAAAGGGTTCTCTTTATTTCATGAGTTAAAGATTTCCATATGAAAATAAGCATATATGTGTGAATTTTTCTTTTTAAAAAACCCTTAACAGATTCGTGGGAAGAATTAAGTGGAAAGCTCTTTCAGACAGTGGTGCTTCGGCTACTTCAAAGAAATGCTTCTGGAACACTAAGATAAATTAATCAGATGGAGATGGAGGGTGAAAAAACAGCTACATCCATGACTAATTTTGTCCTGTGATATCAGAGTCTCTCTTTAAGGTAGGGTACTACCACAGACAATCATCTATACAAAATACAATACTGTTAATGTTTATCATTCCTCTTTGCCACACCTACCTGTAGCTATTAATTTTCCATTTACTCTCAATTGCTTCAGCATCCAAACCCTTATATTCTTGGTCAGAAAGATTTTAAGCATGCAGGTCTCTTTTTTAAACAGAATCATGCACAGATTTTGTCATAAACATCTTTCTGCATCCTTTGAAATCAATAGAGACCAAGAGTCAGACATGAGATTTAACAGAAGAAGTTGTAACCCTGTGTAAAGAGAAGCACCAGCAGTGGAACAGTGATAAATGAAGCTGTTCAGGCTCCCTGGCATGTTGATTCTGTGGAGTATATTTTACTGAAACAGTTTCCATATCATGTCTGGCCTCATGAATGCTCAGTGGTAGAGGCCAAATCCTGTCCTCAATCCAATCTTTGCAATTCCCTTCAACGACGTTGCAGCTTTCATCTGTTTTCTTGCATCAGACTCTTTCACGGGAGTTCAGCTGTGCCAAGCATCTTGAAGTTGTAATACCAAGAATTTTTCAAGCACAGATCTCAGCCTCATCACAAAAGCGCCTTTGCCCAAGTGCAGAAAGTTCCTTTGCCCTAAATCCAAGGGAAAAACCTGGCAGTTTTTCACCACTGAAAAATGAGACCTTGGCCTTTAAAGTTATGGCATAAACGTAGGTGTTGAACTAAAGTAGGGTTTGGACTTTGGGAGAGCAATCAGTGTCAGCAGGAATCTGTGAAATTCTCCAGTGTGTCCCCAGACTGGCTTTTCTTCAGGGTTTGGGAAAGGCAGCATCTTAATTTTCTCCATTACAACCCACATTCACAGACTGAAATTATGGCTGTGCCTTGGTCTGGTTGCCATTTCTACCCTCTCCCTCCCTGGGGTGTCTGCCCTTTCCTCCTTCCTTCTGAGAAGGAATGAATGGGAGAGCAGGGAAGCTTTTGTTTGTCTCTGCTCAGGGCTGGCAGGGGCATTAATGATCTAACCAAAGTGTTAAGGCCTCCCCAGAGGAGAAAGGACTGACTGCAAAAAACCCTGCAAGGAGCAAAGGCAAAAAATGGCAGGACTGAAGGCTCACAAGTAGATGAGGAAATTATCAGGGCACCACGTGGAAGAGAGGACCCCCAAAAGTGGTCACCAGGCTGCAAGTATCTGGGTCATCATTCAGTCCTTCATGTTTCCTTAGCTACACTGCTGTACCTAGGCACTGTGCCTTTGTCCCCCACGTTCCCCTACCTCACTGTGCCAGTCAGCACATACCTGAGGAACATCCCCTCTGCTCCTGTGCTGCTACCCTGGCAAAGGGGCTGGTTTGGCTCCAGACAGGGCTACTTTCCCCTCCCTGCCAGCCCCGGGGGCAGCTTGCATCTCGCATCTCAAAATGAGCCTGACTGAGAGTCAGGGGAGAGATGTGTTCTTGCAGTGCTACCACGTTATAAAACCTAGCAGAGAGAAGCCACTGAAGGAACACTGCCCTTCTGGTGCTGGGACATGGATTGGCTTTGAGGTGCTCAAGTTCATTTCAAGGTGAAATCTCTTCTAGGAGAAGCTTCAAGCCAGACATGGGAGTGAGTGGAGGAGGGAAGGAAGTGTGGGACAAAAAGCAGCCAGTGGCCAACAGGAGAGAAACAGGGAAGGTTTTGTTTCACTACTGAGAATGGGACCATTTCATTTGAAGAAGAAACATCTGAGAAATAATTTTAAAATGCTGTTTTAAAACAGCTAGGACTAGCAGACGTCAGTCAGGGGAAATCTGCCTTTAAATTCCAGGCACTGGAACTATATTTCTATTGTGTTTAAAGCAATTCAGTCAACTCTGCTTGATTTCCATTGTTGAGGGAGTCTAAAAGAGGCAGGAAAGAGTGAGAGAAAGAGAGGAAGAAAGAAAGAGAGAGAAAGAAAGAAAGAAAGAAAGAAAGAAAGAAAGAAAGAAAGAAAGAAAGAAAGAAAGAAAGAAAGAAAGAAAAGAAAGAAAGAAAGAAAGAAAGAAAGAAAGAAAGAAAGAAAGAAAGAAAGAAAGAAAGAAAGAAAGAAAGAAAGAAAGAAAGAAAGAAAAAAGGGAAAGAAAGAGAGAGAAAGAAAAAGAGAAAGAAAAAGAAAAAGAAAAAGAAAAAGAAAAAGAAAAAGAAAAAGAAAAAGAAAAAAAGAAAGAAGGACCACTGCAGATTTGCGAGAAGGGAAAAAGAAAAGGGGAGAATTGACAGGAAGAATAGAAAATGTAGTTAGTGAAGTAATTTTTTGGTATATTTTTCCTGTAGAGGTCTTGTCATGAGACTATTGTAACAATCCACCTGTATAGTAACTGTAAAATACACACTGGACATAACAAGCTAATCTTCTGACTTTTCTTTGCGTCACCCCTATGGGGAAAATGCCACAAGAGAAATTTATCTGACATGTTGTCATATCTCTTTGCGTTTTAAACCCGTCCAAAATTGAATAGTGAAGCAGTTTGTTTGAGCTGCAGAAGGGATTTTGGCTTACTCCCCATGAAAATATGATTATAAATTCCTCCTGCATTTACTGTTGGCATATTATAAACAATTGGGTCCACTGATTACCGAGTTATATAAGAATTCTTGTGTTATTTGAGACTTAATACATCAGGCACTGTGTAAAAGTGACATACCTATTTTTTAACATCTAAAATCCAAACTGAAAGGAACTTTTTCTGTTCTGTGGGATTTTTATTGCTAGCTGGGGGAGGAGGAAAGAAAACTGTGGGAGTTCTTGCCTCATACTTCCAAGCTGATTGCTTTCAGTGCAATTATTACCCATTTGCAGCTGAGCTGTTGAGTATTCCTACTTTGTGACAGTGATGTCCCCATCCAGATACTAAAAAATGTCAGTGTCCTTATTTAAACCTCTGGGGTTCAGCCTCTGCATCTGATTCAAAATTTTGAAAGTCCTGGCATCTGTCCTGATGATTCTTGATGAATTGTAGAGCATGAAATAAACTGTGTTTTGACCATCCCATTTTACCTTAGCCGTGGCACACCACAGTATCTGTCACAGGTGGGAAAAAAACATGTGAATGAACGTAATCTATTTATTGGTTTATGGTCACAAAGTCCTCAAGGGAGTGTTCCAGATCCAGAATGCTGGATTTGGTATTTTAGTGACTTAGCAGAAAGACATAGCTCCCTGTTTTCTACATTCCCAGCAATACTTAATTTTTTGGTATAGTCATCAAAGGTGCAGAACAGTCATAATAAAGTAGCCTTAACAGACATCTTTATAAATTATTTTTTTTTCTTTAAAATGTAATTGTAGAAGAGATTATCTGTATGGCAATGACTCAACTGAAGAACATATTTTCAGAAATCAGTGCTGGCCCAACCTATGGAATACATAGAGCTATGGATTTTATTGTATTCTGACAGTGTCCTATAGTATTTGTATATCTTTGGTTATTACTGACATACCAGAACAAACCTGAATCTTAAATCTTTGGGTAAGTGAGAACAAGAGTGTTGTAAATTTGCTTTTTCTGCAAGTCACTCATTGGTTATAAGCTAATACTAAAGAAGAAGTAAAGCATGGGCAGTTAAAGCAAAATGAACTCACATTGTTCCTTAAGTTTGCTTCCCCTTGGTCACGAGAAGAATCTTTATATTAGTAAGAGACATAATCTGAATGAATTGGCAGTTTCCATTCTTTCTGTTTGGCTTGTCAGTTGTGGAACCAATTTTTGTGATACAGGGATATTTTCCTAACCAGAAGGTTGTGAGGACCCTCATGTTTGTTCATTGGAGTGACAGAGCATCCAGCGGTTTGTGGATCTTCCCAGGTCACACTGGCTTCCCAACATACTCCAAATGCACAAGTTTCTTGGAATAGATCATAAATCTCATTTGATAAAATGTGCAAGTGATGCATAGTGCATAACTTAGTAAACTGATAGCTCAGGAATCAATTACTCGTTGTTATGAGGCTTAAACAGAAGAGTAAGAACATACTGAAGAAGAAGGCTATTAAATGGATTTCTACAGGCAGGCTGTGTGGTCCACAATGTTAAAATAAGAGGCAGGAAATCCTATGTTCCAACTTTGATTCCACTATCAGCTATTTAGCAGAATTGTTTACTAATATAATCATTATTTTTACAATGTCACTCAGATTCTTTAAATACGGGACCCCAGCTGAGTCATTTCACTTGCAGAGTTCAGTTTCCCTATCTCATAGTAATATTTTAGAGCCATGTTGTTAGGAAGATTTACTAATGTTTGCAGAGCACTTTGAAGAAATGAAACAATATATTAAGGTATAAGGTGGATTGTTATTTTAGAGTATCTTCATTATTTTTCAAAAGCAAACAATTTTGGCAAGATGATAAAAGGAAGAAAGAGGGAGTGTAGGACTGAAGACTGTGTTCATTTTCTTCTCACTAAACAGTAAACTCTTTAAGGAACACTATATTCTTTCATTCTCATTGTTCTATCACCCAGCCTCTTGCACTCAAGAGCATTCATTTCATATCTGTATTTACACTTCTCAAGCCATACTCTATGCTCGTGCTTTCCAGCACTTTATACATTTATTTAAGGATCAACTCAGAGCACTTATTCCTCTTATTAGGAAAACACATCACATTCATACATCACAGCCTGCAATTGCAGGGCTGTTATAAATCATAAGATATCACTGGCACCTTCCTTTCATCTTCTCGAAGATGCAGTGCTTTTTTCAGGGGTTTAGCTTTCACTTTGCTACTCCTTCCTTAGGATTGAAACAAATAGTCTTTCATCTGTTTTCTCAGCCAATAGATTATTTTCCTGATGATAGTGCATAACAGTGTGATTTTTAGTTGTTGGTGTATGCAGGTTATTCCATGCATCTTTGGCACTCAAAAGCTATACCACAAAGACAACTCCTTACCAAAAGGCAGTGGTCGTATCAAAACCATTGATCTCATCTTCTTGTGCTCAGGTTATTGCATTACGACTGTGGGCAATATATTAGTGTACATTTTGTCTCTGTACCAGTTTAGAGATGAAAAATAAAGAAGTACAACTCAAGTTATGACATTTGTGTGCTATGGAGAACAGGATAAAATGTTAACCTTGCTTGCAGTGGTTTTAAGATGAACTCTAGCAGAATAAATTGGAATAATTTAATAATATTAATAACAATAATAATAACTAGAATAAACTAGAATAATTTCTAGTGATAGAAATTATTAAGCCAAGATAACAAAACAGATGTAGCACAGAAGAGACAGTGCTGGGAGTGGAAGGAAGATGTCTGGAGGAGAGCGGAGTGGGAAAGATTTGGAGGCTGTGACTTAAGAGATGGAGCCAGGACTATGCAAAAATAACAAAACTAAAGAAGTCAGTAGCCATTTTGAGCCCTGATGGTAATTCCGTAACATAATTAAACTTTGGCCACAAGTTGGTTCTTGTTGGATCACTAAGTCAAGCCTGCATTGTTGTTGATAAGCATGTAAATGACTTGTGGCAATATTATGTGACATCTACTTACCATCATTTAAAGGATAATCCAGATCTGAAGAAAAGGTGATTAATGAGACTCCACAAATATTTTGAAATTTCTTTTGTTATGATTATGAACAACAGAAGTATAATTTGAAAAAATATGCTAATTCCTCATTAACTTTAAGCAAACGAGCAACAAAGTCTGATCTGGACAACTGAGCTAAATTTAGCTGGTGTGAATCAGTGGCTAACACGAGACAGCTAGCTACATGGCATTGCAATAAATTGTCCTGTATTTTCTGTTTCAAGTCACCATTGCTTGTTTTTAGCTACCTGATTTTTTAAAATTGTACATTTGTAAAAAAGATACATGTGTTCTGTGAAGCTGGTCACAACATACTGCCTTGACTGTGCAGAAAAAGCAGATAAGCTGCATGACTCTTTCTGCCTAACAACACAAGGTTCAACTCTAAATTTGGTTCAGCCAATCTATCTGGAATTGGAATTTAGCTTGTTTAAAAAGCCACGTTCTGAAAAGATTAATTTCCTAGTCTATAAATGGGAAACGGGCTCTTTTTGGATCAGAAAGCATTATCTTCAGAATTTGCAGGATTATGTCTCCACCGCATGAACCCGGTATCCACGCAGGATTGTGTAATGGTGAGGGCATTGGGCTGGAAGAGGCAGCTTGATGATTGACTGGTGATATTCTCCTGAAGAAGATCTAAGTGAAGATAACATTTTCAAAATAAAAATATTGCTGGCACTTGACTACCTGTTCTGTACAGCATTTGTTCACACATGTTACCTAACCAAAATAAAACCTTTAATGCTGCCAACTTGTGACCTTCTTTGCTGTAAAATATTCTGTTACTAAATCAGCACTTCTCTGTTGTCTGTGTTTGTCTTAAACCTTTTTTGTGAAACAGTATCTACCTCCTTGGAGCCATTTACTGCTCTGGCTGTGTATGCAATGAGAGTTCTGTGCAAAGATCAAGGGGACATTAGGTGTAGTTACATCCAGGTGATAGTGATGCGGGGTTTACTTTAGGGTTGCTCATTTATCGGGATACATTTTGTGTGTTCTTGCTGAAGGACAGCTCAGCGTATTGGAGCCTGAACTCATTGTTCTCAACATTTAAATGCTTTTTAAGATGAATAGTTAGGATGAGCTGTGTAAATGTTTTGAGGTTTTTTGAGGTAATGAGTTAAAGACACATGAAACTACAGTTATGTTTTACCAGCTTAACGCAGCAATAAACTGTAATGCCTGATTTATCCCAATGAAATAGTGAGAAGATGCTAACATTTCTCAGAATAATCTGTGATGAATAGGAAGTTTTTTTTTGCCTATGGCTATATTGTACTGGGATCTGATTATATCAGAGCTCATAAATTAAAAATTCAGAAGGGACCACTGTGATCATCTGGCTTGGCCCCTTCATAATACAAGCCATGGGACTTCACTGAATTAATTCCTGTTTGAACTGGAGCACAAAGTTTAGAGAAGCAGCCAATCCCAATTAAAATATTTCCAGTGATGGAGAGCCAACAGCAACCCTTAGTGAATTGTTTCAAGGAACAACTATTCTTGCCCTTACATTTTTGTGACTTATTTCTATTTTGAATTTCCCTGGATTCAGCTTCCAGCAATTAAATCTTATTATGCCTTTGTCTACTAGACTAGCTCTCATTTATCAAAATCATATCCCTGCCATAGATTCTGATGGTCTGTGATCATCCTATATCTTTGCCTCTTCTGTCTTAAAATAACTGATTAAACTCTTCGAGTCTATTGCTGTAAGACATTTATTTTTTTGATTCTCTGATGAGTCCCAGGGCTCTTCTCCATAATCTGTGCAGTCTATCAGCATCCTCTATGTATGGTAAACATCAGGAATATAAGCTAGTTCACCATGAGTCCTACCAGTGCTAAATGTAGCAGCCACATCATCTTCCTCACTCTTCATAAGTGCTCCTGGCTACGTTCCCTTAGGATCCCTTTGGCTGCAGTGCTCCCTGAGAGGTTACATTCAGCAGGTCACTGACCCTCAACACTCAGAGGTTAAGTCAAAGTTTTTAATGTTATCAGGAATTTAGAGGTGGAAAAAAAGGGAAGGGAAAGGAAGGAAGAGAAAAATAAAGTGGTGGCTCCACCCAGCTGCACACTGACAGCAGAGCTTGCTCACCTCTCTTCTGTATTGTAGAGGAGCTGGGCTAGGAGGAGGGATGTCCTCTGGCATCCCCTGCCTGGGCACCACTGCTCCCAGGAGACTGTAAGGAAAACATGGCAATGTGCCTGGAAACAAATTTTTCCAAATCCACTAGCCAGTGAAAGTCTAGGATCATTCAGTTTTCAAGAAAAAAACTGAAGACAGTTCAATAGCCTGTCAATATTCATAGAATCATAGAATTGGCTGGGTTGGAAGGGACCTCAGAGATAATCGAGTCCAACCCTTGAACCACCGTTGCGGTTGCTAGACCATGGCACTGAGTGCCACATCCAGTCTCTTTTTAAATATCTCCAGGGACGGAGAATCCACCACTTCCCTGGGCAGCCCATTCCAATGCCTGATCACCCTCTCCGTAAAGAAATTCTTTCTAATATCTAACCTAAACCTCCCCTGGCACAACTTAAGACCATGCCCTCTTGTCTTGTTGAAAGTCATCTGGCAAAAGAGACCAACCCCCACCTGGCTACACCCTCCTTTCAGGGAGCCTCCTCTTCTCCAGGCTGAACACCCCCAGCTCCCTCAGCCTCTCCTCATAGGGTCTGTGCTCGAGTCCCTTCACCAGCCTGGCTGCCCTCCTTTGGACCTGCTCCAGGACCTCGATAACTTTCCTAAACTGAGGGGCCCAGAACTGGACACCGCCTTGCATTCTGTCTTCTCTGATCAAGTGCCTCCCCAAAGCAACTTTACAATTAATTTTGCAGTACAACTAAGCATCCTCACACCACTTCAGACAATGTCATCAGTAATTTCTGACTCGCACAGGCACCTATGTAAATCTGCCACTTACCCCTTGGAGATTAGTGAAGCTTGTGCTAAACCTTGTTGTTGCATGAACTATTTAGATTAAAGCTGATGCAGGTATCACTGTTGATAGTGCCATTGTATTTTCTGAGGCAGCACAGATGGGCTTTCAGCTCATAGATATTACTGATAACAGAAAACAGTGCAGGGTAGGGATGGACATGTTTTATACAGTAAATTATCCTGTTGACAATGTCCCCATAGGGAATACACTTATACTAATGTCCTAGCTGCTGCATTTATTTCAGATACCACAACTAAGTGCAAATACCATGGCCAATCGATGTGCTTAGCATTTTATTACACACTCTTGAATCTTAAAATCATTAGCATTATACATATTTTAACACACTCATCCCTCTCTTTCTCTTTTCTTAACTGCTTATGGGATCTAAGGTATTTTCCTTAGGGCTTGGTGAGGTGTTGCTCCACACTGTGCTGTAGCACAGGGTCTTGGATATAGCTCGTAGGAGTTTAATGAGTGTTTATCTCCTGCAGTGACTGTCTCATACTCAGTCCTTCCGGTGATGAGTTTCTCAATGCAATGCTGATTACATCTGATGGGGGCAGATTTCACTGTCCTTCCTAGCAGTGCCAGTGTCCTCGTGTTGTAATAATGTCTGAGAAAATCACACTTGCCCACTGCTGTGTGATATCAACAGGAAATGACTTCTTCAATGCCCTGAGTTTTTTTAAGATCACAGCTTGTTCTGGGGAGATCCCTGGTTACAGAGAAGTCTCCTACTCCGAGGGCAATTATGGGTTTTGTGGTAGGGAGTGCTCATCTTTTCATGGGCACTGCTCTTCCTCATCCTCTCACCATCCCTAGTGGGAGCAATTCTGGGGCTGTGGATACAGAAATATGCAGATGACATTGTGTGTGGCCTCAAGATGCTGCTCAAGCTCTCAGGACTTCTTTACTAAGGAAAGGTTGACTATATATTTTCTTTGCTTTTATGGAGATGCAGTCTCACATTGTGTTGAGATGATTGCAGCCACCCAAGTTAACACTATACTGGGTTAATTTACTCTCTCTCAGTTAAATTCTCAATTCACAACATGCAACACAAAAAATAGTATGGGCTAAGTTTATGCAGAACTGGGACAGTGCTTTTACTTTACATTTACAATTGCAAGAGATGTATGAATACTTACCATGTAAACAAATTCTAGATCAAAACCGTAACTTCTTGTCTTGCATTTTCTCAAAAAGGCTGTTCCTACTATGGTCCAAGTTTTTCTAGGGATGCTGCAGTTTTTCATAGTCTCTTTTGCTGTTTGGACCACATTTCCCTGCATGTTTCACATCTGCTCACCAGGTTCCTGGATATTCTTGATATAGTTTGGCCAGTTTGCTGTGCCTCTGGCTCGCCAGATACAGAATTCTCTTCCAAAATGACTCTGCTTTATTCTCAAGAGTTTCTATTTTCAGTCATTCAGCTGCCCTTACACTATCTCCTATGCCCAATTCATCTTGAGAGCTCCAATATTTTCAAGAGACAAGAGAAGTGTTTCCCTGATGTCTGGCTATGCAATCAGAAAGCTGGACACAAGCACTTGTAAATTTTTGTCTTGAAAAGTTTGTTTTCAGATATTTTTCTGAGCCCCAGTGCATGTCTTTATCGTGTTGGTAAGAGTTACCTTGACAAAAAAGCTATGTAATATTTCTGCCATCAGTGTGATGTCTCAGTTCAGTTTCAATGGCATCGTGTTGCACAGGGAAGTGGCTACCCCCTCCCTGGAAGTGTTCAAGGTGAGGCTGGATGGAGCTTTGAGCAACCTGGTCTAATGGGAGGTGTCCCTGCCCATGGCAGGGGGATTAGAACCAGATCATCTTTAAGGTCTCTTCCAACCTAAACCATTCTATGATTCTATAATTATATGTTTGCTTATTTGCTACAGTAATTACATTTAAAGGTGTGAGATAAGTTCCCTAATACGTCTGGTGGCAGCAGCATGCTGAGGTTGATTTCTTTCTGTAGCATCTTTTTTCCAGTAGCTACACCAAGGGTTTTCCCATGCACTCTGGGATCTTGGAAGAAATATCAGTAGATATTGATATTGGTAGATATTCCTCATAACCTAAAAAGAGCAAGGAGGGAAAATGGTATGGAAAAGCATAAACAGAAGTAATAAAAATTCATGTAAATAAGATTATGAGAATACAAATTGAGAATGCAATTGAAAAAAGCAGACAGCAGACAGCCTTCCTTTCCTCTTCTGCATCTCCTCCTCCTGCCCACCACCACTCCCTGGCAGTCAGCTACTTGTTAGCCTGGTCTCCATGTTGAGCCCAGCAGTGATCCCTCAGCTTGCAGGGAGCCACGTCACCAAGCTGGCATGGCACAGATCACTGCTGTGCAAATGAGCTAGACAGGGTCTGGCAGCAGGATGGTGTAAGGCAGAACTCGTTTGTTCAGGCACATTTCTGCTGCTTATCTACCCACGCCAGCTCAGACAGAAGTTTCTCCATCATCACTGTGGGCATATCCGAGGATCTTGGATATTATTAAATGCATGAGACTAAACAATGCTTTTGGGGAGCTTTCTGTGATTTCAGACTTCAGGGAAATTGTGTACATATGCATTTTCACATGCATAATAAAGAAGGGAGATGCTACTGTGAAGGTTTTAAACTACAGCATTATCAAGCTCTCAACAAAACCCCTCTGGATGAGGTCTGTCCTCTGGCATAATTGGTATACAGGTGAGCCACCCTGCAAACTGCTTGCTCTAAGAGAAATTAGGTGACTGTAAAAGGGATATGACATCATTTTATGCAAATAATAGCTAAGTAGTTAAAGTAGTTAATATTTCATTCTGAAATGATACAAACATATAACTGAAAGTTTCATCTGATTGTTACCAAAAACTGCCCAAAGGCTGTTAGGTAAGTACTGAGTCTCTGAGTTGGTACCCAAATCTATCCTACTTCCCACTCCTGCTCTATTTGTAAGACAGAAAACGTTCTGGGGAACAAGTAAGGAGCAAGTCTTTCAGTAGTGCTGGCTGATGGGCATTGACAGCTTCCCTGGCTGCTGCAATGAACTAAGGTTATCTCTAAACTGGAAGCATTTTGCAGTTCCTGAAACTAAGCAAGCAACATATCTGCACAAGAACCTGATGTTAAGCTGGGCTCTCACTATATATCACCTTCCTCTTTCGCTCCATTGTACCTGTGTTTCTATCAAAAATAAACTTATGCACCCTGTACAAAGAGAGCTGGATTGTGTTTTAACCAGATGCCCAGGTTTGCATTTGAGGAACCAAAACACTGGGGCAGATTGGGGTGTCTAAATTCAGTCTGAGGAGCTGAACAGTTTTTATCCTTCTAAAAATCTCCCAAGGAGTACGCTAGATTGCTCTCAGGTTGTGTGGAGAGCCTGAGAAAAGCTTGAGGGTTGAAGGCAGCAGGTGTGGGCTGGATCACACAGTTCTGCTGTGTGGAGGAGACACTGAACAGAGAAAACACAAGGCAACAGACAAGTCTGATAAATTGTAGTCATGATCCAGCTTTTAGGCACATCAGTGATCAACAGAGGAAAGTCTCACAGAAGCTGAGAGGTTGTGGGCAGGGAGAACATTGAGAGGACAAGAGTCACACTTCTGAGGTGGTGTTGGCAAAGTACTCTTCCCTTTGTATCCAAATTGCAGTCTGTGCCACATGCCCAGGCTCTCATTGGGCATGCAGACTAAGGGTCCAGCTGTATTGCTCCATGACCTTCACAAATGCTTGCCTTTCCTTCCCATGTGATGTAGACTGGAGGTGTAGCTGCAATGCCAAGAGTGTCCTGTTGGCTTCTGATACTCATGGTAAAGCACAAAATAATGTTCCAGCATAAAGAATGGATGGAAGTCCTATCTCCATATTGTCTTTAGCTGGATGGGCAAGAGAAGGGGAGATTACCTGAAGAAAAGTAAAACACTTTTTTCCCCAAGTCCTGATAAAATCAGACTCTTTGAGGAAGGTGTGAGCCTTTCAGTGTTGCTCTGAGAGGGGCTGCTATTGTGGTACCACTTACTCCTTGGTCATTAGTAACATACCAACCAGTAGGTAAGCTTGTCCTTTTTTGCCCTGCATTGAGGAACCTCACTTTTGTTGTGGAACTGCTCCTACCTTAGATTTAATTTCTTCTCTGATATGTCTGAGAGCAAGCACAAAAGGCAAAAATGAAGTGTGATAAAAGCATGCTATAAATACTGACCAGTATTTATATTGAGAAGTCAAATGAGCTTCCTCCTAAGAGCAAGTAAGTATACAGTTCCAGGCTAGTTTCTGAGCAAGCTGCTACCAAAATCCTGCCTTTTAAAACAGAGATACCCATTATTCTTTTCAGAAATAAGCACCTAAAAAACCCTCTCCTGAGAACAACAGGAGAGGTTTTTTCCAAACCAGTGCAGTAACCCTATCCTCCAAAACAGTCCTCTGAATGCTCTCAAATTATCTGATAATCAATCAATCAATCAGTCCCTGGCCTTCTCTATTTAAAAGTCATTTAGGACAGATCAATAGGTATGGAGAAAACACATGAGAAGAAGGTTCTGTGTATATGTGGAGAAGAGATCTAGAAGAAAGTGGGATACATGTGCTGAAAAGAGGTTGAACATGTTTCTGTAGGAGGTTGTATTACAATTCCCACATAAAGTGGGGCTGGCACAGAGCCTGTAAGCAAACTTCGAATAGATCTGTGGAGCCTGCGTGTACAAACACATATTGAGGAAATCTTCATGTATCCACATGTTTGCTTTAATTTTGAAGTGCTGGTGGAATGTGTGTACACGGGAGAGAAATGAGAGTGCATGCAAGTGGAAGGAGAGACAGTTTCTGTGGCTATGCCAGCAGAGTATAATTTGTAGTGTGGGAAGAAGATAGCACAGAAGACCTATACAGTGATAAAAGTGTGATGAAACATCTGGGTTAAAAAGGTGAATACAAAGAGAGAACACAAAGAGTCAGTCTGAGGAACATAGGAAGGAGAAATGGTGATAGGAGGAATCCAGAGACAAAACACATAGAAGAAAAGCAGGGGAAGCCAACTGTTGCACATTTAAGACAAACACCTTAAAAGAGAAAAAGATAATGAAGTAAAAGGGAAGAAATAGTGTGAAAAGATTGGAAAAATACAAAGAATATCATAAAATCATAGAATCATAGAATTGGCTGGGTTGGAAGGGACCTCAGAGATCATCGAGTCCAACCCTTTTACCACCACTGCAGTTACCAGACCATGGCACTGAGTGCCACATCCAGTCTCTTTTTAAATATCTCCAGGGATGGAGAATCTACTACTTCCCTGGGCAGCCCATTCCAATGCCAGATCACTCTCTCCATAAAGAAATTCAAGCTAACTTTAATCAAGCTAACTTTAGAAATTGCCTTTGGTAACTTTTTCTAGGGTGAGGACTTCCTATGTGGAGGCTATTGCTCTTCTGGTGTAAAATAATCTGCAGAACAAGAAAAGTGCTTACAGGCAGTCCCAGTTGCTTGCAACCTCTAATTTGGACAAAACTTGTCTTAATTGTCTTTCTCTCACTGAACCTATCTATCACTGTTACTGGGTGGTGTTCAAACTGTCACATTTACTTATCAAAAAAGATCCTTATCTCTTCAAAGTTTTGCAAATTTTGCCATGTTAAAGGAAATTCTTTGCCATTCCTCATGCAGTTAAATCTCATCACACACATTGTGGGGAAAGCTATGGTGTTACAGGTATTTTTAAATAATAAAATATATTTTATATTTTATACATTATATGCAATATATATTAATATATAATATAGAATGTATAATATATATTGTAAGTAAAGCATATATTATATATTATTATTATTGTAATATATGATAAAATTAATTTATTTATTTTACTGGGAGGGGTGCTGGATTTTGACAGTTGGATGCAGGGATTTTAGGGATCTTTTCCAACCATGACAATTCTGTGATTCTGTCAAATAAGAGAAGCTTCTCTCCTGGCTTGCCTGAGGTATTTCCACACAGTACAGGTGGGATATAAACAAATAAAGGTGGGACATAAACAGTAAAGATGCAGTGAAGGGGAACACAAGCTAGAAAAGGGGAGTAGAGAGCCAGGGAGAAGAAGGATGTAGAGGTGAATAAAACAAACCAGGGACAGTCAGGAGAGGAGCTACAAAAATAGGAAGAAAAGCAGAAAATAGAAAAAGAAGAACTTGTTAGGTAGAGGAAATGAAGTGAAGGAAACTGAAAAGAGAGTAAAAAACAGAATTCAGAGGGAGGCAAATAGTAGGGAAATGGAAATAAGATGAAGTTCATGCAGGAAATCTAGAATAGTGGGAAGAAGCCAAAGGAAACCATAGGTAGAGAAAAGTACAAATAATAAAATAAGTAGAAGAAAAGGAGAATAGAACACCAGAAAGTATTTTTTAAATGAGTAAGCATTGACTGAAGATGGAGTCCTTTTATTTATAGGTATTGCTAGGGAAGAAATGCAGTGGATTTTTACATAAAACCTCGGAGGTTGGAAACAAATGTTTAGACAGGCACTCCTGCTGCAAGACAGATTTTTGTTTTCCTTGGGCCTTTTATTAACACACAGATCTCCAGCTAATTACACTGCTGCATTACTGATCGTGTTATGCAGAGTATA
The DNA here is from genome assembly GCF_003957555.1 of Calypte anna. Classification (NCBI taxonomy): domain Eukaryota; kingdom Metazoa; phylum Chordata; class Aves; order Apodiformes; family Trochilidae; genus Calypte; species Calypte anna. Next base: position 129,619,271 of record NC_044245.1, read on the forward strand.
TTGACCTTGAGAGAGGGTGGACAGGAGGAACAACAGGCTCAGTGATGTGTATATAGACACTTCTAGATACTCCCTCACGGGAAAGAGGTCCAACTCCCTCCATGCAGAAAATAAGTCAAGACCTTCAAGAAAGCAAGCAATAGAGATATGGCTAAGCAGCATGATTTTTAATCCTGAAAAATAAAGGTATACTATGGAAATTAAAACCTAGGCTTAGATTTTCGACTAAGAGAAGTCAACTTCTATGTATACACCCCCCATATTTTCTTCCAATGGTTCAGGTGTTTGGGCTTTTCTTGGGTTAGCTTCAAACCAGAACCATGTCCTACATTCTGTATAGTTCTGACCCTAGTTCTGCTGCATTTCATGCATTAATAGCGTTTAATTATGTGCATACGGCCCCTGTGTGTGTGCAAGTGCTCCCCATTGTTAATAAGGTCTTCTAAATGTTTTAACTCACAGAATAAATTGTTCTTTTGGTGTGAAACCATATTTTTTTTGTATTGGTTAAGCACAAGCAGCTGGATGGACTTTTTATTCACTGTAATAAGAACAGCAAAACTGCCTTTTTTTTTTACATTTCCTTATGCTTAGATTATACCCTCATTCCTTGTATGTCCTATTTACACTATTTCATGCAGATAGTTTAAAATGCTTATAAGAGCAAGGCAGGGAACAGTTTAACCTCTGACAAGGGCAGCATTTTTAAAATCAACTGTAAGCACTAAGTTAAGAAAAATCTGTTTCTACTTTCCTGATGGGATCCCTTTAAACAAAATGCAGATTAACTACATATAGCAAAGCTATGATTTTGGGCCTTGCCAGAAAAGGCCAAATCCTACAGATCCCTTTTCACATCAGCAGGCCTTCAAATCATGAGGCCTTTTCAAGTTGAAAGAAATACTACTGCAATTTTAGGATTTGCAGAATTTGGCTGGTTTGCCACTTGGCAAACCTTGTGCCTCTATAGTATTTGTAGTCCTAAGTAAAACCTTTTAAAGCAGTTTTTGATTCCTTTTCAGTATTAAATTTCTTCAGGAAAAAAAAAAAAAAAGACTGCCAGGTGATGAACTTTCCTGGGATTCAGAATGTTTGCAAAAATGATAACAAAACAAGTCCCTAAAAGCTGAGTCATGGAATTTATAAAAACTAAATTTTACAATGTTGTAACCTAGGGACTAATGGCTTCATCTTACTTCCTCTATGGATTTGCATTAATGTAAACAAGAAAAAGTATTTGGCTTTGAAAAGCTGACTGAAAATTGGAGCATGATCTAATAATTTTTTATGGGCCAAATTCTGTAGCTTTACTCGGGCAAAATTCTCAGTGTTGTCATTTGACATCGAGTGTTGCCTGACTCTGGGCTGTAGCTTTGCAACAGGACACGCACACCCATCAGAGTCTTTTTTTTTTTCTTCAATAAATATTTTCAGAAGTGAAACAAAGGTATTCCTTCCCTCTGTTGTAGCAAAGAGGGGTTCCTCCCTTTCATACTATTTGACAGGATGTGCCTGGTGCAATGAGGATGTCTCCTGCTTCAGCCAGCTTTGTTCTGCAGGTATTTGTGGGGTTCAGAGTGGAAAAAAATAAAAATGAGCTACTGCAGGTTCACAGAAGAACTACAGCTGTTCACAACTCCAAGGCATCACTATCTCATTATCCAAAATGATCTGGCAAATGCCCAAAAGGGATGATACAGTTGTCTACTTTTGTGGGAAGAAACAAACTGGATAAAATTAATTTCTTTCAGTGACAGACATCTGTGATTTTTTACTGGAGGTGCCAATCAAACTAGCTCCAAAATGCTGAGAGTAGAAATATAGTCCTTAGGGACCCTGCATCTTAATGTTAAATATTATTTTATTCTGAATATATTTTCAATGTCTTCTAAAATCAAGGTACAGATTTTTCATGAGTAATATTAGACAACTTAGTACAGGACACATGATTTAAGAATCCTCTAAAATTACCCAAAAATATCTGCTCCGTGTTTCATAATGCCATAATGCTGCATTCTGCTCCTAGAGTTCTCCCTTCCCTGCACTGTTCCCCTCAGGTGCAGCACTAAATACATTATCCAAGACCTTTGAAGCATAGAGGAAACCTTTATCTGGCTGTTTATATTTTTGGTTATTTGGTTTTTAACATATTTCAGGCCCCTTCAAATCAGTTCCAGAGGTCTAGATGGCATACAGATCAGAAAGCAGGTGAGACACCTCATGATAAATGACATTTATCTCATGAATATCATCGCCTCATTTGTGTACGTGTGTGTTTTCTCCGTTGCTGAGTTAATTATTCTTGGTAATAATACTGAGTCAGACACCTGAACGTATCATTGCAGACAAACCCATGTTATTTATGCATTTTCACCAAACTAATCCTTGCCACAGGCAAGACTTTAACCTTGTAAGGAGCTGCAAGCTGCTCATGCATGTAGTTGCTCTTCCCAAGGAACAGACTGTGAACAAACTTAGACTTGCAGTCCCAGTTCATGCCTTCTTCTCCTTCTTCTGTGGGGAGGAATAAGAGGCAGAGCCACAACCGTTTTAAAACCTCTGAAGATTATTTGATAAAGATGCAGTTTTCTATGAAGATCATTTAAGAAAAATAATCCTAGGCTGAGTAACACAAGTTTTCTTAAAGTGTCTGTAATTTCTTTATTAGGGACAGGAAGACAGAAATAGACCAGCTCTCATTCTTGGTGAAGATCATCCCAGCAGTCACTCAGCCACCCAGGAGAGATGAGTCCAGTTTGCTCCAGTGCCTAATTCCAGTTGAGCAGAGAGCATCTTGTCTCCAGTGGCAGTCAAGAGACTGGGTGGCCATTGGTCACCTCTGTGAGCAGTGCAGGCAGAGCCAACCACGGGACCCAACACTGCCTTGGAGATGAGTGCTGGTGGCTAAAAACACAGTGATGGACAGTGAAGTTGCTACATTAAGGCACACTTACTCAACAGAGCTGTTCCCTGAGTACTCTGGAATTAAAACTACTTACTTTTCTGCCCCAAAGCCTGTTTTTACTACTATTAGTGCTGCAGAGGCATGGACCTCTGGAAGGGTGAGTTGGCTTCTATTATGTTCTGCACATCATCAGCAAAACTTGTCAGCTGATTTCCTACTGCAGTACCTTTACTACCAGTAAGGACCTATGAAGCAGAATTAATATGTTTCACTTTCAAATCTTAGGTGGAAGCTGCAGGTTGGCAGCTGGAAAAAAACCCAACAAACAACAGATTTTTGACCTGCAAACTCAGCAAATATGATATGGAAGTCATAAAAAATGGAAAATAATTATCTTAATTTTGTTCCAGTTAAAGAAGGGACAAAAAACTGTCCTTTTCCTCTTAGTTTTTCTCTCCTCTCCTCTCCTCTCCTCTCCTCTCCTCTCCTCTCCTCTCCTCTCCTCTCCTCCTCTCCTCTCCTCTCCTCTCCTCTCCTCTCCTCTCCTCTCCTCTCCTCTCCTCTCCTCTCCTCTCCTCTCCCTCTCCTCTCCTCTCCTCTCCTCTCCTCTCCTCTCCTCTCCTCTCCTCTCCTCTCCTCTCCTCTCCTCTCCTCTCCTCTCCTCTCCTCTCCTCTCCTCTCCTCTCCTCTCCTCTCCTCTCCTCTCCTCTCCTCTCCTCTCCTCAAATGTACTTTTATTTTTGTCAGCTGTTCTTTAAGGCTTTGTTAAGTCCCTCTGTTTCAAACTTAAGTTGAAACATACAGTTTTTCTAGCTTTAAAACCCAGTCCTACAGGCATCAAAACCAATGGCTTAAAAATCTTAAGTTCCAGAAAAAATAAGGTGGATTTTTTAAAGTTCTAACATTTTATCAAAATTGGTTTTTTATTTTCAGGTGCTAAAAATGTGAGGAGTAGAAACACACTTAAAGAAAAAGAAGCTTGAAGTGGTCATGGGTTCACTCATGTCCAAGAATGGCAGTTACAAAGGAAGAAGCAAATATTGAAACTGAAGATAAAATCTTGAGACTTCTTAAAACTGAACACCACCACCCCCCCAGACTAAAAACATCTCTTTTTCTGGAGATAACACTCTGAATCACCACTAAGAAGGTAGAAGAAAAATAATGCAGAAGAAAAATAATTTTGAAAACAAAATTCACTTTACAATAAACTGAAAATAAAGCCACTGAAAACTCAGCAGCTGGTCTGAAAAAAACCTCAAGCACTGAAAAACTTGCAAGTGCAAATCAAGGTGTACTTGTCCTAGCCATTCCTAAAGTGAAGAAATTATGCCTCCAGTCCTCTTAACCCCTTGAATATCCTTTTTAAGGTGAAGACAGTTAAAACTGGGCTATCTTCTTATGGATTGTTGAGGTCAACAGAAGTTTTAAATGTGAAAGGGCTGTAACACTTAGTCCTTGTCTAGTTAGCCATTATAGCAACACCTGTTGACCCTATAGCTACTTACCCTACACTGGTATTTTAAGAAGTCTGCAAAACAATTTGAATTATTCAGAAAGTAAGGAAATCAGAAAGAAGATAAAGAGTTCTGGTAGAGAGTGGACTAAATCAAAGTTGTGCTGGAAAAGCTTGAAATATGTTGTAAAAAAATAAAAAAAGGGAGACATTTGCACAATTTGTAGCCTACAGTATAAAAACCTGTTCCAGGTAAGAATCCAGTGGAAGGAAAAAGTGCAAATAGAATTTGGAGTGAGCAATAAAAAGAGGTTGAGTTCAATTTCTGTAAGGAAGCTCATAGTAGCTATAATTCTACAGCAACTACAGTCACTCAAGAGAATAAAGAGCCTAGAGATGGAGATCCCATTGCAACTTCAAAAAGAACAAGAAAAGGGGAGATCATATGAATGACACCTTTATTCCCACAAAAAGAAGCAATGAAAATAAGTCAGTGGTGTAATGTGGAGTAGGTTTTCACTCAAAGGAAATATGAAAATACATAGCTCTACAGGGTATAAGGTTTTTCTTTCTTTAACACTTCTCCAAGGTGTAAAATATATTTGAAAGAACTACTTACCCTGTTGTTCAAAAATGAGCTACTTTTGATGATACAGAAGCTCATGACACACAATATTATCAAAGGTTTGGCTGCAATTCAAATAAATTGTTCTGTGTAAACTTCTGTATTTTTATCAGCTTTGCAAAACTCTAAAAAGATAAAGTCAAGATAGAAGACTGATCAAACAGAGGGAGCTTTTTCTGTCACCCCTAAAGGCAGTGAGCTAACACAAAGTTAGCAAAACAACATGAGTGGAAACAGTTGGCATGAAATTATTGTCAGCAACTTTGCTCACAACACAAAGTAAAACTTCTCTGAGATTTGAAGTGCCTGTTACACTTCTGAGAATTATTTTATTTCTTTCCTATCCCATTTGCTCCACGGGGTCTGAATGTAAAGAATGGCTGAGTTGCTGGTGTGCTGGGTGCAACCTTAAGCCAAACCAGTCATAACCTTTTTTAATAGCTGTTCCCTTGAGTTTTCCAGCCCAGATCTTCATACTCACAAGAACCTGAGAAGCTGGAAAACTTTTAGGTTGTCAGGTGTTCTTCTGGACTGAACTCCTGAAAATCATTGTAGCATAATTACATACACCATTTGTTTCATTTTGGAATACACAGCTTCCCAGAAAAAGGTGAAAGGAAAGAAACCTGTACTGGAAAACCTTCAGATTTGTGATAGCTTTATTGTGTGCTGTACCATTAACTCAATGAGAAACTTTCTGAGACAGTGTCTATTTTGTTTGCAGTTGCTCTTAGGCATGAAATGTGTGCATGTTTTCCTCTGAACTCAGAATGACTTTTACAACTTTTCTTTCTTGTTTTGCCTATTGAAATTAAAATAAGAATAATTGAGAGACTGAGATGAAAGGTTTTGTGTACATAAATATATAAATATATTAACAAATATATATGAAAAGTAAATCTACATAAGAGATGATCATAGATAATTCTAATATTTGGTACCTGCCTTCCATTTTCATATACATTTTGTTGGAGGGAAATAAGGATCTCCATACTAACTCATGTTACACAGCTGCAGCATGGTATCCACAACACCCTTCTCCAGAAGCAGTCAAATACACAGAAATCCTAGGCTAGACCCCAATTATCGAATTCACTAATAGATTTAACTCAAATTTTGAGTACAAAATTCAGACTTCAGCTGCCAGTGCAAACCTACGTTTTCTGTGACTGACTCCTGCCTTCCACAAGTGCAATAACAGAAACCCCAAAAGGCTGTAGACAAGCCCCTTCCCTGGTATCCCTATTTAGTGGGCCCATTTTGTCCTTTGGAATAATGCATTGTATGGTATTTTCTACCTTGTTTGGTATTTAGAGTTGGAATTTATTGCCAGGCTTCCTGGCAGCAAGCTGTGCAGGTTGCAGGCGGAGGCTGATGGAGGTGAGTGAATTAATGTGGTGGCTGTTTGGAATGTCGTGCAGCTGCCAGGGAGAATTATGTTTGTTTGTCTTTGGCACAAGTGTGAAAGTAACAGCCATAGATTTCAGAAGTGTGAGTCTACATTTTTATATCTCACACTAATGAATACATTTTTTTGTATCCTATACATTTGGGGAAATAGTAGAATTTATTTGTAGATTTTATTTACCACTTGTGTGGTAGAGAGGGAATGTTTCCTCAGAGACTCAACTTGTGCTTTAAAAAAAAAAAAAAAAAAAAAAAAAAAAGAAAAAAAAAAAAAAAAAGAAAGAAAAGGCCTGACTAATCCAAAACGATGTCAGTAGAAGTTACCTTAATTTCACTATTTTTGCAACCATATATAAAGTCAGATCAAAGGATGGTGAATTTCAGCAAGGCTTGAAAAGTTCTTCATGTAACAATTTTTTTCATGGAGGAAGGGGGAAATGTCACTGAAAGAAGTGATTGAGTATTTGTTTTCTGCTTCAATTTTCTTTCTACCAGTCAGATCTTTCCTTTACCTATAACCTGTCAGTTATCCCTACCACAACCTCCTGTGCTATCAACAGGGGGATGATAATGCTATTTGTAATGTGCTCTGATGTGAAAAGTGCTGTAGAAGATTGGATTGTTGCTGCTGATATGACCAGAAATTTCCCCAACTAGATCTGTCAATAGCTGACACTAAAACAACAAGGTACAAAGTGCATTTGAAGGCTGTCAGACACCATTGCTTTTTTGTTTTCTCTAGCAAACTATTCCTTAGATAGCTGACTTGACCCAGTGTTGTTTAAAAAGATCAAGGGCTCAGTGGTTCAGAAAGGAAAAAAAAAAAGATGGAAAAGAATAATGTTACTCTATGCTATGTAAAGACTAATGGTCTCTTGTCCCATTATAGTATGTAAATAAAACTGTCACACATCTTCTGTTGGTCTTAATAACATAGAAAGGAAAAATGCTTTCTGGTTTTGGTTCAGTAATGTACTAAAAATAATGTGCAAAATTTTTAAAAAATGAAAGAATTATTTGCAAAAAGTCACATTATAAGACAAAACTTTTAAAAAATAATGAACACTTATACCTAGTTTCTTGGTTTTTACTACAGACATGTAACTTACACATATGATCAGGAAAACAGTAAATGAAAAGAAGGTTTGCAGCTTAATTTTATTCTAAACTTATTCTTTTTATGTTAATTGGTTGCTTTTAAGACTGAAATATAAGACTATAACATATTTCAAGGGTTATTTGAGAAGAGGCTAATGTATTAAACATTAATGAGAAAATAATTTGTGGTATTATATTAACATTCCTCAAAACCTTGTTTCATTCTGACCATTTAAGAAAAGTATTTGCCACCTTGATCAGAGTCTATTTCCTTCAGGAAAGAAAGATGTATTGAACAGCATGACCAGCAAGAGAAAGAAAGAGAGATGAGAGTTTGTAAGCAAAACTATTTTATGGTATGATGAAGGAAAGTGACAGTAGTGGCAGCTGAAGGAAACAAGACTCGAAGCAGCAACAGAAAATAAGGAGTTGAGGATAAAGAATGTGACAGAAGAACAAAAAATAAGGGTCAGTGGTGAGAAAGCTTAAACAGAGAAAAAGAAACTCCTCGTATGAAGTCTAAACTAAAAGGAGAATGGTAAATCTTAGAGCTCTCTTAGAGCAACCAGTGCTTCTCAGTTCCCTCAATTCAGTCCCTCTGAGGCACCCTATGGCCTTGGTGCCAAGGTAACTACTTGGAACTGTGGTCCAGTGCCAGAGGGAGCAGGAAAAGATGGCAGGGAGAGTCCTGTGTGGCAGCGAAACTTTGCCTCTCCCCAAGCCCACAGCTCCTGCCAGCAGACCTGGCTGCAGAGAGATGTATCTGGAGTCACTTGGTACTTGCTCTGGGAAGGAGGGTGAGCCCCCCAAAGCAGCAGGGCTGTCACAGGCACCCAGACCTCTGCAGCTTCTCATAAGCTTTGGATGCTGGTGCTGTGGGTAGAAGGACAGCTAGAGAACAGAACAGCAGGAGAAATAAGGAAAAGTAAAACCTATTGTAAAAAAGGGTCACAAAAAGAGGGCAAAAGAGAGGAGAGAGTAGAAGAGAAATGCAATTGATGGCCATGGCCTCTTTACTGGAAGGAATGACTCGTACTGCCTACATGAGTGATCCCTATGTGAGCTGTAAGCAGGAGAGGCACAGCAAGGAGCCTGCTGTTTCTCATGAGCTGAGTGGATGTACAGGAAAGCACAAAAGTGACAGACACCTGCCTCAAACCCAGAGACTCTTGAACATGGAAACACCTCTGCTGGGGCAGTTCAACGAAGTGTGTTATTATCAGTTCCTTTCTGATCAGCTTTTCCCTGTTCCAGAAGACAAGCCTGGATTTATCTTCTTTATTTATTTTGCCAACATGGCTGTACTCGTCAGCAGAATAATTAGTTGAGTCAATGGAGCTCTTGGAATAGACTTCCAGTTGACATGTGCTCCCTCTTCTGGTTGCCATTTGCCTCTACAGACTAAGATCAAACAGAAATTCGGTTCCTCTACTTTTTTTTAAAGAAAGAGTTTTAAGACATTCTGCTTACTTTATTTTTATATGACTGTGAGATCCCTGCTGCTCACACCACCCTTGGTAGACTGTAAATATGTGAAGATTGTTGCCCTCTGTCTTTAGGGTAAGAGGGTTTTGTGGACCATGAAGTCCAGTCAAGAATTTGTTAGTTGAAATGTTTGTTTTGATAGTTTTACAGATACGAGTTGCATTGGTGCCTCTGTTTTCTTCTCCACACAGACAGGTTGCTCATGGTCCCTCACACAGACATTCCCAGCTGTGCACTGGAACACAGGGCAACCAAAGCTTGATTTTGGGGAGATCTGATACGGGGTAACCTGGACATTTCCGCAGGTGGTCCTGCTGCTTCTGACTGTATAGTTAGTGGGGAAATGCAATGCTAAAAATGCATCCTTGGTAAACCAGCTCAAGAAGAGAATTTCTACAAAAATAATTCATTCTTCATTTTGGCTATGGGCTGTTCCTGCATAATCACATGAGCAAGTACCACCACTTGGTAACACAGTTAATGAGTCAGAGAGTCAAAAAACGCTGCATTCAGAAATAGGTTTGTTTCAGAGCTCTGGCTGTCAGGGCTGGGCGGCCTCTGGTGTGATCCCAAGCCACAAGAGCACCAGGTATGTAGCAGCACACTTTGCAGATTCACTTAATGATCACTGTACTGATCAACTCCTGAATTCTAATCCTGTCTCTAACACTGAATCCTGATCTAAATGCAGTTATGATCGTTCTGAGTCGGTTCCATATCTACAACATGGGAATAATCCCAACTTGTAATGCTTACCAGACACATCGAAGAAGATCTTCAGCATTTACACTTAATATCATCTGTTAAGCTGTCTCTGCCTTATTAGGTCATGCATCTTTCATGCTACCACATAAATGTTAAACTTAACATCATCTGATCTTTGAAAAGGGCAGCTCCAATTCCCTGTTTTTTTGTTTTGGTTTGTCTTTTTTAAATCATCCTTTGAAATACTGTTTTAATTAAAAAACAACACAACAAAACAAACAGCAACAAAACAAAACAAAACCAGAAGATAAATCTACTTGTCCAGTCCTTATGTCAAGATCTAGGACAGATTGCTGGATAGTATTTCACATTCTGACTGAAAATATTACTTTGGCCCTTAGGCAAAATGTACCAGAAATTTGTCTTGGGTCATGCTAGCAACAAATGATAAAGGTTTTTTTTTTCAAACCAGAGACCAGATTTAGACAATTGTATTGGAAATAAACTCAGAGAAAATTTAATTTTTTTTTCCTGTTCATCAGTTTTCTAACTGTTCAAATTTAAAATAAGTATTGTCAGTCAATTGCTATTTCCTCTTTTAGAAAGGTTTCTCTACTATTCTTAGCTGTTTGCTATCATTACCATAGTTCAGAGCTTGCAGACAGTAAAACATATGAACAAAAGAGGCATCACTAATATTTCCAGTACATGTTATGCCCCCAGGAGAAGCTACACTCCAGTTGTCCATGAGAACCTCACTCTGGGATTTTGTGGTTTCTTTTGGGGTTTTATTGCATGAAATAAATATGCAAATACACATTAAGTTAAGTTGATTTATTAGCTAATGCTGGCTAGAGGTTATACCTAACTTGGAAAAGTTAATATTTATAGTATAATCTACATGGAAATGCAACATGAAAATTGCTATGCTGTTATTATTTACAACATCGCTGCAGAAAGAGTAAGCACAACCCTATGATGTTATTTTTAGGACATAAAATGCTCAAAGTACAGTTTAAAAACTGCTGATAGTACTATTGCAGTGAACCAGATATGGCTCAAATGCACATGTATCTCAAAGGCCTGTATAATTTTGAAGGAACAAATCAAATACTGTTAGCTTTCCTTTAAGAAGAAATAAAGCAGAGCTGATGGGGTTCATACTCATTGCTTTTTCAACTAAACACAATTCATCAAATAGAAAAACTGCTCCCCTGCATACCCAATTCCTTGCAAACCAGAGAGAAGCTGACACTTCAGAAACGTACAGCTTGGACAAATATTTTGCAGGTATAACACCAAAACAACTCCAGTGACAGGAATTCCTGTGGCACAAACATGTCACATACAGCCCTTTTGCTGACATCGTTGGTCCCCAAACTCTGCTTCATATGTGCCTGCTGAGGAGGCTGTGTCTGCTTGGGGTAAATCCCTTGGCATGGGCTTAGAGAGCCCTGTGAGGTAGCAGAGCACAGCACCATGGTCTGTCACCTGCCTCATGATAAAATACAGCACAGGGGGCCCCTGGCACACAAAATCATAGAATCATAGAATTGGCTGGGTTGGAAGGGACCTCAGAGATCATCGAGTCCAACTCCTGAACCACTGTTGCGGTTCCCAGACCATGGCACTGAGTGCCACATCCAGTCTCTTTTTAAGTATCTCCAGGGATGGAGAATCCACTACTTCCCAGGGCAGCCCATTCCAATGCCTGATCACCCTCTCAGTAAAGGAATTCTTTCTAATATCTAACCTAAACTTCCCCTGGCACAACTTAAGACCATGCCCTCTTCTCTTGTTGAAAGTCGTCTGGGAAAAGAGACCAACCCCCACCTGGCTACACCCTCCTTTCAGGGAGTTGTAGAGAGTGATGAGGTCTCCCCTGAGCCTCCTCTTCTTTAGGCTGAACAGCCCCAGCTCCCTCAGCCTCTCCTCATAGGATCTGTGCTCAAGTCCCTTCACCAGCCTGGTTGCCCTCCTTTGGACCTGCTCCAGGACCTCAATATCCTTCCTGAACTGAGGGGCCCAGAACTGGACACAGTACTTGAGGTGTGGCCTCACCAAGGCTGAGTACAAGGGCAATAAGAATACCTCAGAGCTGAATGATGCTCCACAAGTAGAAACTTCCTAACAATTCTGCTTGCCCTGATGAGAGGTGACTGGAGTTTCCCACTTGAACACCAGACTGGAATTCTGTCAAAATGAGAAAAGGCTTCTCTTGCTTGTGGACACCAAATAATGTGGTGGCAATGAAATTCATCTTGCTCCGGGCACATCCAAGCTTAAATCACCACTGCCAGATTTGAAGTGGTGACTGAAAGAGGGATTCACTGTGACAGGTAACGGCTTAGCCCCAGTGATCTGTCTGTCTGTCTGTCTGTCTGTCTCCTTCTTGGGCTGTTTTTCTTTCAAAACAGCCCAAAAAGTCTTGATTTCACCCTGCATCGGAATGAAAAAAAATGCCAAAACCTCAGAATTTTTCACAGAACAGAATCCTTGTTTCCTGGCCAGCCCTATTACTGAACCTTAATATGATACAACATGTGTCCATACTTGCACACATGGCCCACAGTCCTTACACATGTGTAAATCCTACTGGAGTCATGTATAAAGGATAAGGCACTAAGGCTGTTATAGAAGAAGTTCGTGTTTCACTGACCTTTTTGTATTCTTTGAAGATATTACATTAAGAGTAAATACAGAGAAGTACATGTTATATGCAAGATTTTCGGAGAATATTTAACTTCCACACCAGAAGGTCACATCTAAGGCAATACAGCCTTGGAACAAGTTCAAAGTTGTCACACTTGATAAAAATAGCTTAAAGGGTACATAACTGTGCTGGAATACGGGAAAACAGTGGAACATGAGAGGGAGAATGATTGAAGGTCCCATTACTAATTATGTACATACTTTGCAGCTATTGAAAGCTAGGTTTCCAAGCATGTACATGGTACTTAAGTTAAAGTCCATCCAATTAAAAGAATAGAAATGCTTTTGCATCACCAAATACAAGCAAATCACATTTCACAAATGTTATTCTCTAGAATAACTAAAACTTTTTAGCCAGTAAACAGAGGATAAATTAACCTTGTCCCTAGTTTTAAAAATATGTTTTGATGCTTATTTCTTTGTATTAGTTATTAATCTTCTAGTAAGATTTACTGAAAAACAAACCTAATATATTTATTTTGATAACATAAGAAACTTTTATATATTTAATTTTAAATATTTAAATTGAAACTCTTGCATGTATTTTGTAAGGAAAATAATTTATATTTCCTTTTAACATCCTAGACGAGGCACAGATGTACACAACAGGGAGTTGAACTTTAGGAAAACGAAAATTAAAATTGGAAGTCCTGATGTGCTGTTATAGCACAACATGTGGTACATTATAAACAACAATTTACATTAAATTGCCTCTTGAAATACACACTGTATCAGCTTGGCAGTTGTCAGCCCTTCGGGTTGTGTTCTGTGTATTGCATGCCTGTTAAGCAACAGTCAAACCTCCTGGTGATGCTTCAGCCATAAATTTAAGTGAGCATAAAATAAGATAGAAGAGCTCTTTTGCAAACTGATTCACTCACACAAAAAGGGGAGGTTGTTTCAAGAACATTGGGGCACTCAGGAAGTCATGGGGTCATGTTTATTCGTCCTGGAAAGCAAGGCCATACAGCTTCCAGTTTAATGATGTGATTTCTTATATCATCATCCTAATTTTATAGAACATTATTTTATTTTGCTTTTAATTGAGACATTTGCTGTAATGGGCACATAACTTTTAATGACTGATGGAACAGTTTAATCTTTGTGCCAAGACTTAAAAAATTAATGGTGATTTTGTAATGAAAACTTCTGATTCAGTTCTGCCCAGAGTTCTTACATGCAGGACTCAGTCATACCCTGATCCTATTTATCTCAGTGAGGCTCTTAATGATAAGAAAATGAAACTGCTGTATTTCATGCTTGGAAACAAATTATTTATTCATTCTTCTCTACAAAGAAGCTGCCTCCGATACAGTTTTGGGTTTGTTTTGTTTGTTTGTTTGTTTGTTTTTGGTTTTTTTGTTTTTTTTTTTACCAGTTGTCCTCTCACAGGAGACTTACTTAAATTCACTTTCTACAGCTCCCTGAAAGGAGGGGGTAGGCGGGGGGGGGGGGTTGGGGGTTGGTCTCTTTTCCCAGGCAACTCTCAGCAAGACAAGAGGGCACGGTCTTAAGTTGTGCCGGGGTAAGTTTAGGTTGGATATTAGAAAGAATTTCTTTACCGAGAGGGTGATCAGACATTGGAATGGGCTGCCCAGGGAAGTAGTGGATTCTCCATCCCTGGAGATATTTAAAAAGAGACTGGATGTGGCACTCAGTGCCATGGTCTAGCAACCGCAACAGTGGTTCAAGGGTTGGACTCTATGATCTCTGAGGTCCCTTCCAACCCAGCCGATTCTATGATTCTATGAAATTGCCATGTAAGGTAATTTATTTTCTGGCATCAGTCCGCAAAAAGTATGTTTTGTAACAGTTACACTCTTTTTGCCATAGCAGTGAAGTACTTAAAAACTGAAAGCATCCCCTCAACCAGAGAGTGGTTGAAGGCAGAGGTATCTCATGCTTCCCGTGGTGCAGATATCTAACATGAAGATTTTGTCTTTAAGGATCAGGAAGGAAATTATAGCAGAAGGTACTGAGAAGCACTCTAACTGGCAACAGAGTATAACCAAACTCCAGGAGGTGCACTGGGTATGCAGAACTAGCTATACCACCCTTTCAAAAGGTATAAGAAAGGGAAAAGGTTACATTATATTACATCAGAGAAGCAACAATGTAATTTATGCTGCCTAGTTTAAAAGCATCACATTTTTCTACAATAACAAAAAAGCAGAGAGTCTGAGTCATTAGAAAAATACTTGCACAGCTGGTAAATTGTATTTTCTATGGACCTGATGCATGTGATTCTAAGCACTAAGTATACACATTATTAGGGTCAATCCAAATCCAGGCTGTTGAAAAATCCAAAGTGTTGGAGGATTTAGGATCTTCCTGTGGATTTTGTTGTAGCCTCCACAACCTATGCTTTCATTAAAATAATATATGTTCTAACTTTGCAGGTTCTGAAAGGAGCCTTCACAATGTTAACCTGTGCACTGTCTCACAGAGAGTACAGCCAACAGATTGAAACAGTGCTACCAGAATATGCAAAATAATAACAATATTCTGTATTTTTGCCTTCTTAGAAGAGATTGACCGCTCATTAAGAAGCAAAGAACTACTGTGATATGGCCTCAGCTTCTCACTCAATTGGAGATGGTGATGTTTTAGTGGTTTTAGTGCTAACCATCTATGAAAGAGTGCAAAAGGTAGCATGTCCCTGGAGAGCAACATGATCAGGGTCTGTGTGTCTTTTACAACCCCGTTAAGAGGGGTTGTACTACTCTGTTCTTTCCTCTTCCTAAAGTGAGAGTGAAACAGTTCATCAGAAGTTTGCTTAGCTGGGAAAAATGACACAGCTGCTGTCCACTCTTCTTTGTCTTGGTGTCTGGAAAGAAATGCTTCATTTCATGTTGCATCTGGACAAAGATAGACCTACTGGAGGTGTTCCCAGCTCCCTGAAGTTTCTAGGATGTTTTGGTTTAAACTTTTGCTTTCCTCAGACTTGGGTTCACCTACTTTCTTTGGCTGTATTTGTGGTCACTATATCCTCCTCTTTATTTAGTGTACAGTTCTGAGGACTCCAGTGAACAGAAAGGCTTTTAGTCCTCTTGCCAGTTCACATAGTCTGCTGCTGGGAAGCTCTTGAGCTGGAAGATCTTAGAAGGCATAGAATTCTTCATGAGTCAATGCCCACTTCTTTCAACTTAAGCAGTTTTAAAGGCCATCCAAATAATGCAAACTGCATTTGCATGACTCCAGTGGATTCAACCTCACTGAAAGGATTTTGCTACCAAAGTCATTTGGATTGCAGCAGAGCTAAATGCTGAAGTTGGGAAACAAAGTAATATGTTAAAACACACTGCACAAACCCAGAAAAAAAAGGATGGTCCTCGCCTTAAAAATATACAACATAAAGGTGTCATCTTGATTTATGTTTTCCCCAGATGTAACAGTTAGCATGTGTTTTGTCCATCAGCTTTGCCACAGGAAAAAATGTTGCACCTAATTACATGCTAAGGTGACAGCATGGAGAGATGGCTGATGGATGGGAAGCCCAAGGACATAATCCTGTGACACTGATTCCCCAGACAGTAAGGGTGTCAGTTCTCTTGCTCCTAGCTGTTGCCATTTTGGTAGACATCCTTTTGACAGTGAATTTTAAGAAAGGAGATGACAAAGCATAGAGAGGGTCTTTGTAGATGTTTAAAACACGTTGTTTCCATGTAGCAAAAATTGCTTTGGAGAAAAGACAAAAAGGGTGAACAACTTGGTGTTGGAATGGTGATTTGCATCACTGCCAGACCAGCAGTGAGTATGGATCTGCTGCAAGAGTAAAGGAGGGAGAGTAAGGGTAATGTGCTTGAAAGAAATGAAAAGCATTGAAAAATAAATCCTTCATATCTATTGTGATAAAATCAGACAACTTATTGGAGGGATGTAAAGGGGAGACTGGTAATTTCTAAAGAAGAGAAATGGTGTAGATTTATAATTTTCAGGTGCTTTAGAAACTGATGCTTGTGGTAGCTCAGACATGAGATGACGGGAACATGAACAATTTATCCCTGCAAATTAAAAGCACTTGCCCAGCTTTCAGAAGTTTTCCATTAGTAAAGTTGAGTTACCTTGATAACTTTTTTGTCCGGCTCCCTAAAACAAGTATTCATCTTTTGGTATCAAATTTGAACACTTGAAAGTAATGAATAAACTTTCTTATGAAATACAACCATTTCTCCCATTTCACAGAGATTTGCTTCTTGTTGAAGAGCCTGTGAAACATGAGACAAAGCAGAAGCATGAAGAACAAATAGCCCAAAATGGCTCAGTTTTTCTTGGTTTAATTCTGGCTGGAATTAAATCTGAAACTGTGTTGTGTTGGGGAGAGGACATCTTTTTAACACACTAAATTGTTAGGCCTAACTTGCATCTCTAGAAATGTGTTTGTTTGAAAACACAATAAAGGTGATGACTGAACTTCTGGACGTAAGGGTAAGAGCTCCATCACTGTAAACAACACGATTCATGTGGTGTCAGCCTTTGAAATAAAAACTGAGGATTTTTTTTTTAGACTGCTTTCCATCTCATGGACTCATTTATATGTATCTGTTCTTAGGCATGAGATATCTATGTAAAGTTGAGTACTCCATCAGAAACTCAAGTTTTCAGATGTCACAAAACTTTATGTTTGTAGTCTGTGTCACAAGTGTAAATTGCTAGTAGTTTGGGCTACTCATATTTTCTTCATTTCTCACATAGACCTTAAGAATTTCCAGTACAGAGCAAGACTCAGAAATGAGTGAGAATCATAATTTCTAAAATTCTTTACAATATCTCATACAACATTATAATAAACTTTCCAGAAATCGTAACTTCTTGGCTGACTTTTTTAATGTATTCCATGATTATGTGTAGAGCACAATGATACCTCTTTATACCCAAAGGATACAAAAATGCTTTAAGCATATCAGAAGAGGTCAAATATCTCTATATACCCTAAAATTTCACTACTGCAAGGCAGGTAATAGTCATCCTTTGTTACCAGTTTAACAAAGACTTGGAAAACACTTTCAAGCTTTGACTTTTCTGTTTTAGATGGGCACTCCTACTCCTTGTGATCTACTTGAAAACCATACTCCTGGAAGACCAAAACTGCATTGCTTGCACATTCCCACTCTGCTCAAGTACCACAGGTATTCTGCAGATGCAAAATAACCTCTGTATTGAAGGTCTAATAATTCCCAAAGCAACCTGAACAGATGTAAAAAGAATTTACGTGTCCAGTCT
The DNA here is from genome assembly GCF_003957555.1 of Calypte anna. Lineage (NCBI taxonomy): Eukaryota > Metazoa > Chordata > Aves > Apodiformes > Trochilidae > Calypte > Calypte anna. Next base: position 129,636,887 of record NC_044245.1, read on the forward strand.
ACATTTTCAAACACCAGCTGCTGTAGTTAAATCCCTACATTTGGGTGCACAGTTGCTGTCTGGACCAGACCCTTTCCAACCCAACCCTGCTCACATTGCTCAAGCTGGTTGTTAGCCCATTGCCCTCCCTTCTGAAGAGAGGTTTCATCAGGCATTTGCCCCATTCACTCACAGTGAACAGTCACTGACAGAAGAAACACAGGGGGAAGCTGGACAAGCCAGGTAAGAGCTCAGATCTGCACATGAGTGCCTTGCTTCCCAGCACCTCAGCATTCTGTCTCCAAGCTGCTGCAGAGACTTAGAAAAGTGATTTTCTAAAAAGCCAGATGAGGCAGCAATGAGCTGGGATTATGACTCAGAAACTATTTGCTTCCAGAATTTTGTCACCTTTGTTCACTAAGTTAGTGCTTTTCAATTTTACTTACTGTGAACTTAACTGTTTCAAAAAAATCTTGCTCATAATCATAATTGCAAACTCTTTTTTTTTCTTTTGATCACTGATTTTCCATTTTAAGGGTGCTGCAATTCAACCTATTTTCCTTTACACTTGAAAAACATTATTATCACGAGACTAAGGCTAAAGTATTTTTTAAAATTAGGAAATGGAAGAACAAACAAAACATCAGTTATTTGCACCTTTAAATCTAGAATATACCTAACATTCAGATTATAAAGATATCTATGAGCAAGGTCTAAATTTTTTTTATTTGTGTTGATTTTTTTCAAATTTCAAATTTGAATCCATTTGGTGAACATGAAAATAATCCCAGAGTAATAAAATGACATGGCAATTTTGGTTTCCCACTGTTAGATGGTTATATGTGATTTAATAACTAATAACATCACTAATAACATACGTAATGTTAAGGATGAAAGAGATTTTCTTCTATTGTTTGCTTTTGTTGATGAAGTTTTTAAATGTTTGAAAATTATTAGAAGATAGATAATTTCAGTCACTTTAGCCATGAGCTCAGGAAATTCCCTATATAATGGAGGGACAAATCTTAATATCTTCAGAATATTTAGATTAGAAAACATACATGTTTATATACTTGTATATATTTGATACAATATACTACAAATAATAATTTGCAATAAAAACAGAAAACGGAACCACAAAGGAACAATACAAATTAACTAGTCCAAGTTTTATCAACTAAAACAGGAGAGGAAGAGGAAGCCCAAACAATTTTTATTTCCTTCAGAAATGTTTCTAAAATATCTCAGTTAGTATTGCTTGTTTCGGATCACCAACTTTCATGCTGTCAGACTCCTGTTGTTTATGGGTCACCTCAGCAGGCTATAAAAAATGTCAAAATAGCAAAATCTTCTTCCATACAGACAGACTGAGGGCTCCTGGGACCACCCACCCACATCCATGCCCTCGTACTTGGAGGCACTGGAGCAGGACTGGCAGAATTGGAGCAGGACAGACATGAACAGTAATTTGCCCAGTAAGTTAAACCAACTGAAGTATCCATATTAGCCAAAAGATGTGGTGAAGGAGAAGTTTAGAGGCCTGCAAACCTCTGACAAGTGAAAAAAAGATGTTCCTTGCAGGCTGACTCCCAACCCTCTTTGTCAGTAACCTTTAACATGGTGCAGACATCCTGGGTCTGCATCCAAACCCCTCTGCTCACATGGCTGGCATGGGCTGCCTGATGGACAGCAGGCAGGAGACTCAGGTTATGACATTAGAGCCACAACAGCTGCCAAACACCAACATCAGCACATGAGGCTTTCCAAAATGGTGCTTAAAATAAAAGGTTGGTCTATGTTACATCTCTGGAGGTGTTCAAGGGCAGATGGGATGAGGCTTTGAAGAACCTGGACTAGTGCAACGTGTCCCTGCCATGCACGAGGGTTAGAACAGGATGACCTTTAAGGTCCCTTCTAAACCCAACCATTCTATGATTCCTTAGGTTCACTCTGCATCTGAGCTATGATTTGTTAATGAACAAAAGAGGTAGAAATTAACTAATATGGCTATAGAAGCTACTGAAAAAATTCTGTTGACTAATTTTCTTGCTTTTCCCCTTGGCTTTATTCCTCAGCTAGTGGGATATTTGATTAATAATCCTCTACCTTTTATCAGCTTTCCACATTTTTATGAACTCTTTTTCCTCTTCATTTTGCACTTAATTGATCCATTTTCTGCTGCAAAAAAATGGCAGATCACCCACAGCATCAACAACACTGAAGACAGAAACACACCAATAGTCTCTTATACCAAAATGCAGTCTTATGCAGGTAAGGAAATTTCCTGAGGAGTTCCTTGAAACCCTGTACTCATTTCACTTCTGGCCAAATGCTACACAGTCTTGTGTGTGCTTTCCCAGTCTTCAGGTTGAACTTTATTTATTTATGCCAACTTTTAAGGTATCCAAAATTAGTTAATTTATATGAATATCTCACTATGAGTGTAGTGAGAAACTGGAATAAGTCTCTCAGGGAAATTATGGGTATCCCACCCTTAGAAGTGTTGAAGGCCAGGTTGGATCGGGCTGTGAGCAAGCTGGTGTAGAGTGTTGAAAAGAATAATTGTCTCACAACAGCTGCCCAGAGAAACGGGACATGATGCTTGGATGAAGTCTTCATTTCATAAGCCATCTGGACACCGTTCCTGCAAGCCCCTCACTTGGTAGCCACCCTGATAAGGAGGACACTGTCCTTGTTTGATAAGGAATAGTGGTCAGCAAGTGAGGCCCTGCAGAGGCAGAGCCCCTTCTTGTGAAAGTCCTGTGTAAGGCCACTGAACAGGGCACATGCTCACAAGTAAGGGTCACTGTTCAGTTAACCTGGTTGGGAGGGCCAAGTGACCTCCTGGACTCCCATACCACACTGACTCATTTCCAGAACACTCAAAACTCAACACTGAGTCTGCACAAGACTTGCTGAGACTCCCTGGAAAAGGTGGGGGCAGGTAGCATAAAAGATGCAGACTCAGGATGCTCCATGCACACCCAAAATCCAAGGACCACAACTTCATGCTGAGATTGTCCCTGGATCCTAGGGTGGTGATATCTTTTCTGTCACCTTTCCTTCATAGCTCTCTCTCCCTCTCCCTGTTTTTAACCTTATTCTTGGGATATAAGAGTAACATAATTTTCTAATTTTGCTAAGTTTTTGTAACTGGTTGATTTGACAACTAGTTTCACTAGTTACAATTTGTTGCTTTGAGGGTGTGGTTTTTTGACAAGTTTTATAATCTTAATCAATTTCAATTGAAGTTATGCTTTGTATGTACCAGGGGTGATTGTGGTAACTCGATTACCTCACAGTTACAGAGGTTAATCTCATCAATTGGTTTGTCAAAAGAGATTGACTAAGAGAGGGCTAACCCTGCACACAGGGAAGTTAGAAAAGGTTAATTCTACCCATACCCACCTGGTGGGACAGACCCTTCATGATTCTGCCTGGGAGGGCCAGGTCTGAGAGGAGGATTTGGGTCAGCCTTATCTAGGTTTCTGTCTGAGAGGAGTGGCACAGTCTGAATCTCCCTGGATTGTCCACCTGGTGGGATGTGGAAAAGTGTCCCTGCCCATGCAGGGGGTTAGAATGTTTCACTGAATTGCTGAAATATTGAATAAATCAGACCAGCTCAGGCAGCTGACATTTCCAGCAGACAGGCACTTATTGCTTCAGTATGTCCAAGTCCGTTACTGCTCACAACCTGCCTGTTACCTGCAAATGCCCTTTGTACTCTGTGCTCTCATCCCTTTGCACATCAGGTGCCTCTTGTAACCCTCTCCAGCTCCTTTCAGTTCATGTCACCCATTTCCTTTCTGGCCAAGAGTGATTACTGCATGATGGCTTCCTCCCATTTTTTGTATTTTTTATTTCTGTAGGAAATAAATTATTCAGGGTGTCAACATACTTGAACTGGGACTGAGATGGAGGTAATTATAATGAAATGCTAATAACTTCCAGGCAAATTACAGAGTTGTCCTGAGCTGCTATTTCTGCCAAGCAGCTGCCAGGAGTACTAAGTGTCTCCCCTACTCTTCTTCTAGTTTTCTGACTTCCACCAAAACAGGATATTGCTCTTCAATTCCAAACTTTCAGAAAACATTCCAGTGTTGATGAGATGTGTCATTCAAAAATAGTCACACAGTGGACAAAGAAACATAGGAATGTTTGTCTGTTGAAACAAGGGCCCTTGATGCATACATAGGGTGTGCTTCACCATTACATTTATCTGTTGGCACATCCCTCTTTTGTGCCAATGCAAATCCATAGAGAGGCCATCTATAAACAAGGTTGCTTCCATTTATACAGATTATTTCGCTGAGCTGGCTTGCAATGCCAACCTCCAAAAAGTTTTACCACTAAAATTCACCACTCCCACAACTCTAGCAGAGAAACTGAAATGCACAACAGTTATGCAAAGGAACTTTTCAAGAACATTCACATAAATCACAGAATCACAGAAAGTTAGGGGTTGGAAGGGACCTCAAAAGATCATCGAGCCCAACCCGCCCCTGCCAGAGCAGGGTCACCTACAGCAGGTCACACAGGAACACATCCAGGTGGGTTTTGAATGTCTTCAGAGAAGGAGACTCCACAACCTCCCTGGGCATCCTGTTCCAGTGCTCTTCACCCTCACAGTGAAAGTTTCTTCTCATATTATATGGAACCTGCTATGCTTCATCTTGTACCTGTAATTATGCTAATAAATTGCTAATATATTAACACTAGAGGAATTGTAAGTCAGAAGCACATCCTTAATTAAAGACCACTGATGTTCTTAAAACTTTTCTGTTCTTCACTTGCCTGCTACTATTGCTCAGGTACAGGTTAACATGCCACAGCTGCTGAAGAACAGTCAAACATATACTCAAGTATGAGCAGTGGGACTGGTGACCTTCACTATAAGAGGAAAAGAAGTCCAAGCTGCTTCAGCTCTTTGTGAGGTGAATACTGTCTTACTGGCTGTGATTCCTGAGGGAAGATGGCCCAGGAAGTGATGTGATGGTGTATGTAAAACCAGGGTAGATTCGTGATTAACTCAACATGTGTATGGCAGAGGCAGAGCAGACAGCTGACTGACCCATCGGCAGCTGGAGACTCCAGGCTGGTTCAGCTGGGTTTCCACATGTGGGCTGCCACGGGAGGCAAACTCCACGGACTCCAGGGAATCCAAGCACTCCCTCTTTGGGCCTCACTTCACATGAACCTACCCCACGTACCATATATCACTTTATTTTCTGTTCTCAGCTGTGCAACTACGCCGTGCTGATTAAACATGCAGGATTTCAAGTTTCCAGGAGGAATACATAACATCTAATCAATGGGCATATCCCAGGCTTTTTTTAAAAAACTCAAATCATAGGCCTTTGTGAGAGGTTATTCATTATCTACATCAAAGCCATGCCCACGGGCACTGCCTGCTGCACTTCACCCTGAAAAATATGGACCCAGGCTCTTTTCCACATCATCCGCATGCCAGCCCTCGAGGAGTCCATCAAGTCAGACCTTCCCAGGGCATTTGCATGCTGCCAGGAACAACCCTAAAAGAGACTCGGGGCTGGCAGGGGGTGGCTTTTCTATATGTTCAGCACATGGAGCTCTGGGCACACAGAACATTAGAAAGATTAGAAAGAATTTCTTTACCGAAAGGGTGATCAGGCATTGGAATGGGCTGCCCAGGGAAGTGGTGGATTCTCCGTCCCTGGAGATATTTAAAAAGAGACTGGATGTGGCACTCAGTGCCATGGTCTAGCAACCGCAACGGTGGTTCAAGGGTTGGACTCGATTATCTCTGAAGTCCCTTCCAACCCAGTTGATTCTATGATTCTATGAACATCAAAGGTGTTTCTGAGTAACTTTCTTCTTACATTTGAAACACTGAAATTCAGAACTTAAGCAGAAATTCACTCAAAAGCAAATGAGAAAATGTCCAGCTTGATTAAACACACTGGAAACAACAACGGGCTTGCCACACTGAGACTTGACTCAAATGGTCACTCATCACTATGACACCGTGATCAGAGCTTGGGGCTGGAGCTGGCCGTGGGCAGACACCCCTCAGCAACACCTCTCTGGGTGAAAGCTCCCCCTTCTTTGAGTGGACTGCCCAGGGAAGCAGCGGGGTCACTATCCCTGGGGGTGCTTCAGGAACTGGAAGTGGCACTTGGTGCCATGGCCCAGCCAATGTGGCGGTGTTGCGTCACAGGCTGGATTTGATGAGCTCAGAGGTCTTTTCCAGTCCCAGTAATTCCGATTCAGTAGTTCTCGGGATCCTCCGCCTCCGACCCCTGCGCACCCCGTCCCTCCGCTGAGGAGGAGGCAGCAGCCGCAGCAGACACCACCCCCACCGCCCCCGCCCCTCCCTCCCCTCTCCCTTCCCCTTCACGGGGCGGCCCCGCCCCCTCCCCCCAACGGCCGCACCAGCCCCGCCGACACCGCCGGCTCTCAGGACGACTTCCGGCTCTGCCTGGGTGCTGCAGCCAAATCCTTCCGGTCGAGGCGTCGTCGGAGGCTGGAAGGGAGCGCACGTACGCACCAGGGAACCCGGAAGTGGCCGTGCGGCGGAGCCGGGGCGGCGGGAGCTGCGGCACCGGGAGCTGCGGCACCGGGAGCTCCTGCACCGGGCTCCGCAGCCCGGCCGGCCCGGTGAGGGCGGCGGCTGGGGGGGGGGGCACGGGCCCTCGGAGGTGTTTCGAGGGGCAGGTAACGGGGTGCTGGGGGAGGGGGGTGTGAGGGGTGTCCCGAAGGTCGGGGCGGGGGGTGCCCGGCTTCGTTGGGGTGCCCGGCAGAGGCCGCGGCCCTGGCCGCGATGGGGGGGGCAGGGGAGGAAGGGTCTCCTCAGGGCGGGAAGCGGGCAGGGTGCTGGGAAGGCTGGGGCTGGGGGAGCGGTGGCAGGCGGTAATGTCATGCAGGTTAGGTGAGGAAGGGTACTGGTGTGGCTGGGTGAAGGGTGGGAGGCGGGCAGGCAGCTGCTGCCCTGTGCACCCTGCTCAAGAGAGCAGATCTGTGAGGTGTGACTAAGGTGATGTTGTAGCGTGGACTTCCTGTCAGTTAAAAGTGACAGGGTTTCTGTGGCTTACATTTTATATGAAAGCATGCTAGACTGCTTTACCTCCTCCTCTGTTTCTTGGTTTGTTTGGGTCAGCTTTTATTTTGAGAGTGTGCAAGTTATTTGTTCAATAACTTATGTGTGTAAGTAAGCTGGAAATTCCTAGATGTTTTCTTTCTTCTTGGTGTATATTTTTTCTTTGTATGTAAGTAGATGTATCTCTACACAGAGACATGTTAGAAAGCAGAATCCGAAATACCATTTTTCATCCATCCAACCAATGTGACTGCTGCTTTACTGAAAAGTAGGCTGACAGATCTATAAATAATGTCTTATTCTCTTTTTTCCCAAAATACAGCAATCTTCCAGAATGCTGGAGTCCTATGTAACACCTATTTTGATGAGCTATGTGAATCGCTACATAAAGAACTTAAAGCCTTCAGATCTGCAGTTGTCACTCTGGGGAGGAGATGTTGTACTTAGTAAACTTGAACTGAAGTTGGATGTCCTTGAACAGGTACGTCAGGCTTACAGGAGTTTCAGCCTTTGTTTTAGAAGAAGTGGCTAAATCATTTAAGTTGGTTTGCACAGATAAATGTTTCTTCATTTAATACTCACTGTTTTTCTTCTTATGGAAGTCATATTTCCCCCCTGCATTTAGTTATTCTTACAATAATTCCATGTCATTTCTTTAATAATGAATGGTAATTCTTTACATATTCTGTAAATTATGGGGTGTGTAGGGAAGAGCTTTTTTGTGGACACTTCTTCTTTGAGTAACCATTGTTTCACCATCTGAACGTTGACTAAAGGGCTTTTGCAGTCATATTTACTAGCTGCATATAGTAACTAATTAAAAATTTTACAAAGTACTGTAGGATGCCTGTTTAATTATGGATAATAAACACAGGTATGTGTTTTCTGTGTTGTTTTATGACTCAGTTTTCATCACTCCATTTGCATCTAAACTTAAGAGGAAATGAGAGGCAGATTTGATCTGCTGGTTTATGTGGATTAGATCAGAGGCTTTATAAAACTTAGCCTTAAAATAAGCTAAGCTTGACCAAATGAAACACCTGATACAGAATTTCAAGTCTGCTGTCTACATGATCTGATTAGGGCTTAGTAGAAGGATTGCTGCCCTCCTCCTTTAAAACTTAAGGAGTTGAGTGTGTGAAACAGATAAAGCTGTTTTCTGTTGGCATAGTGTAGTGAGTATTTGGCTCTTACTATTCTTTGGACCTTGTGTGGACCCACAGACTGTATTTAGGGTGGCTTTCTCTTTTTTTCCAGAAGAAATGCTATTTTATGTCTGCTGAGCAAAAATCTGAGTATGTAGTATTCATACTATATCCCCAAGCCTCTGCAGCTGGCAGGGAGCTCACTTGAAAAGCTCTTAAAAGTCTTTAAAAATTACCAACATCAATTATTTTATTTGGGTTCTCTGCATGGATGGATTCATAATATCCAAAGAGAGACCTTAGTTGCTCTGTTCTAACATCCTTTCTGTTCTGGGCTGTTATCTTCAGACAAGTTCCTTACTCCTAATCTGGCATGAATGCAGCCTTAATTTCGTGCTTTGGGCTTTGGATACAAATGCACATAACCCTGGATGTCTTTGTCTGGAGCCTTAAATATTTCCAGAAAATTCCATCTCTTGTGGAAGTATACATGATTATTTGGGAGCATTAGCACAGATGCCAAACTACATGGATACAGATCTATAAACTACCTATAACAGGAAAGAGAAAAGCTCTGTTTCCTATATCTTGGACACAAGTTTCTCTCCTTGCTCCTTACACTTCAACTGATGTTGATGTTCCCACCTCACGTACTCTTAAGTAGGCCACCAAACAGAATTCCAAAGAGCACATGAGAACAGAGGACAAAATGCCATCATGGGAGTCTGGATTGACAGGAAGCTGAACATGAGCCAGCAGTGTGCCCAGGTGGCCAAGAAGGCCAATGGCATCCTGGCCTGTATCAGGAACAGCGTGGCCAGCAGGTCCAGGGAAGTGATTCTGCCCCTGTACTCAGTGCTGGGGAGGCCACACCTCGAGTACTGTGTCCAGTTCTGGGCCCCTCAGTTCAGGAAGGAGGTTGAGGTGCTGGAGCAGGTCCAAAGGAGGGCAACCAGGCTGGTGCAGGGACTCGAGCGCAGAAGGAGGTTGTAGCCAGGTGGGGGTTGGTCTCTTTTGCTAGAACTTTCAACAAGACAAGAGGGCACGGTCTCAAGTTGTGCCAGCTGAGGTTTAGGTTGGACATTAGAAAGAATTTCTTTACTGAGAGGGTGATCAGGCATTGGAATGGGCTGCCCAGGGAAGTAGTGGATTCTCCTTCCCTGGAGATATTTAAAAAGAGACTGGATGTGGCACTCAGTGCCATGGTCTAGCAACTGCAGCGGTGATTCAAGGGTTGGACTTGATGATCTCTGAGGTCCCTTCCAACCCAGCCAATTCTATGATTCTATGTCTTCTAGAAGAGCTTGCTTTCTGTTTGAGTCCATGTTGGAACTAATATAGTTTGAAATTAGCTGTAATAAAGTTAGTGACATAAAAGGTTTATCAAGCTCAAAGAGAATGTTTCAATACCTAAAAATACGTTGTATCTTTTTACATCTATTTATGGATGTTTCATGTGCTCTTATTAAACTAAGTTGAATCTTACTGCAGAAACTCTCAAGGTCTGTCTTTTCCCTGACCAATGCTTACCCTTTCTTTTTTAATTTTTTTGGCAATATCAACTTTTCAATGAAAGCTGAGTACTAGTTTGTATTCATGTTTAGTCTTCTAGGTACAATGCAGCTTTTGTACATAATGAAATCACTGAATAGCCAGTTAATTTTATGCTGATTATCTGTACTTGAAGGTGAATACATTTTTGATATTAGTTTCTTTTTTGTCCTGGATGATTCAATAACTAGAAGACTAAGCATTCAGAAAAGTGGCAACAACTGGCACATGGTTCAAAAAATACCTCAACAAAGTATTTTGTAATTAAACTTCAATATTTAAATATTGTTTTATGGAAAAGCTTTTTAAGCAGTTTGGCAACTTTTATGTGAAGTCACTATAGTAAAGAGCTAAGAGAACTCCCTGTGAATTTGGTAATCAGCTTGTGTGTGGAATTTCTGTTGATACAGTGGTACCAAAGAGCTAAAGGTCAGCTCTTTTTGAAGCTTGTGTATATTTCCATAACATTGTAGCTTAGTATGTTAGCAGTCCTGCAAACTCAGAAGGGGAATATGAAGTGGTCTTTGGAAAACAAAAGAAAGCTGGGTCTAGAGATTGTCATTTTATTGTAGAGTAGATTTTTCATACTTGAGCAAAAGATATATGAAAAATACTAGTATACTTAAATGTAAGAAAATGAGAGTAAAATACCCTTACTGCAACTGTCTGTAGTGTGTGCTGCTGGGTTAGGGCTTTGAATGTGAAGTTACTTGAGTTAATACTGATGTAGAGGAAACCTATCACCCTGAAGCCTGGGAGTGTCTTGGGTGTGAGAGTAAGGGGAGATTTTGGAGCAAGAGGAATTATGATCTAGCCTGCACTCTTGCATGATGTCAGTCAGTTATTTTGGTGTCAAGTGGTGTTTTGGTGCTTTGGTATTTGTTTTCAGACTGAAATTTTTTTGTAGGATTTATGGGACATACATGTAAAATCTGAAATGTGAAGTCTAATCAGTTGGAAATAGAAAAAGTTTATTAAGAATTTTGTGCAGTAGTAAATGAAAGGGCCGCACGGGAAAGGAGGAGGAATAAGAATGCTTTGTTGTGTTGCATTATGAATGAGTTACTAAATTTGGCACACATTTGTATTTTCTGCTGAAATAGCACAACAAAGATTTCTCTGCATTGGTTTAGGAAAACTTGTTTGTGCAATTACAGTAATGTCAGACAACATTTATATTGAAATGCTCTTGAACAGTGAGAACTATGGCTTCTAAATATGCTGTGCATTTGTTTGTATCACCTCATTTGTAAAGAATTCCTGCTTCTGTTTCTATATTTTACAGTTAACTAGGCAGAAATGGGAATGTGTTAAGTCCATCATAACTACAGTAACAGAAAGATACAGTCTAGAATGCTTTCTGAAGTAAACTTGTAGCTTTTGAACAAAAATCAGGATCTAAATTAGACATTGCAGTACTAGTGAGTGGCATAAAAATTATGTATCTGAGTTTTGAAAGGCAATTAATTTCTATTGCTGCCAATAATGGTAGCTTGCTGTCTTGATTAACGAAAGCATTGTTTCCAAAGTTGTAAAGTATTTTTAGATTGAGTTTTTTTTGATTATTTCCTGACACCTGCAAGTGGTGGGACATAAGGTACTTTTTCATTTATTGTATGATCAGTGCAGCAACATCTCTACCTAAACTGCCCAGTGCTTGCTTTTCAGTGGCTTAACTGGAACTGTCTGGATTAAAATTTCATTTAATTAGTGTTGAAATTAGGATAGATTTTTTTAGGAGAGGCTTTCAGCTAAAATCCTTCAGTGTATTAGCGAATGAAATGAAGAAAAAAACCATTAAGAACAAATCAGCATTTCTCTTCAAACTGCTTTTATGAGAATATCTTGGTCAGTCATCTTTTGGAATGGGGATTTGAGATTATTTGTGATTCTGTGCAATCATGGCAGAGGTAGGAGTCAACAGTTACCTTTATGTGAGATGGACATGGGGTTTTTTTGAACTTCATTAATTAAAGTTCATTAAACCCTAAAAATTAAATTACAAAATGAAAACTACTTTGCAAAGTAATGGCAGAAATGTTGTGTATTTCTCTTTTCTGAAGACTTTGTCAGCAGTGAATGTATTTCATCTACACTTAACTCTTAGATGCAAGATGAACGTTTTCATAGTATTAGTAGAAAGGCTGAGGAGGTATCAGCTGCAGAATGGAGTGTTCTTTAAAACTGCTCCTTTTAGGAGCTGGTGCTAAGTATTTGTGTGTAAGAATTGTCACCTCTTCTTTTGGGTGACAAATCAGAGTTTATCTCAGGATGCTACTGTTGGAATAGTGGTTGGATGTTACTGTTGGAATAGTGGTTATTCAAACTCTATAAACTTCTGCCATGGTAACTACTTAGAAAAAAATCAGCATTTTGAGTGGCTTTTAAAATGTGTCAGTAGGTTTAGAGTACAATTTCAAGGTGTTAGATAAACAATGATGTTAAGCACCTTCAGAAATGTACTATATGTAGAATTTATATTACATATTGAGTAGTAAATGGAAAATCCACTTGGCCTCATTTTATTTCTGTAGAACTTCTGTAGAGCAGGGATAGGTCTAGGGTCAATCAGTGCAGGAAAACAGGATTTTTGTAACCACTTCTACATGTTTGAAATTACCTGGTAACTTGTCTGTTTGACCTCAGAATTATGTGGACCTTCTGTAGTTAACTTCTCATTCATGGTACTGAGCTGAAGCATGTAAGTGCCTAATTTGAGCCAAGGTGCAAAGGTGCTTAAGCCCCAGGTTGTCCAGTTTTCCAGGAAAGTTCTGAAGTTTTAAACCAAGGTTTATGCCCCTGACTTTACAAAGAAACATGACAGCTAAGAACCTGGGGTGCTGGTTGGGCAGCAGGCTCAGTGTGAGTCTGAGCTGTGTGCCCTTGCAGCCTAGGGGGTAAACCCCATCCTGGAAACATCAACCACAGCATGACCAGCCTGTCAAAAGAGGTGATTATCCTGCTGTATTCAGTGCTGATGTGGCCTCACCCTGAACACTGCATGTGGTTCTTGGCCCCACAATTTAAGAATGGTGTGAAAATCCTTGAATGCCTCCTGAGGAGGGCAATAAAGCTGGTGAAAGGGCTGGAAGGAATGTCCTGTAAGGAGGGGCTTAGGATTCTATGCTTGTCTGGTTTGGAGACAGGGAATCTAAGGGGAGACCTCATTGCTCTCTACAGCTTCCTGAGGAGGGTATAGAGAAGGGAAGTGGTGATCTCTTTTTCCTGGTATTCAGTGACAGAACATGTGGGAATGGTTCAAAGCTGTGCCAGGAGAGCTTCAGACTGGCCATTGCAAAGCACTTGCTCACTGAGGAGGTGGTCAGGCATAGGAACAGGTTTTCTGGAGAGGTTGTTGATGCCTCTAGTCTGTCAGTGTTGAAGAGGCATTTGGACAGAGTCCTTACCAACATGCTTTAACTTTTAGTCAGCTCTGAATGGACTAGATGACTGTTGTAAGTCCCTTCTGATTGAAAACACTCTATTGTGGTGGCCAAAACTATTGCCCAGCATCTAGGAGACTTAGATTAGCTTCTTTGTCATTCTCAGTAGAAGCACACCTGCAGTTACCAGCATTTATCATGAAATTGCAAACAGCAGGGAATAAGCAACTCCAAATGAAGACATATGTTACTTTTTCCCCATTAAAACTCAATAGCCAAGAATGTCAGGTTAGCAGATTAGGAAGGTAAGATGGTAAATCATCCTTGAAGCCTCACCATTACCATACTCTGTATTGAGAATGCTGACAAAATATCAAATATTAATTCTTCACTTTGCACTAAGATCTTATTTCTGTTATTCTAAATCTTGATTTCTTGTTCTGGGACCAGGTTTCTAGCCTGACTGTTCTATCTGATAAACATTAAGCTTGTGTTTTCTAGGAGAACCCCTGAAGCTAGGGAAATTTCAGCCCTTTATATGCAAAGAATTTAGATAAACCTTGCTTCCTGCATGCAGCATCTAGCTCAGTGGGGTTGTCCTATAGATATGTGATAGACTGGGTGGAGTGCCAGGTGTTTGTTAGGATCTCTGGACTGACATGCACCAGTTTTAAAAGAGTATAACATCCATTTTAGGCCTTGCTGAGGAGAAGTCTGGTTTTACCAATGAAGAATTTAATAATTTTGTATTTACTGAGCAATTGGATGTGAATGGGGCAACAATGTGCCAGATTGGTTTCCTTCATAGGAATATAGGTTGTAGGTCAGTTTAAGTATTTACTTTCACCTGGTTCATTTCTACTTGTCCCTTGCATAGTGACAGATTTTGCAGTAGCTTTATGTGAGGGAGGTGGTTTTAAACTTTATTATAAGGGATATGATAATTCAAATGTTTCCTTTGAACAATCTAAATCTGATATAAGTATGCAAGTGATTATAAAGCCAGTTGCCAAGCCCCATGGTGCACTGGTGGTTTTGGGAGGGAGAATTAATTTTGACTTATATTTTGTGCTGGAACCTTACTATTTTAAGTTACAAAATCATTTTGGATTTTGATTTTTCAGTAGTTAATTCACCACTCTTTATTGCTATTTTTAGGAGCTGAAACTTCCATTTACCTTTTTAAGTGGGCATATTCATGAACTGAGGATTCATGTGCCATGGACAAAATTGGGATCAGAACCAGTTGTCATCACTATCAATACAATGGAATGCATCTTGAAATTGAAGGATGGAGCTCAGGTAAGAAATGTGATGAATGCTTTTCTAAAACTGAGAGGCTGATGAGAATGATAGCTTCTGTAGCTCAGTTTCTTGAAAGCCATCATAAGAATGGCATGAAGATCCCTATTAGTTTCTGAGGTGCTTAAATGGTAATTCTTATCATGGCTAATACCTTCCTTGACCACAATTTTAATTCTTTATTAGATGCAACTGTCCTTCCAGATGTAAAAACATTTCTAGAATTTTCCTATGACTAGTAAGAAATGGATTTCAAGAGCAGTATAGCACCCTGCATGCTTCCAGCTTCTGCCTCCCAGGAAGCAGTGCTGGTTGCTTCAGACAGCTATGTACTACAGCACTGGGCAGTTTTCAGAAAGTGTTTGTATTGGAGAGCTTTAAAGATTCTGGAGTGCAGTTCTCTCTTCCCTTTAAAAGTTACAGCACTTTTTTGAGCATACTTGGAAGACTTGTTACATGTGAGGGTCTCAAAGGTCTTTTTGTTTAGTTACTTTTGTTAATTGGTTTGATAATCACAGGCTCCTGACACAGTGAACCCAAGATATAACATGGCTCAATCTTCTTAACAAGTTAAAGTTAGTTAACAAATTGCTTGGGTGTGTTAGTGTTTAGGGCTTTTTTAAGTCAGTGTGCTGCTTTAGAGAGTGGTGTTGTGTGTTTTAGGTTTTTTTGTTTTTGTTTTTCCCTAAGCCTAGTTCACAGTTTAGTTTCAATGTGGAATCTTAGTTATACAAGGATTGTGCAGAAGAAAATTCTGGCTTATGCAAAGTCATGTGTTTGGTAGAATGTTTGATGAGGTGCTAACATTTAACATCAATAATTAGATATCAGGTAGCTGTAAGGCAGCAAAAACATTGGAATACACTTCTCCATTATGTTTCATGTTTCTTGCAATATTCTTTTACAGTTCAAGAGCTAAAAACCTTTTGTTGCTGGGCTAGAAATCTCTAGTCCTAGATATCTCACTCACAAAGCACATACTTGCATTCTGTAGTTACACACATGTATGCACACCAACAGTTGAGTGCTAAGTGCTTTTCCAATATTAAGGTAAGATTTCAGGGTCAGATGTTCCTTGAGAAATGTGTTTTAGAAGCAGCAAATTACAACTAATTATAGAAGTTGCAGAAAAAGCTTTAACTCATGACTTTGTGCAACCCAGAACTAATACTTGATGTTGGACCTTGCAGATGGCTACTGCTGAAATGATCAGATTTCCTCCTTGCATGGTATTTGAAACTTAAATTTTGTGGTGCATACAGCAAAAGGTCAAGTGTCATGAATGTAAAGCACTCCCAAAACAAGTATTTGTTACAGATGTTTAAATTCAGAGGCAACGAAAGATTTTTTTTAAATTACAACTGACATTTGAGCAAATTATTCAGTGGTATGTACACTCAGGAGGGTAAAATTTGGGTCTGTGCCATAGAAGGATTATCTTCAACTAACAAGAATGTAAATGAAAACATTTTTATGCTGTTTTCTGAAGATATGGTTTTAAAAAGTTGACAACTTGAACTTTATTTCTTAAATTACTATTTGGAAATGTTTTATAAAAAGAAAATGTTTTGACAAATTCTTGTGTTCTACCTTCCAGTGTGACAGTGTCAGTGAATAAAAAATGGGAATGAAATAGAATATTTCTGTGGAAGAAGGTAGTAAAACTCGCTTTCAGTCAATTTAGCTCCAGCTGGAACTTTATTTCAAAAAAGAGCAGAATTATCTAGAAAATTAGTTGTCAAAAGTTTATTGGCTTGATTGAAGCCTGCATTTTGTTTCTCAGATGAAAGCTCTAATGAGCACAGGCATAACTTCACCTGAGCAAAAAAACAGTTTCTGTCCTTAGTTTAGTGTTCTGTGTTCTTTGGAACAAGACTGGTTCAAAGAATGTTTATTTTGAAGATGTATGGGGATTAAAATAAATGGCATTGTTTGAAGCTATTGTCCAGTGGACCTTGCAGATTTTTGTGAGCAAAAAACTCCCCTTGAATGTTTTTGAAGCAGGTCATCCCCTTGGGAATGCTTTTGTACATCTGTGCTTTACTCTGATGCTGTGTCATTGTTAGTTCAGTCTCAGTGTTCAGTTGGTTTTCTGTTGTTTGTGCTATTGCACATCTTTTCTACTGAGATTAAAGTTTGGTGTAGAGACTTAGTGGTTGAGCTGCTAGATTTATGGCAATAGTCTCCTTTTCTAAGTGGAAATGTTGGATAAGTGGTAAATTCACCAAGTTAATATGCAAAATTCAGAGGATATAGTAGAGGTTTTAGTGAATTTTGAAGTTGGAGCAGTTTGAAGGTCATTACTTTTCTCTTTTTTCCTATATTAAGATTTATTCTTCTAAAGGTGATAGTAACACTTCTAAACCAGATAAATAATAACAACCATATAATAAATATCACTGCTTTATAAGGAAATAAAACTTAAGTGCATCAGGGACAGAACTTTGTAGTGATTAAAGTGGTGTTTTAGTGGTGTGTGCTCCTCTAGTTATGAAATTGGTGAGTCCAGAAATTGAAGTAGAAAGTAGAAAAGAAGTAGAAAGAGGCATTTTGCGTTGCTTTTTGGTGTCCATCAGATGAATGCAGCTGTGCCTGTTTTTGCTCCTGAAAACTCAGCGCTGCAGAAGATTACTTCAAGTGTGACTATTTATAAAGGTAACAAAGTAATGAAATGTGTTGGTCTGATTTGATCTGTGTTCTTAGAAACTTAAATGTGATTCTGAGGTTTCCTGACTTGTATTTGGTAAGGTATTGCAATTGGCTCCTGTAAGGCTATTCCTTCTGAATATTATGTACTGTTTTAGAGGGTGGTTAAAAATCCAGTAGTATGTTCTTTACTTGTCTCTAATATATTAATATTAATCTTGGGACTTTTATCTAGAATTGAAAATCTTTTTCTAAACTTCTGATGCTGTTTCTTCCCCTAGAGTTTTTCTCCTTTTTTGTTCTGTTGAACTTTTTTTTTCTTTTCTACCAAGCTTTAAAAAAATATTTATAAAGCTATTTGAAATTCTTTGCTAATTTCTTTTCCTGTCTTGATGACACTAGACCTCTGTGTCCAGACCAGTGGCTTTAAATTCAGTCTGTACAAATGGGGAAGGACAAGCCTGTGTCTGTTTCCTTCACCTTCCTGACATTATAAGTAACCACAAGACTAATCTTCATGTTCAGCTTTGAATTATGTGGCTTTTAGTCTTGGAACTGAAGCAAATGAGCAAATTATAGGAGAAATGTATTATCTGTGTTGCTGATTCACTTTTGAGTCCTTGCCTTGTATCAGAACAGTGCATCAGGAATATGCTGAAAGGTGAAAACACGTTGAAAACTACCCCAAGGGGTAGTTTCTTACGGAATCAGGGAAGTTACATACAAAGTCTTAGAGTGGCACAGGGAAATGAAGTAGTTGTTTGGATCAGCATACAGACAATTAAGCACTGTTCCTTTCAGGAGGCATTACAAAGAAGGTTTTGAAGGCATAGAATAACTTTGTGGAAACAGTGGAGAGCAGCCCACAAGCATGACTGTCAGAATAGCAGACACATTCTTATCAGCACATCAGCAGAGGCTGTCATCAAAGAATGCTGAAAGCAGAAACTGGTCTTGAGTGGGAAACGATTGAGATGGTAGATAGGGTGTGCAGAAAAGTTATGAAGGATTTTGAAATTGAAGGGTTTTGATGACAGTGTAACTAAGTAGTGCATTTGCTGAAGTGGTAAAGCTACCTCTAGGTCCAAAGCAGTGTTTGCTATCATCCCCTTCTCTCCTGGGTAAGTAGTTCAATTCTGTGGGGTTGTATGGCTACACAGTGCTGTTTTTTCCTTTTGAGTGCATGTGTATGCTGTTCAGTGGTAACAAAAATATGGTAAGAGTGGAAGTCAGAGCACTAACACTCTTTATTGGCCCATATTTCTGCCTTTCTGTTGATTGCATAAAATCTCAAGGCCTGTATTTCACAGATATTTTTGTTGCATGCTTACTCATTCACATAGTGGTACCTGGTTTAGTAAATCTAATACTCAAGTTTTAATGTTTGTATACAAAGTTTAGGGTGAAGATTATATTGAGAGCTGCCCTACAGGAAGTAAACTGTCCTCAGCTCGAATTGAATCATAATTTCAGGTTAAAATTAAATATGAAATTCTGTCCCAATTCATGCTGCTTTTATTTGTGCCTTAATAGCTAAATGTTTATAAAATTCCCTTTTTTATTTTTTTATTCATCTGTCTGTGTGTGTGCATATGAGTAAGAGCATATATGTAAAAAGAACAGATTTTTATACTACTTTGAATTAAAACAAATTCCTTTGTGCACATCAGACTTTAAATACAGTTTTAATGTTTTCCAAAAGAAGGTTTGGCAGAGCCATTGGTTGGGCTTTATACAATTTTCTGTCAAAAACTCCAGTTTGAAGAGTTGTTATTTTTTCTGAATGCTATGATGTGAAAAGAAAAGGTTTAGGTAGTAGATTCACTTTCAAAGATATTATCTTTCTAGGGCAGAAATACAGTGTCTCACAAATCTCTTGCAAAAACATATAGTGAACTCATTTTTTGGATAGAAGAAACAGTAAAGGTAGGCTGAAATAACTGCTAGAAAGGCCTTGCAGCAGCTGGTTTAGGCAATTGTCATCTTTGTATTTTCAGTGTTTTCAATGGAGTGGTCAAATAGGAGATACTGTGTAGTTCTGCTTAAATCTGGATTAATAGTCATACATCCTAGCTGGGCAAAAGTGCCCTCGTACTCTACCTGTTTTTCTCTATTAACCACTTACATATGAAAAGATTTGAAAAGCAAGATATCTGACAATCTAGGTTGCAATAATTCTGTTTGCAAAGGATGAAATTCCCTTTGCTGTGAATTTGTTTGAAGATGCCTGTGCGCACAATTCAGAATACTTGAGCTGTAGAAACGTTGTTGCCTCAATGGCCATTGTGTTGCCTCCGCTGGAATAGCTGGCTTGCCTATCTAAATGCCTGTTACCATGTTGGTAATTTTAGACATTTTTCATGTGAATTTGTCAGTGTATCTGTTTTTGAAGCCCTTTTCAGGGCTACGTAATGACTGTGAAAGATAGGAATGAGTCCACTGGATTCCTTCTGTGCTTGTGCCAAGGCCATAGCAGAGCTCACAATGTGGATGTGCTGCCCACAAAGGTAGAGAGGCAAACCTGACCTAATCCTAGTGCATTGTATGGGGGAGTGAGTCTTGTTTTAGGTGTTTCTGCTGAAGAATAAGTCTCTGAATTCTTGTTTTCTGTTCTGTGCAATACCGTGTGACATCTTCATCGTCTCCTGAATGCCCACAGGGACAAGGTATGAGTAAGTGTCCCAATATCATGAATACATGGAACTCTCTTTCTATGAGAAGGATTTGACTAAGAGAATATTTTTCTGAGCTGCCAAAGAATAGATAACCAAACAACACAGGGAATATATCAGTTCCCACTGCAGCTGAACTTCCTGATGGTTGTAACTTTTCTCTAGTTTTTTATTAGGACAGTTCATGTGTGCATGAAAGATGTAAACAAAATATGCTTTCCTTTCTGTCTGCCACCTTGTCTTCTGAACACTCTCCAACTGCAAATTGAATGCTTAGTGTTTATTGTTATCAAATAGGGCATGGGTAAGAATTGTTTCATCCCATTTCTCTGTGCCTCTTCATTCTTTTTTTTATTCTTGCTCCTGTAACATTTTCTAAACTTGATTCTAGTTTTTGACTATAATTTGTCCCTGGCAAGTTATGCTCTATTAAAAAAAAATAAAATCAAATTATGTGTGCTGGCAGACAGTAAAACCACTTGACCCCGAGTTACACACATTTCTCTTCAGTCATGCACACGAAAATTATGCATATAAATGCTTATAAACCTATGCCAAAGTACATAGTTAACAAAATCTGTATTATTTAGAGTAACCAAAAGCAGGTGATTGTCTTGTCTGCATGCATAATTGTTTTCACCTCCATATAAGTTTTGTCCTGCAGTACAATTTCACTTTACTGAGCTGCCCCTTACCCATTTCTTTAACATTTGACATCCATACACATCCCACTTCTGTGGTTATTCCCAGTTTGCCTAAGTAGTTAAAAAGCTGACAGTTCAGTAGTGTGTTGCCTGTGTGGAGGGCCATGTTTTTGCCTCAGAGGAAGCTGATGTTGCTGCTTTGGCTCATTTAGAACTAACTCCCTATTACCTACCTTTTGCTTTAGATTCCCATGCTTGGGGCATCGTGATGTGAGGAAGTAGGCGACCTGCATACCTCTTGTGCTTCTTTGGTGTAGAAAGCTGATTCTTTTTTATTTATGTGTGTGCATATCTATGTGTGTCTGCATCTGTGCATTTGAAAGGCAGCTTCCTGCCTGACTGGTTTTCATTTTATTATTGCTTGATGATAAAGAGGAGCAGGAAGGAATACACAGTGCATAGGTTAAAAATTGTTTTGCAAAGTCATAATTTCATTGTTCTTCCACATTTCAGTTAAAGCAGTGATGGCAGTGAAGAGCTGTTTTCTGACTATTTTGTGGATTGGCACTGTCATGTATGCCTAGCTGAACGAAAGTTAAGGTATATTTAACTTCTTTCCTTCAGTCCCTCCAATGAACCAAAACTATTTTTTTTTCTGGAGTTCTTCCATGGACTGTCTTCGCATGTTCTATAAATTGCTAGAAAACTGCAGACCCCAGACTGAGTATTTACACTACATAGAACAGCTGTGTTCTAGAAAGTTTTTATTAAGATTTTGAGTATTACAGTTGTTTATGGATCGAATCATCTGAATTTGTTGTGTGGAGAGGGAAGAGGAAGATGACCAAGGGATTCTTAAGCTGCAAAATGAACTTGGAAACTAAATGTCAGGTTGGGCTCTTGGCAAAGCACCAGTTAGAAAGTGCATTGTTCAAATGTAAGCAATAGCTTTGCTCTGTACCAGCTAGGGTAGTATCCAGTCTTTTTTCTTTTTCTTTTTTTTTTTTTTTTTTTTTTTTCCCCCCTTTTTTTCTTGTTGAAGTAGCTGTGTTGCTTGGGAACTGAAGGAACTTGAAGAACTGAACATGTAATAAGCTAACATCTTTGCAAAGAAATGGATGATATAATAAGTTAAATATTAGAGCTAGTTCAGTGATGACCAGTGTAACTTTTGTTTTAGAACTTCAGAGTTCATTGTGGGCCTTAAAGGTATGTTGTGGGTCTTAAAGTTGTGTTGAATTTGAATGTGAATACACTAGAGGTTTTTTTAGTGTTACTTAATACAGTATGTTTCTAAAAAAACAAAAAAGTCAACAGATTAGTAGATGGAAAAAACTACTAATACTTCCCACTAATGCTATTGATTTGCATATGCTTGTATTTCAGATGACATTGCCTATGTCTAAATTTAAATGTTTTGCTGTCTCTGGAGTATGTATGAGTAGAAAAAGTTTGTGGGTGACTTTTCTAAAATCGGCTTCAAGTGATAACATCAGAGAAAGCTTCATCAAACTTACTGGTGCCTCCAGAAGGTGACAGCGCTGTTGGTTGTTCAGGTCTTCTGGAAGTTCACTCTTGAGATAAATTTCCTCCATTGAGGACCCAAGCTGTGGGATTGTCCTGGGCTGGTAACTAACCAAACTGGTCTGTGTTAGCCGGACAGCAGACCCATTTCTCTCTGCCAAAGTCTTTTTCCATCCTTATGGTGTGACTAAGGTGCTTGGAGAGCAGAAGCTGGCTTGTTATGGCACTAATGTAACTCAATTTCAAATTTAAAGCCAAGTTGCACTGGCTGTGCAGCTCAGAGTTCAACCCTGCACCTGCTGCTTTCAGAACAAGGTTGTCACAGCATAGTAGTCTTCACTGTTCATGGTGATGCACCAGCTGGTAGAAATTGTTTGATTTCTTTTGCTTTGGTTAATTTGGTGAACTAATAATTGCTGGTGTTGTCATGGTATGTATCTTTAAATTCTGGAAAGGAGCCTGTTTGTTCAGGAACAGGGACTAAGAGTGATTGTGGCAATGCTGTTGATACAGAACCACATTTCTGAGCAGACCTTAGTGTTCTTTTCAAGTTTATAGGGGGAAAACCCCAGTATTAGCCTTCAATATACTTCATAAAATAAAGTAGAAATCAAAAAAAGTATTTAATTCTTCAGGTGGGCAAGTAGATGTGAGATGAAACTAAGATACTACAATTTCGCCAATTTGAATTTCAGAAAATAGGTTTGTTAAGGCAAATGCAAATATTAATGTGTAAGTGGTGTATTCCTTTTTATAATGTACAGAGAAACAGTTGTGCTCATGTAGATACAGGTGTATGAAGTGGAAAGATTAAGAATAATCCTTGTACCTTTACTGATTTTACTGAGCTTTTTTTTCTGACCTACTTACAGCAAGGAAATACAATGCCAATAGTCAGTGTCTTTGTTCCAAGGTATAGGGTGAAAGGATTTATATATCATCTTTGGCATAATTCCTACAAGTCTAGGGTTGGATTCTGATTCAGCTTTCCCTGGCGCAGGTCTGGAATACTTCAGTTGATTTATTTTGGAGTAATTCCAGATTTGTCCAAGTCCAGCTGACAGCAAAATCAGGACCCTACAATCCAGCTTTGTTTCAAGTAGTCAGGTGAAGAGTTTGAATTGGTATGGTTTAATGGGGAATGAGGTGAGGTAATGTATTTAAAAATATTTCCTTGGAGAGGAAGTAGTTTTTCCTCGTTTGTTGATAGATTAAAGCACAGTTAAATTTGTTGGAATGTATTTTAGCTCCTCATTATAGCAAAACCTACTATTTCAGAATGGATGTAATTACAGATTTTTGTAGTGGAAAAACCCTGTAATTTATCCACCCTTAGTAAAAGAATCTTAAAATGGTAAAAGACAAAATACTCTTAATTCTTTCAAGTACTCAAAATGTACTCTGACATTATAGCTTGTGCTTTTTGGAAAGAGTGGTATTGTCTCTGATTCAATTATAATTTATTAGACACAGTTATTGAACTCAAGTAGAAACATTCTCTTTTTTTACATATTGTTTGTTTGTTACCTTACAATGCCTGCGCTAAAGGAGTAGCTATTGCAAAGCAATCTTGATGCACAACTCATGTAGATTGTGGGGTTTTTTTGAACACTTATGAGCAATAAAACTCTCACCCAGTGAGCTGCATTTATTTCAGAAGAATGGGGAAATGGTCAGTTCTTACCTTTTTGTGGGCTGTAGAACCCCAGGGAAACTGTGCTGTGCAGTTGGCAAGGTCCTGAACCATGTAGTTGTCTCAGTCATCTTAGTTTAAGTCCAACTATTAAATAAACATTAACTATAACTGTAAATATTTATTTCTTTGCTTCTGGAGAAAATGGAATAAAGAAATACAATTTTTTTTCCCTTTCACTTTTCCTCCCCTCCTGTCTTTGGCATGTTTGTGCAGTGGTTCTGTCTCTGAACTATGAAAGAAACTGCTAAGCAAATCTATGACCTGAGGCTATCACCTTGGCTTAATGAGGATCCTTGCTTGATTTCCTTTACCCAGGCACGTGTCAGCTTTGGAGTAGTTGGAGTTCAGTGGACTGTCAAAACACAAATGTCTAAAAAGAACATAATGCTGTAAGGTATTGTTCCTCATTTTCAGTACAATGGAGGATGAAGAACAAAACTGTTTTACCCTTTATTTTATTATGTGCATGAATCATTCTTCTGGAAGACTGGCATGTAGAGGGCTCTATTGATTGGAGTTTACAAGTATTTTCAGCTGAAACTGTAAATGTATTCTGGTTCTATTGGATAGGAAGTCACTTTTCTTTTTTGTCAGACTAATGCCCATTAGTCTGTTAGCATTGTTCAGCATTTCAGGTTAGTGTCGGATTCTCTGAAAAGAGTTAACAGCTGCTGCAGCAATAGTAATGTGTAATTACTTAGAATTAGGTGCAAAGCTCATTAGTCCTAATATTTTAGATTTGTGTTGATCACTAGGGAAGACTTTTCAGAGAACCACAGTGGTTTTCCATGCAGTTCTATGAGCTGAATGGTCTCCTGATCAGTGCTGATCCACACTCTGCTGTGTGGAGCTGCTGTGTTCAGTCCTTTGGGTGGGCGGGCTGCTCTTAAGTTTGTTTTTTGTATTCCCAGTGGCAGAAGGGTGTAATATTTTATGGGTTCTGGGACACTTTCTGTAGCTGACTGTCATCTGGACTGTGTTGTATATGTGTGCAGTTCTTCTGCCTTCTGGAAGCCTCTGCCTTCCTGCATCTCTGCTGGATTCCAGGTGTTTAAGCTTTCTGTTCTGTGGGTTTTTCCCCAACAAGGGCCTGATGAAGGCCTGAGTAAAAGGATGGATAAGAGTATGCTGCTGACTCCATACAATTTATTCAGCCTTTTCCTGACTGTCCTCTTTCTCATATGTTCCTCAGATGTGGCTAGTGACAGGGTTGTAGGATAAATGGATTGTTCTGACAGTGTAAAGTAGCCATCTCTCCTGAAAGCTCTTCAACCCCTTTTCCCAGCATGCATTTAAATACAGGCTTATTAGATGATGGAGGAGAGGCTACAAGCCTCCCAGATAAAATGGTTGTGGGGAGGAGGCTGGCTGCTCCAGTGCAATCATCTGGTGTGCAGCTGAGACTCTTAGGACAGGAGGCCAAAGGGAATGAGCTAGATGAATTGTCCTGCCATACTGCATATTGCCATAGGTTGTTCATCCTAAATACTTGCTTATGATGATGAAGAACATGGAGATTTTACAGTAAATCTTTGAAAAATACTTCACTGGAGCTTAAGCAGATTTTTCTCATACTGTTAAGTCTGCAATTTTTTTTTACCAACCTTCCACAAGAAGGGAGCATCTGGTGGACAGAATAGATCAGAGTCCTGAGTGCATATGCTAGTGGTTTCATTGTCATCAACAGACATTACATTATTGTTGATTTATTTTGTGCATCAAATAAAACTTCATTTCCTGCATTGTTAAGGATGTTCTACTTTTCTTGACTTGTAAAAAAATGAACTATGGTTCTATCTGTATAAAAATTGAAAGCAATTGGGTGTCATGGAATTATTGGTGGACATCTCTTTTATCTCTTCATGCATATACAACAGTTCTTTTTACCTGAATTCCTCTAGCTGATGATGCTAAATCTTCTGCAGTTAACTTTCCCTCCTCGAACTATTATTTGAAAATCAAATGCTGTCATGTTTTCTTCATTTATTACACATCAAAGAATATGTCATTTATAAATGTGGCTTATAACACTGTAGTTTATTATCCATATACTGTTTAAGGACTTCTGTATTTAGTAAAGCCAACTGTGGATATAGTTCTTGGAAAAGCTGAAATTCAGTTCTGTTGGTGTATACGTAGCCCAAATTAGCTTGAAAAGAAGAGCACACTGTAGCTGCTCAGTCACTTTGCTCCTGGCATTTTGGTGAAGAAATTATGTTTTCACCAAAATGCCAGGAGTAAAGTGACTGAGCAGCTACCGTGTGCTCTTTTCTGTAAAGCTATATTTTCTTTCTGGTGAAATTCCAATGGTTTTAGGCTATTTTGTCTCTTGCCTTGAGGGGGAGGAAGAAAAAGAAACTTCTTATTTTGGAATAAGTATTTTCTTTTTTGTCAAAGAAGACCCTTAGTTTTCTAGGACTATTCTGTACTGAATTGTATTTAATTAAATTGCTGTTCTCTTGTGTGGGACTTGTAGCTTGGATATGTGGATCTCAATTCTACACTATTTTTCTGGCTGTTTCCTCAGGATTATTGCTCTCTTTCACTGAAATGCTTAGTAAGGTAGAATGAGCTATGGGGCATTACCACAGAGATGTTCTTTTGAGGGAGAGAACTGGATGCACCTAGAGCTGGTGTGTTTCAAACCCATGTTTCACTTTAGGTGGATGGTTTTATGCATGTCAAAATAGAATATTTCGATGAGACAAAATAAAGTTGTGTTCCTTTCAGGAATGTTGGAAAACTTGCTTTGAAACAGAAACACCAAAGTACAGTTTTTCAGAAATCTGAAAGTAGACTTTAATACTTCCAATTAAATGATTATTTTCCCCACGAATTTTCATCTTATCTAATACTAAAAGCAAGTACCAGGAGGCTGGCTGCATTTAATTGGCCGGTGAGGAACCAAGCAACCTGTGTGGAACAGACTTGGATCAGAATTTCCAGCTGATGAACATTCATCTTCCCTCTGACTGTTCTGGCTTTTGGCTAGAGGTAGATGATTCAGATTCTTAATTTGGCATGGAATTATTCTGACTCTTGCTTGAGGACAAACTGCTGCTAATTTGAATCTAATGCTTCATGTCTGTATCCATTGTTAAACCAATCTGATGATTATATGAAGATCCTGCCTAGTCCTTGGCACCAATGGGACTTGTGCAAGTCCTGTGTGTGTTGCTTGGTTGTAGAAGATGGGTGTCAGCTAAGAAGTAATTTTTAATGCTCTGCTGACACTGGTCTTTTGTGTTTTCTGATTTAGGCTTCTGAGCTATTCTGAGCAGAGAGCAATCTCTTGTGCTTCTTTATCATGTTTTGTGGAAATGAGCTGGGAGGCAGTTTGCTAGTTCCAGAACACATGTGGGATACTGCCACAAAGAAAGAGAAGGCTGTGGGGATTGCTGCTGGCAGACTTGGAGATCCTGTGATCGTGAGATACCACTGTGACAGAAACATGAAGGAAGTGTGGTTCTGGTGGAACTGAGCTTTGTATGAGCTGTGGTACCCTTCTGTGTTAAACTTTTTCCTGTCTTGCTCTTGAGGGCAGTCAGAGAGCAGCACCACATGTGTTCCTTTTCCCCCAATACCTTGTGCCTCATCTCAAAATGATCTTAATCCTTAAGTTATCTTTTTTTCTGTCTGGTGTTTTTGACTTATGATCATTTTTTGATGCCTTGCCTGTGTGTTTTGCCCATTGAAAATATTTTATATTTTATGAATATGCTTGGATAGCTTAATGCAATTCAGATTCTTAGTAGTGATTAAACATGTGTCTTTAACATGTAGCATTTTTGTATTTTATACTGTTTATTTCATTTGCAGAAACAAGTTTCTTAGATCTCTGCAAAAGACTTGTGTATAATAATGTTGTGTAGACAGACAGCAAGGACTTCAGTAGAGTGTTCTACTATTTTCCCTGTCTCTAAGGAGATGTAGAGCTTTCATAAGCAATTTGTAAAAGTAACCTTCTGAACACATTCAGGTCATAATAGCATAGAAGCTTCCTATATAAGTGACGGGTTTTTTTCATCACTGATCACTGTTGCAATGATTTAAATGTGATAGGATCTCATCATCTGTGCTGGCTTGCTACAGCTTCTTGTACAAGTGCTTCATAGACTTTGTCTAGTTTAATTTTATATAATGAGAAAAAAAATAGATTTGGTTTCCTTTTCAATAGCTCTATCCCTTTAATAGACTGTTTGGATGAATCTCATAATTTAAAAAAATTGAACACTTGCACAATTTCTTGTGGGAGTTTTAAAGTATTTTCATTTGGCTTGGTAAGCAGAGGTCCTGCTTATAAAATTCTTTAAGTTTTTTTTCTGTGACAGTAAAAATACAAATAGTA
The DNA here is from genome assembly GCF_003957555.1 of Calypte anna. NCBI lineage: Eukaryota > Metazoa > Chordata > Aves > Apodiformes > Trochilidae > Calypte > Calypte anna. Next base: position 129,664,852 of record NC_044245.1, read on the forward strand.
GTAGTCTTTATCACACTTCTATTTATATAGAGCTGTTTATGAACTCTCACTTGGTAAAACTTTTAATGAAAACCAGTTTATTTTAGGAAAAATTGCCTTTTACCCTCTTGGGAATGTTATCCTTGTTCTGTTTTTCTATTTGTTCTTCTGAGAACTTTAACTTTTAAAAATCATTATTGCAGAAACTGTTTAAATATTTGATGTTTTGTCCAAAGTTTCTCATATATAATTCTATGATTCTATAAAACCACTTAGATATTTTCACTGGAATGTTAAATATTTAAGACTGAAGTCACTTTATCACTGGAATGTCATGCTTATCTTATGATCCCTTTTTTTAGTTGAGTCTTTGCTTTTCCAATTTCTTAATTGAAATCACTCCTTTCATGGAAACATAGCTATGTACTTCATCTAACATATCGGAGACCAGTGATCCATAATACGTGTTTGAATATAGTAAAATTACAACAGCAATATAAAATGCAGACACTTTCCTATTCTATTATCTTTTTTTGCTATAGTCTAAGACTTGAAGAAAATAAATTAGCAGACACGTGCCTTCTGATTAGGTAGAAAGTGGTTTTGGGTGTGTCAATTTTATTTTATTTTTTAATTTTTTTTTTTAATTGTTTGAGGCTGCAGGTATGTTTCCATGTGTTGTGAGTTTTATTACTACTCAGTAAATCAATTCTCTTGCTCCCATGTTAACAGCAACTGTGGCAAACTTCTAGCAACATGTAAGTTGTCAGAAAATAATTCCTAATAAAGCTGCGAAGTTTTACTGAACTTGAAAACAAGTCTCAGAGACAATACATGTTCAGAGACAATACTCACTGGGGCTTAACCTCTGTTATATTGAAACTAGCAGCCTCATGGTGTTTGTTGGGTAGAAAGCTGATTTTTTTGTTTTTTTTCTTGGACCAAGTACTGTGTAGGTTATGCAGAAGGCTTCTTGCTGCTAGTGTTTAAGATGTGGCAGGAGATCAGTTTGGGGCCAGCACTGTTCCTGCTTCACTGTCCTTATGGTACCCACTGAGAAGTCTGCAAAATCCTTGACTCCCAAGGTCAGCTGTCCCATCCATTGCTATCCAAAGCCATCTTCACCCTGTGTGTGGCCCAGCAGCTTCCCCAGCTGTCAGAACTCACATGTATTTCAGTAGCATTACCCCCTGTGCTTCACTGCTGTGACATGCATTGCTCTTAGTTAATGTAATTCTGAAGCCAATAGTTTGGTTGCCCAAAAATTAATTTGAAAATATTTAGCCATTTTAATTTCCTATGTAGTAGTGGCATATCTGCTCTAAATACCATGGGAGTAGCAGGTGGTTTCATAATTCACTGGAGGACATGGTTTGGTACAGCTGGTTTTGCTGTACTCTTATTCAATAAAATGTTTTAGAGAATATCTTGTAACAAGCTGCAATGTTATACAGTCATGGTGGTATTTTGCAATACACCTAAATAATCCACCAGCGTGGTTTTCAGCAACAGGTTTAATAATTTGAATTTAATAAACTGAGTTTAATAAATTGAGTCTTCCCCCACTGCTGGACTCCACTGACTTCCCTACCCTAGTTGGACAATGTCCCAAACTCTGCTTGAAAGGTAAAACTGGGGCAAAGCAACTTGAAAACTCAGGCTCCTTCTACCTAAGAAATACAGCTCCTTTCTCTAGAAGAGGAAAAGAAAAATAAAACCCAAAACCCTAAAAAAAAATAAACTTGCTAGGTATGTAGAGCTAATAAATATGCTTTTCATTGATCACCTGAAAAGATTGAACATGGTATCTTTATTCTAACTATGTTGTCTGATATGGTCCTGTTTTGGATCAAGAACAATTGGATGTATCTGAGGTTTGTACTGGCAGCTAGTTTCTGAACATTGTACCATGGCAGATTCAGATGGTTTAAAAGGTAAAAATCTAAACTTCATGTTAATATGTGAAAAAAACCTCTTTCCAATGACTTCCATAGATATTCACAGAATCAGCCAGGTTGGAAAGGACCTCTGAGACCATCAAGTCCAACCCTTGACCGACTTCTGCTGTGGTTCCCAGACCATGGCACTGAGTGCCACATTCAGTCTCAAAAACCTCCAGGGATGGAGACTCCACCACCTCCTCAGGCAGCCCATTCCAATGCCTGATCACCCTCTCCGTAAAGAATTTCTTCCTAATATCCAACCAAAACCTCCCCTGGCACAGCTCAAGTCCATGCTCTCTTGTCTTGCTGAGAGTTGCCTGGGAAAAGAGACCAACCCCCCCCCCTGGCTCCAGCCTCCTTTCAGGGAGTTGTAGAGAGTCATGAGGTCTCCCCTGAGCCTCCTCTTCTCCAGACTGAACACCCCCAGCTCCCTCAGCCCTTCCTCACAGGACTTGTGCTGGATCCCTTCACAGCCTCCTTGCTCTTCTCTGGACCTGCTCCAGCACCTCAATCTCCTTCCTGAACTGAGGGGCGCAGAACTGGACACAGTACTCGAGGTGTGGCCTCACCAGCGCTGAGTACAGGGGCAGAATCCCTTCCCTGGACCTGCTGGCCACGCTGTTCCTGATACAGGCCAGGATTACATTGGCCTTCTTGGCCACCTGGGCACACTGCTGGCTCATGTTCAGCTTCCTGTCAATCCAGACTCCCAGGTCCCTTTCTCCCTGGCTGCTCTCCAACCACTCTGTGCCCAGCCTGGAGCTCCTCATGGGGTTGTTGTGGCCAAAGTGCAGGACCCGGCACTTGGCTGTGTTGAACCTCATCCCATTGGAATCAGCCCAACTCTTCAGTCTGTCCGTGTCCCTCTGCAGAGCCCTCCTGCCTTCCAGCTGATCCACACTCCCCCCCAACTTAGTGTTGTCTGTGAATTTCCTAACTGTGGACTCAATCCCCTCATCTAAGTCATCAATAAAGATATCAAACAGAACTGGCCCAGCACTGATCCCTGGGGGGCACCACTGGTGAGTGGCCGCCAATTGGATCAGCACCATTCAGCACCACTCTCTGGGGGCCTCCAGCAGTTCCTAACCCAGCACAGAGTGCTCGTGTCTGAGTCCTGGGCTGACAGATTTTTCAGGAGAATGCCATGGGAAGTAGCAGTATTTAATACACATTTAGTAGTATCTGTGTATATAATTCTCTCTATATGATCAAAATTAATTATTGGATGTACTTTTACATTCAGATGCCAAACTAAAATTTACAGTCAAATTGGAATGAGGTTTCTTTTTCCATTTAATAATGCTGGAACTAAGATTCACTGCTCTGTGTGTAGTTCAATTTAGTATGTTGGAGTTAATTGAAGTATTGCTGCGAGATACTTACAGGAATTTTCTCATGCTAGTTGGTTTGGCTGTTGTTCAGAGAGCCATTTTCATAACTTCTACCAAACTATTTTGGTAAATCTGCATATCTTGCATATAATAAGCCATCTAGTAAATTTTAGTCCCTTTAAAATCTTGTAGAGTCTATCATGCATTTGAGTTTTATGGAGCAAGAGAGAGACTTGTGAAGGAGAATAAGGGCAATTGCTGGGTTGTTTTTTCCAGTCTGAGCATGCTGTGACTTGCACTCTTTGAAGGTTGTAGTTCTTGTGTATTAAAGATTATGTTTTCAAGGGGTATTTTGTTTTTTTTCTGTTGCTCTAATTTATTATTTCCTTTGGATTTTGTTATCCTTGTAGTACTATCCCACTACCATTTCTGAACATCTAGTAGTGTATCCTTTTTGCGCTATTCAGTAGTCAGTATTGGAGTAAGTAATAATTGAAGGAGCTTTGCACCATCCTGGATGAATAGAATTTTAAAACCGAAAGGAGCTTTTTGATCATTTAGGTTAGATATTAGAAAGAATTTCTTTACGGAGAGGGTGATCAGGCATTGGAATGGGCTGCCCAGTGAAGTAGTGGATTCTCCATCCCTGGAGATATTTAAAAAGAGACTGGATGTGGCACTCAGTGCCATGGTCTGGTAACTGCAGCAGTAGTGGTTCAAGGGTTGGACTTGATGATCTCTGAGGTCCCTTCCAACCCAGCCGATTCTGTGATTCTATGTAGTCTAATTTTCTTATAAGAAGTTTTCTATAAATTGAACTAGTTTTCCTTGGTCTTTTCTTAGGCTGCCATAATCAGGTTTTTTCCCTGGGCTAACATATGGTACCCAATAAGTCAGCTTTGTGCCTGTGAATTTTTCTTGGGTAGACTTGTTAAGGCCTTTTAAACTTGACCGAGATGTCTACAGGGCCAGCAGCCCTAGGAAATTGAATATCTCTGGTCTTGTTACTGCACACTTGGAAGTACAAGAGAAAACCTTAGCTTCATTAATTTAATGTCTCTCCCTAATACAGACAGCACCACAGGGTTGGTGCTGTCCCAGATTCATGCTTTGGGCTAACACCACTTCCAGGAGAAGAACAACATGAGACTCTTGGGTGGAAGGCAGAAATAGTGTAACTTCTCTCTTTTCCCTCATGCTGTTAGGAAGAGGATGTCATGTTCAGAACTTCTTACAGAGATTGGGACACTGTAATTTGTCAATTTTAACAGTGATAAGCATATGAAAGGACTCAAGCGGACTAGTGGTCTCTGGCTAGCACATACTTTGTGAGATACTTAACAAAATGAGCTATGACATCTTTTGGTTGCATGAATATCCATACAGTTGTATGAGAGCAGTGGAGGAGAGAATGAAGGTGGCGGGGACCAGAAGCACTGAGTATGTTGGCGAATTTTAAGCCCTCTAGGATATGATGTGCACTATGTATTTCTGTGTGTTTGTTTCTTCAGCATTGTGTGGAACATGCCCAGTTTTTAAACTGGATGAGCAGCTCTTTTGTGTTTAATTCAAACAAACAGCCCCACTACATTTTGGCATTTGCTGTTCTTTTCCTGCTTTTTCCAGTCCTTTCTGCTGCTGATACACCAGTCACCAAAAATTATTTCTGAAGGCCTTCAGTTTGTGGCAGTTCTGAAGATTTTTGAAGTTGAAGTGTTTAAAATATTTGGTTGTCTAAAATATTTTTGTGAGCATTTAATGTTGTTTAAAAACCTTAAAACATGCAGGTGTTCTGCATAAGGCAATGTTCATTTCATCTTTGCCCTTTGGGATAGAACCAAACCTACTGCAAGGAGATTCTCTGTTTTGTTTCTCTCTGCAGCTGAAGATCAGAAATGAAAAAGAAAGAGTAACAAGGTGCAGTACCCTGAAACTTGGTAGTTCCCAGCCTTTTTAATGTGTAATTCTTCAGCAGGCTTGAAGTGCTTTCCTAATTTTAAGAATGTGTAAATAATCGAAGCAGTCACTGTCTATAAATGTCTTGATGCAACCTCTTGAAAATCAGTGCTGTGAACATTATTTAAACATGCCAATGCAAGGTAAGAAACACGACTTCTTCAGTGATTTACAGTAATCAGAGCTGTCTGAAAGTGAAAACCTATGTTATCAGTATTTTGACTTGCCCTTAGCACCCAATTATAGAGCAAAGCTTTTATTCTAGAACATATCCCAATCAGTCCTTTTGTGTAGAAATAAGAGAAATGTGTTTAGTCTTTTGCCATCTCACATCAGTCCTTATGCCTGTTATGTTTAGAAACATTTAATTATGTGTTATGTTTGGAGTTTAAGAAGTCCTCAGTCTGGTATAAAAAAATGTAATATTCCAAATATCTGTAATTAAATATTTTTGCTTTGATTGACCTAAAATTAAGTAGTGGGGAGGATGGTTTACATTGCATTGTCTATTTCTAGCACTGTTGCTTTATAGACTAACAAAGTCTTTAAATGACTATACACATTAAAAATCAGGGAAATGTAAATCTACCAGGAACACATTTCACATTGAAGTGTAAACTTGAGTGGCAAAGATCTTCAGTTTACAGGGACAGCTATGAATGTTACATGGATGTCTGTCACAAAACTAATAGATAAAGTATTCTCTTGCAGAGAACATTTTCACGCATATTTTGCAGAGTCAAGTACAGGAGCACAGAATACTTGTGGAAAATGTTGTGGTGGATTCAGGCCATTTGTGATTTTTCTCTTAAAATTATTTTGCAGACTGAGTCTAGGGAAAAAACTAATGAGTTTTGCCCATGCATATGTGCGTAGAACCTTTTTGTTTGTGGAAGTGGTTGTAAAACAATGTCTTGATAGATATCTGACACTTCAAACAACTGTGCAGACAGTATAGGTGTATATACACAAACTCATATGTAAATTCCTATCAATTTAGCTGTAGTTATATCCACATATAATGTGTGCCTATTAATCTATTTTTATACACTTTGCCAAAATACCTTCATAAAGTAATCTTTCTTGAGAAAAAAATTAAAGGCTGTAACATAATACCTTTGCACATAGGAACAGAGAGTATGTGAAGGGCCAGTGTGTACATAATGTGATTACAATCCAGGCACAAAAGAAGAGCAGAAGTTAAAACATCCATGTCTTTTGAGATCTTACAGGTAACATACTAATTTTTAGAGGAAAATGAAATCTTAGTAAGCTGCATCTCTGTGTCTAGATGTATTTGTAACTTGAAATGCGGGTAAGTTTGGCTTTGACGTTTGCAATGTAAAAATTATAAGGAGCTTGAGGTGGTAGCCCTGTGACTTACTACCATTTTTTTCATCTATGAAAATAAAAGCCATACTTAAAACTGATAACTTTCCAATATTCTTTATTATGACTTGGCATGAAGTTTTGGCTTGATAATGTAGGTGTTCTTAATATATGTTGATACTACTTTTTTTTTTCCAAGAGGTTCTAAAACATTGCATCTTATATTTTTAACCATTTTTACTACAAACATTGAAGCAACAACTCTTTAATTATATTTTAATTTAATTTTATATTGTTTTTTTTAAACTATATTTGTTTATCCTAATACTTGTAGAGTATGAGAATTTAACTAAAGTCTGCTAATGTTAAAGGGTGTTCATCATCTGGCATAAATGCTTACCTACAGGTAAGAGTGCCTATGTGCTTTCACAAACGGAGCAGGATTAGGATGAATTTTTAACTGCCAGATCATGTTTCTAAAAACATGTAGAAAGTCACAACGTAGGAAATAAAATACTTACTCTGTTTATGCAATGATTCACAAACTTGTATTCCTCCCCAAACAGTAAATCTTGAAAAAGAGCAGATCTCAGAATCAGCTGACTGTGCTTATTCAAGATGTCAGAAAAAAATACTGCCCAAACTGACATGTTTGAGAGATTTGTTTCCAAAGCAGTTTAAGAATATCTATGTAGCAGTACTTTCTGTTGAACAAAAAAAAGTTTTTAAAATGTTATGGTTGATGGTATTATAGGACTCATTCAGAAGTGATAGTTGCAGTGTCCAACTTTGTAGGCATAAGTATTATATAGCTCACCCTACTTTGTGGGATGTGAGGTAAATATTTGGTCCACAGGATGTTTGAGGAGGGAGGGGAAAGTTGTGAGGAGATCTGCCTGGAAGGAACAAATGGAGGTTGTGTATGGTGGATTCAGGAGTGGATGGCCAGTACCACAGGAGGGTGCTAAAGCATGAACCATATCCTTGGGTGATTGCCATGGGTGGGCAATCCTGGATTGTCATAGTCCTTAAATACCTGGTAACACCTAAAATTCGCATCAAAACTGTTCGTTTTAAACTGAAGGGTTTTCCTTCTGAATAATGGAGCTATCAGCTGCAACTACTCTTCAGGACTGCAGGTAAAAAGCATCAGTCGATTAAATCTTTCTTTTTGTTTGGTATGAATGCAGTTGCAATGAATTAGTAGTATTGTGGGAAGTATGCTTTAAGTTAGTTTATGAAGAAGGTAAAGCTACCATCCCAACAAATATATACCATGTACAATCAGAAATGTTAGAGAAACCTGAATGAGTTGACAATGTAATGGTGTGTTACCTATGATTACTTATGTCAAACTTATATTTATGAAACATTTCTTAATGTAAATAGATAAAACCCTGATAAATTACAGATTTAAGAGAATATTTTTGTAAGTCTAGTTTTAAATTTATTCCTTAGCCAGTATTACTCAGTAGGGTTTTTTTACAAATGTCCCATGCTTTAATTTGAATCAAGATATGTTATTTTGTTCTTCCACATTAAATTCTACCTGAGCTTTCCCACCTGGCATTATATGAGATTAGAGGTTGTTTCCAGGCTTTTAGCTTTCTCACATATATATTTTTTCCCCCTAAGTTCTTGTGAATCGTATTTCTCCATCCTGTTGTCCAATTCTCAGTCTCTTCCTTTGGCATGTGGCTGAAGTGCACAGTTGGGCACCAAATGGTAACAGTTCTGTCCTTGTCCCTCCTGCTCCTTTCAGAATATTTGTATGCTTTGTTCCCTGGGGCACTCAACTTCATTTCTTGCTGGCACTCACTTTTCCTCCATCATTTTAAACCTATACTGATTCTTTCATTGCAAATTAAACCACGTACAAAAGAAAAGTAATTTTCCGTTCAAAATGATTGGCACAGATTTGGGTGAAGAGGTTTTGCTATTTATTTTTATTAAAAAAAACAAAAATCCCTTATGATTAGCTTGTACCAAAGTGAGTAAATTAATTTGAAGAATTTTGAATGTCAGAATATGTGTAAGGAAGGAAGTGGCATATTATGTGGTGGTCACTAGAAAGAAAAATAAAAGTTGGATCCTGATAAAAAATCCTTAGCACCTGAGAGGAGTTACATTGTATTTTAAACTAACCAGTGTGATGAAAATTTAGTGTTATGTTATAATTACAGAGGTCCTTTGTAAAACTTCCCAACAGTTAGAAGTAGTGTTGACAGCTACACTTCTCTTAATGTACAGCATTCTGGTGGTTCTGTGTGATGTATTGCTGACTATTTTAGGAGATAAATTAGTATTTGTTAAGGTTTAAGGTAGTGTTTTGAAAGCTTTCTTATTTAAAAAGCGGTGGATTATAAATAGCAGTAAATTCCTTCAAATGGTGTACCCATCACAGCTCGGCAGTTGCAAAAGAAATGACTGATTAAAAGTAAAAACTCCTTACTGTACATGCTTTGAAAAAGTTGCACCCATGTGTACTTTTTTACATTGATTAACCAGGAAGTTTTTTCAGTCAGCCAGCCAGCTTTGTAGTTTAGTCCATTAGTTTAGCTAAATGTTATTTAGATAAGACATAATTGATAAATTACACTTAGTGAAAATCTGTTCTTCCTCATAGTGGTATCTGAAGTTAAAGAATAAAAATAAAATACAAAACTTAAAGTGAGTTGTTAGAATATAGTAGGTCTATAAATGCATAATTGAAGATTTAAATATAAGCATTTTGATACATTTATTGTATGTAAGTTTTGCTTGAGACAAGCGAATAGCTGGAGATAACTGGAATATTCCACCTATATGGCTTCTCTGTTTGGAATCTGATCAGTTGAAAAGTTAGAAAAATGTCTAAAGTAGGACTAATGATGTTTCTCCCAGGCATTTGAAGGTCTCTAAAAATTAACATACATTTATACTCACCCAATAGATTTTAATTTGCCAAAACTATTTGAATATCATACATATATAGCATTAATAATACAATTACATAGTATTACATGTATGTGCACAATGCACAAAAAATATACTGCATGAGAATAAGTATTGGAAATAAGTTAGGAGATAACGTTTGGTTTTTGTTTGTTTTCTTTTTGATGGTGCTTAACTAAACGTGTCAATGTTCCAGCATCCTGCTGTAGATTGTACTCTATGCTGAGATCTTCTTTTATGAAATTCCCTAGGTATTCCCTATGTGTGGAATACAGTACAGTGAGAACTGTAGAGAGCTGGGGGTTGCTCAGTTAGTGGAGCCCTGCTGTAGGTATGCTGCTCAATAGTGTTTGGGATTAGAAGAAAACTTTGTCTGGACAGTATTATACCTTCCTCTGAAGGAAGTGGGTAGCCAGGTTGTGTTGTAATAATAATTATTACTACATCCTTGGCAGGTGCTTGGTGGAGGGAATTCTTGCACATGGCGTCTGGGTTTCTAATAAATTGCTGTAGGAAATGTGTTAGGGGAAAGTACCCCCTAAAGAAAATGTGAAATGGAGCTGCAGCTACAGCCCACTAGGATAGTGGGGGAAACAAGTACCCTTAATCATGAAGGAGATGAAGGAAATGATGTCTTGGTAAAGAGCCTGGGGGCCAGTTGATATAGGGTTGGAGAGGAGTGCTAGCCCTCTAGCAGGTGGAACAGATTACAATAGTAAGAGTGACTTGAATGGGCCAAGTTTTTGCTGATGGTTTCCAGATGATGTTTAATGAATCAGTGATGTGTGTTGGTCTTCCTGCAGTGTTTAGGACAATACATTTGACAAATGCTAGGGTAATCAGCTATTCATAATTATTGTTTCAAGGGGCCTGTAACAAGGATAAGAATACGGGCAGTCTTTGGTACAGCATCTTCTAAAATAGCACACAAAAGAAAAATGCAAGATGGCTTGAATACTGTTACTGTACACAGAAGAAATGCATTGGTGTAAGAAATGCTTGTTGTGGAGCTGACCAGTTGAGGTGCTGGACCTCCCTGTGGGTAAGGTGGTCGGTCCTATAGCAGATCCCAAATTGTGCATTAGGCTGGATGACACCAGAGCAGTCAAACTGGCCTGGAGTTCCTGTGTATGGAGATAAACTGTTGCAATATGAAATACATGTTCTGTTCTGTTGACACTTAATCTTCAAGACAAAGTTGCACAAGTCAGGAAAGTGAATAAAAATGTAGGTAATGTCTCATCTCTTTTCTTCTCATGTTTGCAGTCTGTTCTCCTGAGTGTTTCCTGTCCCTCTTTCCTTGCAGCTTTTCATAGGAAACTGTTTCAGCTACTTTTCCCTCTGGTTTCCTTGCACAGAGAATGTGGGGCAGTGTTTAGTCCACACATAATCAGTTTTGCTGAAGGAGTTCACCTAGCACTAGGCTTTCTGCTTTGTCTCTTCTGACTTCTTTCCTTTCAGGCCACCCTGTCCTCACAATAAGTGAGTTACACAGTTCTGTGCATTGTGAGTTTTGTGGAAAAAAACATGAGGAATTTTATTGTTGTTGTTTGTTTCTTTCTTTCCTTCCTTCCTTGCTCACCAATGCATTGGCTCATCCCTCTAGGTTGGTAGCATCCAGTCTTGCTGAGGGTGCACTCTATTCCATCTTCCAGGCCTTTATTAAGGATGAACAGCAACATGGGCTTGGTACTGATCCCAAGTAACCAGCCACCAGTTGGAATTTATACCCCTGGTCTCAACACTTTGAGCCCAGTGGTCCAGCCACTTTTTCACTCAACTTACCTCCCACTACCAGTTGTTACGTCAACAATTTGGGAATAAGTTCTTTGCAGGATGACAAAGACTGTCCTAGAATGAGTATATTCTTCAGTCAACTAGTCAGCCATACAAGCACAGTCCACAAGCAGGAAATTATTTCCTTGCTTGCAGTTTTTGCATCTTGCAGATTCAGAAATGCTTTACAAATATAGGTATCTCTTACTGACTTGCAAAGTATCTTAAGATCGTAATTTTAGAAATTAAAGAGGATAAGAAAAAGCAAAAGTTTGTAGAGGAAGAGAAAACAGCAGTGGTGAAGTCTACAAGTTTGTGTAGTAGGTACTGAAGATCAATTCAGGTTTTAAAATTCTGGTTCATAATAGTAATTGTTTTTCTGTGTGCATAGATTTTTTTTATTTTTTGATGACTTATTTTTCTTTAACTTGTTTTGATGAAAGCGGAGGAACAATATTTGCATAACTAGTGAAGTGATCCCCAACAGAATGCATTATTTTCCCATAAATCATTCTTATGAGGCATTTTGGAGGTCTTGTACGTTAAATAGGATTTACATATTTTCAAGACAGGAAGTGTCTTTGTAAAGAGAAAAAGATTTATGTATTTATTTATGTATTTACTTATTTATGTATTTATTTATTTATGTATTTATTTTTAATTTGGAAAACACAGTTATGAATGAAGATGATAAACTCCACTGATTAGGAAAGTTCTTAAAACCTCATTTAGTATGTATTCAGGTGTTGTCAACTGTAATTAGCTTTAAACCTTGCAGTGAGTGTTTAATTTTGCAGTAGAAAATTGACTGAGGAACTTACATGTGAATTTACTAGCCAAGGTGTCTTTAGCATGTTACTTATGACTTGCATAGTTTTGGATGTAACCATAGTGCTCTATAAAAACATTACAGCTGAATACCTGGTCTGACAGGTTTGCCAAAAGGGAAAAAGAAGCCTATTCTGTGAACTTCTATTTGTTCTGATCCAAGGTATATAACAACTCCCATAAGCAAGACCTCATGTTAAAATTTTTTTATGTTTTCTAGTCTTTACTTATGATACAAGCTTGTGGGAAAAGATATTTTTGTAAATTACTCTTTTTTAAAATAAATCATCTCTCTAGATAAATAATTAACTTTTTATTTTAGTTTTTTGCTGTTGTGACTTAGTTGGAATCACTCTCATTAATGCTAAAATGAATGGACATTTGTCAAATCTCATACTATAACTACAGTTATTAGCACTTTTAGAATATAAGTCCTTCCCACCGCAGAGTAATTTTGACTTTAACTTTAAAATGTTTGTCATCTGGTGTGAGGTGGATTTATTGGGAGAGCAGTAGTTTTAGTGCCTTTTGGCTTGGGTTTTTCTGGTGACATCACTGATCTAGATACAGTGTGTGACTCTAGTTGGTTCCAGTGTTAAATAGTTTCATAATTATGCTAGTTTTGGCAGTTCACTTGGAACTTTTCCTCATTTCTTTAATGAACATGTTTTACTTCTGGGCTTATGAGACAGCCACATGTTTGAGAAATTAATAGTGTGCTCTGAGAGTTAACATACAGCAGAAGCATGCAGATACAGAAAGCTCTTGGATGGATGTCTACATAGCAATGTAGTTCTTATAAGGTCACTCTTATCTTGCAGTAATGAAGAAATGAAAAAATGGCTTTATGAAATATCAGTAGCTGTTGTGAAAAATGGTGTGTGTTCATGCCCAGAGAACCCTCTTGCAGCTCTAAAACCTTTTTGATAATTGTGTAATGTAAGGAAATGAATAGATATTATCCCAGATTAAACTTTTTTTCGTATGTTTGGTCAGGTTGAATTCTTCTTCTTAAGTGTAGATGTACTGTTACTTCATGAGGATTAAGTTGCATGGGTATATTTCTGTGTTTGTCTTGCATTTTGCCACCATCTTGAAACATGTGCGTTTTTGCTTTGATTACTTTTAGGTCTGCATACACTACATGGTTGTAACATTTTTCCATCACAATGTACTTGTAGCTCAAGGAAACAGAAAAAGCTTATTGTATTGAATGTATTTATAGGTTGAATTTCTTTCAAAAATAGCACAATTTAAGAGTTCTCTGTCCTTTTTTAAAACAAAACCCCCTGAAATCCAGTATGGTAGTGTGTATTACTTACTCTCCAAAAGCAGAAAAAGCAAAAAGCTTAAACCACTCTTAAGTCATCTTTGAATGCTGGTTATACTCTATATGACTAAAACATCACATAGATTTTGCATGAAGTTAAGAGATTGATCAAATCTGGCCATGTAGATTTGCAGACAGAAAAGTTAGTCTTGAATGTAATCAGGCTTGATACCCTTAATACAGCAAAACCAGAATGCCTGCCCTAGCCCCCTTTCTTTTTCAACATAAATATTAGAAGGCAAGTGTAATGTGACCCTATCACATTGGCAGGTTGCAGGTTCAAAATATAAATAGCATTATGGTGACTCATCTGAAAAATTATTCTTATGCTATATATGAACTAGTTTCCAAGAAAGAAAGGTTATGGATGAAAGCTATTTCGAACAGTTTAGCGAAACAGTCAATGATTTATTTTTTTTTTCTTGGTAAACTTGAGAGTTGAATATTTCTGATTACATAATATACCTATTGATGAAGAGGCCTCTGTCACCCCAGTTTAAAGATACAGCAAGATCTTCAAGTTGTTACTATTGCTGAGGTATGCCATGAAGAGAGGGGTGGCTTTCTAATGAAGTTGTGCTGTAGTTCAAAGTTCTGCATCAGTCTTCAGGAGTCTCGCATTCCTCAACGAAAAGCATCAGAAGGTTGTTTGAGATAAGGAAGCCAAACACATACCCTCCAAACACACTTAATGCTAAACACTAATTTCATTTTTTTCATGCATTGGTATGGGCAAGTTCTGTATGACCGAAATGGTCAAATAGCTGTTAATTAAAACCAGCAAACAGCTTGTTTCAATTCTACAGAAGAAAAATCTGAAATTCTCTATAGTAGTTCTTCTAAGAGAAGCTGTCTTCCAGACGTCTAATATATGAATGAGTCTGTCTTCTGTAATTTCTCCAAATAATTTCAGCCTTCTGTTATTTTTTCCAGGATAAGATTGTATTGCTTATCATCTTACTTCTTAGTTAAGTGGTATTTTCACTTTATCAGAGAATTTCCCACTGTGTCTTGTTTTTCTAAATATGGAATGGAAAGGAAAGAGCTATCTCCACCATTGCTTTTGAATTGCAAACTTTCATTTAAAATATATCATTGCATACAGCTTTTTTTTTTTTTTTTTTTCCGTCCCATGCAAAAACCTTAATGGGCAAGTAATGTGAAGATTCCCTTTTGTAATTTCTCTGAGATTCTTAAAAATGGGCAGCAGGCAGGGAACCACATGATTGGTCCTGTACAAAAACCCAGGACAGTTGAAGCTGTTTGCTTTTTTGGTAGTTAGAGGACTTATAATATCACACCTTCGTACTGCAGTACTTGGCAATTGTTCCCTGAACCCCTCATTTTGTGGACATGTTGTGCAATCCTACTGGTGCTATGACCCAGAGCATTTAGCAATTTTTCTACAAGAGACCGTGTCTATTGAAGGTAATAAGAGGTAATTTGGATTGGGTCAAAAGTTGTAAGAATTTGCTTCCTCTCTGGCCCACTCTTCCAATAAATATTTTCATTACTTTTTTTTGGTGTACTTGCTCTTGAGTCTTGTACTTAAACTGTCATTCTGGAATGTAATGGAAATACGAGGTGGGTATTTAAAACCTTAAATTCAGCTAATTAAGATTTTCTTGTTTCTATGAATTTCATCTTGTAAGGCCTAATATTGTATTCTCTAATTATGAGCCATATTTCCTGTTTCTGAATTCCTTAAGGTGAAGAAGCAATACAGAAGCTCAAGATGAGCACATGTCCTCAGTCCACTTTTATTTTCTGAGCCCATCTTATACTGAATAAGAAGTCTGCAAAAATAGTTTGCTTTGTGAATCAACTTCAGTTAGCTGGGTTAGGACGGACGTGACTGGTATTTGGAAGCATCTTGAGATGGTTTCATAAGTAGGCATTTGAGCTAATTTCTTGTATTTGTGTTGGTAGTCTTCCTGATGTTTTCCATTTGAAAGAATATTTCAGCAGAAATGCAGCTAGAAGATGTGTTCAGTATTATTTTTTTAAGTATATGTTAGTGAAAGTACCAATTGCAAGTAATTTTTAAGTTGTCCAACTATTTTGTTTTTAAGTTTCCATAGTTTGATGCATGTACAAAATTGGATGGATGGAGAAATGCAAACAGAAGCTTAATTTATGAAATCTATAATAAGTTGCTCTCCATATTTTTGTTTTTGTTTGGTGTTGACCAAGTTGCTTTCTTCTACTCTAGCAGGAAGACCACGAAAGTTGTGGTTCCAGTTCAACAAACCGCAGTACCTCCGAAAGCTTGAAGTCAGCAGTAAAACCACGACGAGTTCAGCAATCTGCTTCTCCTGACCCTGATTTACCTCCAGGTAATCCATATTTTCAGATACTGAATTGCATATGAGTGAGAAAAAAATACCTAAATTTCATCCAAGTAGTTGCAGTGTCTAAGTTGAACTATTATATCTCTGTCCACCTGTAAATCCCATAAAGGTCAGTGAAATATTTGAACTTTTAATATACAAGCAAGTTGCCATCTAACATAGTTAATCCTTACATCTTTTCCTTTATTTTTATTGAATCCTTAAATTTACAGAACTCGTTTTTAATGCAAAATAGATTATTGTGAGAAACATACTGTAAGAATAGTGTGCTAGATTGTTAGATTTTATTCTCTTATGTTCTGGTTCTTCTGTTTCAGATCATTCTGTTTTCAGCTGCTCATCAGCTGCTCAGTAGTTCACATTAATTTCTGTTCTTGTATGTTTTCAGGCATGTTTTCAGATTCTTATAGTTTTAAAGCTAAGGTTTTTCTCTTTATGAGACTAATAATTCTGAGACATGTTTTTTATTGAGTCCTGTATCTACTGGTAGAGATGTTCACCACTTTTTTTTGTTTGTATTTGTTTTTCTAATGTGGAATTTGGGTCAGTTGAACTTGGAGATATTTATATGGTTTAAAAATGCCTGAGGAAGCACTTATTTAATTACTAATGCCTCTCAGCTTGCACAGAAATTTGGAGTACAGGGTGTTATTTAGGGCAGAAAAATAAAACTGGGGAGTACTGGAATGAATTGTAATTTGCATTATTGGGGAATGTAATTTTAGATGAGTTAAGGGCATAGTTTTGTGTCGGGCATTTTTTCTGTCTTATAGCAAAAAGTTTATCCTTGCTGTGAATCAAAAGAGAACATTTGAATTGAGTGTGTGAAGTATTATGTACTACAGAGTATCATCTTGGTTTGGAATAGGTACTTGAGGACCCAGATCTGGAGGCTTTTGTAAAGCTCTGAGATTCCATGAATGAGCTTTGGAATTGTGAAATGTGGCATCTAATCTGTCCTGCCATGGACAGCACTTTAGGTCCAGCAGCTCTTGGTGTTTGGCTCTTTGGATCCCACCTGAGATCATCAAGAGTCTCAAAGGCTTGCCAAAGAATTGGATGATTGTATTGCCTTCAGTGCCAGTTTTGGGATTTTAGTGCTTCAAATGTGTTTTAGTCAGTGTTATGTATAGACCTTCCAGAAAAGTATAGTCTTAGTCAAAGGCTGGAGATCTGCTTTGTGTGATGTTAACATGTGATGGAGTTAAACATTCCAAAATGCGTTTCTATGGATCCAGATGCAACAAGCACATTGAAAATTGGTTTGCATGTCATCTTTTTATGAATATATTGTAGTTCTTGGTGATTACTGTGCTCATAGGAATTGCACATATTGGATTTGCAATATTCTAGCAAATTATTGGATCTAGTGCTTTCTTATATTACTACTTGATAGATTCTGTAGATGTACTTTGTATTTCTATGAAACTGTAAGGCATTATCACCTCCTTCATTGTCATCCTTCATTCCTCCTTCAACTGGATAGAGTATGTGGGTGGTGAGGTATAGTGATTCAGAGGGTATTTGTGAAAAGTTTACCATATTAAATGGACTGTAAGTTTCTTTATATGTGGTGAAGTTCTCTAAATGTAGTTGGTTTTGGTTTTTTGATGCACAAATCCCACTGTTTAATATAGAAGTTCTGTGGTAAACAGCATCCATAAGGAGCAGAGGCCTCTTTATAGAAAGATTTTTTTCTCTGAAGCTTAGCATATAGGCTTGTTAAGATTTATTTTGCATATCTTGGATTTTAATAAGATGTTGAGTCATCTTCAGATTTGTTTAGTCTTTGGAAGATACAGGTGTGAGACGACTGCTGTAATTTGTTGAAAGATTTATCCTTTAGCTCTGCTGTGTTCCCAGAGATGGAGCTAGGCAGAGTTTAGATTAAAATGTAGCTCTGGCAACAACTCTGCTAAATTAAGATGTTTAGTTGTGTCTAATCTGATGACAAAAATTCTGTTCTGGACTCTGGTACTGGAATCTGAAACTTCATTCATAGGCTTTACTTCATAGGGCAGCCTACCAGTTTTGATGAATTTGGAAAAAGCATACATGAGGTTTTTGTGTAGCTCTTCAGGAGACAATTTATCTCTACAGGTTTCCCAGTAATTTTAAACACTTAATCAGAGAATACCCTACTTTTAGTGGCAGAAATGGTCATACTCTTTTAAAAATTAAAGGAATAAGAAGCAACTCCTACTTTTATTTAAAACAAAACCATTTTTAAAAAAAACCCTCTCTTATTATGTATGAACCTGTTTATGCTTTTATTACTTCGTTTTGAATTAGATTGACTTTGAAAGACCCTTGAATGCAAATATTAAACTTTTGAACCTCTAGAGGGACAGCTTCATTTTCTTCACTGAAATTACTAGCATGCTTTAAAATCATATTTAAATTTTTGGTTTGGATTTTATGCCAGCAACCTACATAATCTGCAAAATATCCCTATGTTGAATTTAAGAAAATCAAGAAAATGCTTTGTGCCAACTTCTGTTTATATAACAGTTGGTTTGTACCAGTCCAGTGATGAATGTGGGTCTCTTAACACCTCTTAATTATTGAAATAACACATTAGATTTTCAGAATTTGTATTACCTAATAAGATCTTGCAGTTTTAAGAAGTCAAATTTGTAAAAACAAAGTTATTATACACATTTTTAAAGTAGCTTTATAGATTAATATACCAAGAAGATAAATGCAGATTGTTAGAATTCTGGTAGCACGACTGTGTCTAAAGTTTGACTGTAACTGGGTTTCTGGATTACTCGTTTATGTAGACAATGGTGTAAAACATTTTCCACATTTTATTTTAGTACAGTTAAAATCCAGTTAAGATGACAGGAGATACTAAAATGCTGCTCTCCTGCTGGAAATAGCTTTGCTCAGAGGCTGACGTATACTCAAGAGCAGCATACTATGAAGCAAGGTGAATTATGATAAGAAGTGTGATAGGTATTTTACAATTAAGATTTTAATATTAAAATACTTTTGAAACATGAAAAATGTACCTGAATATTTTAATCAGAAATAGCAGTGGTAGCTGAAAACTCATTTTGCCTTTAATAAAAAAGGTGGTTGGAGGCTTTTGCATACTGAAAAGAAAAATGTTTTATGTCAGCTCTGTAGAACTGCATTTGTGGAATTCAAGAAAATCACTTATGTAAGGGTAAAATTTTCAAAATAATTTAAGGGGAAAAGTAATATCTAAGTGTGAAAACAATGGCTAGAAAAAGCAGAGTAGAATGGAAGTAGCAACCTGAGCTTGCCTCTACTGATCTCATAATGTTTTGATGTTAATTTTGAGTTTTATGTGACTTAAAGTTGTTGATATAAATCAGTGTTACTTAATGCAAGTTTTTCAAAACTACTCTTGATTTAAACTTGTATAATTAACATACAAAGTAAAGCCTCCTATAGTATATACTATATGTAATTTTAGATAGACTCTAGTGTTATAAATTTTAAAACACAACAGTTTTATGAATTGTTTTGTTTTAGTTTTTTTTTCAGAGCAAATGAGTTAGCTCTGTAGTTACATTCAGTATACATCAAAGTATATAAGTAAGGGTAGAATAGGGATATTTAATTTCTTTGCCACATTGGTAAAATGTGAGTGTTTACTGCATACTGGGAATTCACAGACGAGATCATTTTTCCAGTCACATTGTGTTAAAAAGAATAAATTAAATGGTTTTCTTCCCAACAGGCTTCTCTGCAGGTACTTACATCATTGGGTTGTTGACAGATACTGATTTTGTTATACCTCACAAGGGTTTTACTGGGCATGCTATGTATATATTAGCTTTTAGAATTAAAAAAGTACTAGGCATATTAATATTTAGATAACTTTTAAAAGTTTAGGTGAGAGGGCAACTAGTCATAATATATGCTTTCTTGAAAAATAACTTAGCAACTAGTGTTCACTTTTTAAAACCTATTTCTATGTATCTCTCATGTAAAAAAGTCTCTGTCTTCAAAATTCTTTGTCTACAATAACCCAGAGTCTCCTGTTCTGTTAATTAGTTTGGACACTGATTCTTGACACCAAAGGTTTATTTCTTAGACTACATTATGGTTCTAATATTTACAACTTCGTTTTTATACTTTGTTGTAATACAAGATGCCAATTAACTTAACTGAATGCCCTCTCATGAAGTTTTCAGTTTTAAGTTGATTTTTTTTAAATTAAAAAATAGTGATAGTTGTTTTTTTTTTAATTTTGATTTTAAAAAAGAATACTAGCTGAAAATAATGATTTTAGCAGTACAAGAATTTGACATCTTGTCTTCCTTATAACTCCTAAGTATTTGTTGTATTTTACAGGTTATGTTCAGAGCTTAATCAGGCGTGTTGTAAACAATGTCAATATTGTGATCAACAATCTCATTTTAAAATACGTGGAAGATGATATTGTTCTCTCAGTCAATATCACTTCTGCAGAATGCTATACAGTGGATGAGTTTTGGGATCGAGCATTTATGGACATCTCTGGTGAGTAGCTATTTTTTGGTTTCAGGTATCACAGTGGAGGCACTCTCAATATAGGAATTTGAAAGTCTAAAAAAATGTCTTTTGTTAGAAGTAAGATACTTTACTACCTCATTTCTTACTATTTTTTCCTCTTGTCCTTTACTTTGATGAGCCAATTATAATAGTGATTGATTCTCAATGCATTCTTGTATGATCACAGATAATTACACAACATGTTTTGTAGTCCTCCCTGCTCATACTTGCCATCCTTCTGTGATTGTGTTTCATTTTGTGCTCCCTGCTGTCTGTGAGTGCATAGGCAATCTGTTTTTATTTTGTGAATGAACAGTAGCATCTGAAGGTTTTATGTTGCAGTTGTTTGTTACGATCTTAAAACTACCTAAAGAGTTTGGCTGGAGAGGTAGTAAAGTGTGCTGTGCTAAAGTAAATGTGGCACGCCAGTTGCAAGAAGTGCTTCATTTTGCTTCACATATTCAGGAAAAAAAAAACCTATTTTGATAGTTTTTGCAACTTTTTGATTTTTATCTTAGCCTTTGGTATTTGTGTGACTCAGTCTTTGAATAACCAGCACTCACTTAAGTCTGGGTGTTCTTGCTGACATTTGATAAAGGTGGAATTTGGGCACAGTACAAGCATCACACAAGATCTTAGGTAGAATGGGCTATTTAATTAGTGGACCCATATCTTTATTCTGGCTAGAATTATTACAAAATAATATGACTAAATAACAAAATATGTATCATGTTAAGATCACTATAATAGCTCTTGTTTGCTTTTTAAGATTCAAAAGAAAACTTCAGGGTAAAATAGGCAGGATTCTTTCTGGGAGAATAATGAGATTAATACTGGTCTTATGCTTGCACATGGAGCAATACTCTTGCTTTATAAGCAGGTCTAAGGTATAGTGAAGGGCTGAAATTTTGAATTAGGTATAACAAAATTGTCCTTATTTCTAATGTATTCAGCTCAAAAAGTCTGCTTCTCTTTAGTCATGTAAGTCAGTACTTCAGTGATGATTTAAATAACCATGTGATTTTATCTTCTACATAAGAACTTGTATAAATAACTGATTTTTTTTCTTATGCAATATAGTTTTTAACCTATATACTTCTTTTTTAAAAGCCACTGATTTAGTGCTGAGGAAGATGATCAACTTTTCTGACTGCACAGTATGCCTTGATAAGAGAAATGCTAGTGGTAAAATTGAATTTTACCAGGAGCCTCTGCTGTACAAATGTTCCTTCAGGACTCGTCTGCATTTTACTTATGATAACCTCAACTCCAAAATGCCATCTATTATTAAGGTAGGTATGGAATTTTTTTTTTTTGTACTTGCTTGTAAAGTTTTCAGTTTTTTCAAAATATACTTTGAAATTTAAAGTAAAATGAAAAGCTAATGCTGTTGTATTTTACTAAATTTTTTTTATTGTTTTGTTCATATGGTGCAATTACTTTCTGTACAGTAACAGCATGTAAAGAACTATTTATTGCCCCTGCCCTTTTTCAGGGCACATTTCAGTTTGTTCAGAAAAGTCTTTTGTGTTTGTTCTGTATACTCTTTTTCTGTGTTGCGTGTAGTCTACTTACCCTTTACTCTTTCTTGTGTTTACATCTGTGCTTTTAGAATTATTTTTCTCCGGCCTTTAAATGTAAAATAGTGTATATGATGTTGAGAGATATGCTCTATCAAATAGAAACATTAAGATACAGGATGCTAGATTATTATTAATGTTAATTGGTACTTGTTTATTTTGATCCAAAGGTAATAATTTTTTTAAAGTCTGAAGTATTTTCTGATATTTCACCATTATGCTGTTATGCAATGATGAGTTCTACAAATCTGTTGAATCTAACAAATTCACTAATTCATAACTTTCTGATTTGTTGTATATATGGAGATTATGTGATCATCAGATTGCCTTTCAAAATAGTTAAATATTGAATGGAAATAGCTGTATTTTCTTACAACTGAAGTAAAAAGGAGCTGTTTTTAACTACATTAATGGAATTAATGCAAGGGTGCTTGATGCTTTTTCCAAATCTCCACTGCTAATGCAATTACTGCAGCGTCAGTGCATGTGAGGAGTAGCTTGTGTTCTGGTGGTTTGCTTCCCAGCTTAAGACAAAAGCCAACAGCACTCAAATCTTTTTCTTCATATCTTCATATCTGAAGATCTTTATATTGAAAACTTTCATGCTCTGTGCTTTTTGCTTGGTAAATCACATCTGTTTTTCAGTCTTGAGTGAAAGTTTCCAAGACTCCCACGTTTATAATAGCATATGCTCTTTTGATTTCTCTGTAGGGACTAGAATATTGTTGTATAATATTGACTACTGTGTTTGTTGCAAAGCTTTGGCCAAACTAACCTTAATGAGTTGAAACTGAGACTTCTCAGATGTGGACAGTTCTGAAATACTTGGATATGCATTTGTATGCCATTAAAATTGGAATGCTGTTCTCCTACTTTCAGTTTTAAAATGTAAATGGTGTATATAGGGGGATACAGAAAAACATATGTAAAATGATCAGAGGGTTTTTGTTTTTTTTTTTTTTTTTAAATTGTCATGAGATGAGACAGGCATAAGAGTCAGCTGATTTTCACTGGGTTGTCAGTCTTGCCTCCTTTATTTAGAGCAGCACTGACATTTGTCTGACCATCAACTAAGACATCTCACTGCGTTGACACAAAGCAAACTGAACAAGAGGAAATACCTGGTTTTCTCCCAGGTTTAGTGAGATGAGCTGACATGCTGAGAGCCATGAGTTCCACTGGCAATGTAAGAGTAGGATGGTGATGGGGGCAGTACTATGAATAAAGACTAGAAGTGCAGCATCATTTCTATTACAGTTCTATATAACACTATATAACAGTTCTATATAACTATATAACAGTTCATTACCTAGTATTCCTGTTCTCCATTGTGATATGTATCCCTTCTGTGACTTCTAAAAAGACTTTTGGAAAAATAATCTGTTTTCTTTGAGGTCCCTTCCAACCCAGCCAATTCAATGATTCTATGATTCTTCCAAATCCTAAGACAGTTATTCACTTCTTATACCCCTTCTGTTGTTCACCTTCAGATAAAGGTCTTTGAGCAACAATTTTTAATCAGCTAGCCCTGAAAAATTGAAATTCAGGGGAGTAATTTTTAATTTCCAAAATCTATCCTGGAATTTTACATGCTGATCTTTTAAAGAGAATTTTAAGTAGCAGAATTCTGAGATATAAAATCTTCCAATGATTTGTAGAAATGGCTGCTCATTCTATAATGAGCATTCTAAATGGCTCACTCATTCTATATGACTGAGGCTGTGGCTTTATTAATAAAAGTACTTTAAGTTTGATAGTGAAATTTTAGTCGTATAATAGCATATTTTAATACAAATATCTAATTTACTCCTGTATTTTTACCTGCCTGTTAATGTGCAGTGTTGTTTACAAAGTAATTTTGTATGTTTCATGAATTGGATTGCATTATGGCCAATGCTGATGTATAGTTACCTTGCATTTACATTATTTTCACCCACAATAGTTAGAAACTAGACCTAGAGTTAGAAATATGTCTAATTTTACAGACTGTTATTATAAAAATTTTGTGCAGCTCTTATATTTATGAAAAATAGATTCCTTATGTCTCGTTTATGACTTTATAGTATGATAACATCTTCAGGAAGTATTGTAAATTATTTAATAAAATAGCTAAAATACTTAAAGGATATTTTTTCATCCTGCTGATTAGTCTTTGCAAAAGCTTGCTTTCTTTGCTTTTTGCAAAGCTTTCTTTCATTTAGACATCACTACCTGATTGCATGTTTGAACTAAAATATATGGAGAAGCTAATTTTCTGGACTTAAGATGGAATGAATCCTTCTTCTTCCTCCTTTTTCTTGTCCACTTGCAACAATGTTGGGAATAACATTATTAGAGAAAGGAATAGCAATAAAGGGCTTTGTCTATTATGGTGGATGTATCTTTTCTTTACCATACAGAGATTTTTATAAAACTCTGTGATGAAAATAAAACTTCATTCAGGTGCACCTATGTGACTTGTTCTATAAATGTTTTCAACAACAATTGTAAAAAGTATTCAGAAAAATTATGTGAAATTTATTTCATTTGACTTTTCAACTTGGAGATTTGTTTTGTGGCAAACCAGTTATGGACTGTTGTTTGCAGCCTTTTATCTTCTGTTGTACTGCAGCTTTTGTTTTTAGAAAGTAGAATGCACGTCCAAAGTGCATTTGGAGCTATACTGTTTAAAAGTTGGCTTTAATGATGACAGAGCTGTGTTATTATTTGCTTTTGTTTGCTTTCGTTTTATAGATTCACACATTAGTTGAGAGTTTGAAACTTTCAATCTCAGATCAGCAGCTTCCTATGTTTATACGTATAATGCAGCTTGGAATTGCTCTTTATTATGGAGAAATAGGAAACATCAAAGATGGGGAAAGTGAAGATTTGATTTGCCATACTAAAGATACATTGGGAAATACCACAGGTAAGTCCAGTTTTTACTTTTAAAAAAAAAATGTTAAAAACATTTATTTCTTTGCTTTTTATAAGTGTACGTGGCCAAGGTTGGTCACTGCAAAATACCTCAGCAGCCTGCAGTTTGTCTGAGCCTGCTCATTGTGCTGGGTAAGCATACAGTCCTCTAACATCTTTTGCATGTTCTGTTCTGACATAACTTTATCTAAAAAGATGCTTTTAGGGATTGTGGCACAGTAGGGTACTTTGGATTTCTCTCTTGCTATATTATGGAACAAGGCACCTGTCTCCTTAGGCAGCTTCAGCTTTTCTCTGTTACCTGGTTCAAATTGGGCTGCTGTGAGTTTCAAAGTGCTGCTTTACCACCTCTTTTTGAAACTTGGTACTGAGAATAGATTAATCAACATTTATTCTCCACAGCAAAATATGACTATGTACCACGTTTTCAGTAATTCTGCCCTTTCATATTGTCTACTCTCCTATGCTCTTTATTTTGTATAACATATATTCTCTCTTCTACATGATCTTTCAGGGTAACTTACTGCACATGACACTTGTGCACTGATGGGGTTAATTCTATATAAGCTTTTGTGATGGCTTCCTGTCTATTGTTTCCCACATATTTTTAGGGATACAGTAAGTTCTGGATGGACAGTAATGCAGTTCTAGCTGTGAGCCTTTTCACTCCTGCTTGAATTTTATGTGGCTTTGCTAGGACCTACCAACTTTGCTACTTTTTTTTTCTAATTGTATCATGTGATGCATTTGAGTGTTGAAGTTTTATGCTAGGTGAATTGTTAGGAAATTGCAGCAAGATAAGAAAGGCATATAGGTGATTAGTTTATATTAAAAATCTAAGGGAAATAAAACTTCTAACTTGACGTTAGAACTTAAATACTATACTATTTCTTTGCTTTTGTATACAATATACATGGGATGTTTCAGAATCAAGCAGTCATATTGACTTACATCGTACTATGTGTTGTTTTTTTTTTCCCAGTAATTTAATCAAGAATGATCTTGAATATCCAAACTTGAATTTGAAGTGTCTTTAATGTATCAGGCACTAAGTAAAGTAGAAGAAGGATGCACTCTTATTCCAAATTTTGAACTTTCTTGGTTTTATGCTTTGGTAGAGCAGAAATATTTTTCAAAACTGGGAACTTACTTCAAGATTTGTGTTGTAATTTTAATTTCCTCAAGAGATAAGTGTTGGATATCTTTCCAAGTTTGAGTTTGGACCGTGGGAAGTAGGAAGAGATACACACCACAGAGCCTAAGCATGATGACTTCTACAAAATCCTTGAAATTATATGTGAAGGTGATGTGGCTTACATTTATTGTATTACCACAGTTTTGAAACTTTGTGAAACTACCAAATTATTTTTGTTTTGTTAAAGAAAGGTATAGTTTTAATTTATATAAGTTTAAGAAGTTTTTAATTGATCCTGTATTGCTGTCTTCTCTGGTTTCATAGAAATAAATTATTGAGAATATGACAGCAGTGGAATTTC
Organism: Calypte anna; assembly: GCF_003957555.1. Lineage (NCBI taxonomy): Eukaryota > Metazoa > Chordata > Aves > Apodiformes > Trochilidae > Calypte > Calypte anna. The sequence continues at coordinate 129,691,113 of NC_044245.1, forward strand.
TTTTGCCAAAATACAGCCTTCAGTGTTGGTTGGCACAGATAACCGTTTCACTCATGCCAGATGTAGAATTCTCTGTCATGCTCCTGCTATGTGGAACTGAGCAAATAAATCAGATGTCTGTAAATAGTTCTGTTATATTTTTCTATAACACATAAATAGTTTTTTGCACTAGAAACTATTTGCCTAAGAAGAAATATGGAGTTTGTAATGTAAGACATACGATTAGAAGTACCTAATATCCTGAAAATAATAACTGAATTTTCTTCTGAAACTTAAAGCATACAGTAATTTAAAAAATCATTGTGTTTTTAAAGAACTCTTTGCATCTAACAAACCCTTTAATTGTACTGTTTGCATGCGAAAAGGTGAAGAACTTGTTTGTGAAAAGTGGCATGTGAAAAGTTGTATTATCCTTGCTTTCAGAGAGGGTTATCTTTGTACCATTAATATCTTTCTTTTGTTCCTATCAAAATTCACCCAGATTTGGCCAAGTTTTCATGCCGTAGAGAATTACGATGTATCTAGGGTAGGACCACTTGACTACAGGAAAGACATAGGAAGAAGAGAGAAATCATATGAGTGTGAGCAGCTGGGACTGGTAGGCAGTGAGTTTCAGATGGAAAGGTTTAAGGATTGGAGCCAAATGTTAGCTGGCCAAAGAGAAGACTGGGATGAACAGCTGTAACTGTCAAGGACCATGGATGTTGGCTAAGAGAAGCATGTGGTCTTGTTTGGTTTCTTTTAACTGGGGAGTGAGTTGGGTGGTGAAACAAATATAATTTAAGGAAAGATTAAGGTTAAAACAAAAGGCATCTGCCTACAAGTACTCACTCCTTTCTGCATCTGGAATGGAATTCAAGATTTGTATGTCCAAATATGAGTAAAATGCCTCTTGTTATCCTTATTTCTAATATTTGTCTTCAGGAAGGTTGAATTGCAGTTGTTGTCTGTAAATTTGTAGAGTATTTGTCGGTGGGTTTTTTTAGTTTTATTTGTTTGTTTTTAACAACTGTGAATGTGACTTCCTAGGTTTTTTTTTTTTCATAAAATAGCCATCTAAAAATGAAATGATGTCATGTAGCTTTACACTGATGTACTCAGGAGTTGTCAGAAGGGTCAGAAATTACACTAAGGTTGTAATGACAAGAACTACCCGGGAGGAAATCTGTAGTTTCCTATGTAATTTCTAGTCAACTACACGGTACTCAAACATTGTCATTGTTCTGAATGATATGATCCTATCTGACAGAGCTATCTCCTTTAGAACAAAAACCAGATGTCAGTTGTTGTGTGACCAAACCAGAGCAGCAGAAATAGTCCATTTCTGTCTTCACTGCAAAATGCTTTGCCGTACACAGGCTAAAACTGTTATCAACTGTTTTCCTTCATACCATGTAAGCTTGTTTCCTGCATAGAGTTTAGAATACATGTAGGCATACGTGCACATCTATGTACATACAGACCAACAAAACTTTTAAATATTGAATTATTTTTTTCCTCCCATTCAGTGCAGTTAAGCAGAAGTGCCAAATTGACATTACCTGGGTTAGCCTTACCATCAGTTGGTGAGGTGATTTTTTTCCTTCTGACTTCATATGATGTTTGTGCTTGAGAAAGGAAAAACCCCACTTTCTTAGCACTTCATGGTGCCTGTCATCCAAATTTCCAACCACGGATTTGAACTTCTCTGAGAAAACTTCAACTGTGCTACTATTTTCAGAAAAAAAGATGTAATCAAGTACAATAATAAATGGTGTGTAGTATCTGCTGAGCTATATTAGTCACATTTGTTTTCCAAGAGTAACGCTTCATGAAATTGAAGGCTAATTCCACTGGAGTTGTGCCTGAATTCTTTACAGTTTAATAATGTACAGACCTCCTTTATGGATTATGTTTTTGAAACTCTTTGAAAGGCTTCTGAAGATTCATTGAACAGCCTAACCCAGTATTTAATAGTAACCAGTCCCCACCCTCTCAGTTAAAAGAATTTACTGGCTTCAGTTATCACCAATACTTAATCTTTTCAATGGAATTTATTTTTATTATATCTTCATTGACATAATAAAATTGGTCACTTATCCGTGTCTGGGAGTATTCCAGCAGCACTTTGGTTGTTCTTGTATACCCAAGCCTAAGACCCAAGACCTTGAGATTTATTTGGCAGCAAGATAGCCTGTGTCATGGATGTACATTTTGCTACCTGAGTAAAATGTGCTCAAATTCTGTCAAGTTGAATGCATTCAAAATACATAGGCTGACTGGTCAGAAATTTCTTGGTCAGAAATACAGGGAGAAACTTGCTTGGTATGTAAATGAACTTAGTACTTCATGCATCCTGGACTGTGCTTCTCCTCAGGGCTGGGCAGGACTTTTGCTTCTGAGGGCCTGAATTGTTGTGTTGGATGTCTGACTGTATTGGCATTGTTGTGAAGGGGGAAATTGATGTTTTTCAGTGCAGAGAGACATAAAAGCAGGGGGAGGGTTTGAACAGAGCCTATGGCAGAACCAGCAGTTGTAGATGTGGGGAGTGGGGACTTGTGAATATGCTTTTGTTTTGTGATGGAAAAATTTGTTTAACATAGCTGGGATGCAAGGGAGAGCTGGAATTTAGTTGGATGGAGTTGTTGAGGTTGATGATTTAAGGCTGAAGTACTAAAGCTTGTTAAGTAAAGAATGAGCAGAGATCTGAAGAACAGCAGAGCAAAGAAATAAAAAGTGGCATTGCTGAGGGAGGGGTGCAGGGCAGGTGGGCAGACAGCTGAGATGGGCCTGCATGATGATAGGAGATGCTGAGCAAGAAGCAGCTTGGGATAGATGTGAGAAGCTGGAATCATGAGAAATATGAGCTACTGAGCTTCTGAAAATGTTCAGTTCCTGGTGCTGCTTTCTTGGAATAATTATATTGAAATTTTATACTATGAAAGTTCTGGGGTGGGGTGGTGTTTTTTGTGAGTTTTTTCTTTGTTTTGTTTTGTTTTGGGGTTTTTTTGTTTGTTTTTATTTTTAATTTTTTGTTTGTGTTTTTTGTTTTTTGTTTGTTTTGTTTTTTGGTTTTTTTGTGGTTTTTTTTTGTTTTTGTTTGTTTGTTTGTTTGTTTGTTTTGTTTTGTTTCTTTCATGAAATGAACTCCATGAGAGACGTGATTCCAGCATATGAAGGATGTTTCACAAGAGTGAAATGGCAATAACTGGACCTTTCCATCCCATCCACACGAACCCTGTTGTGATCTTTACTCCCCCAAAACTAAACAAAAATAAAGACTGCATTTGTGATTGCAAGAAGATAATAACACTTTTACAACACTAAACAAAATAAAGTGGACTTGGTAGAGTTAGGTTATAGTTGGATGAGATTTCAATGGTCTTTTCCAACTGGAATGATTCTGTGATATTCCTTACACTGAAACCTCTGGACCCTGCTAGACCAGAACATGCTTCCACCTTACAGACAAACATGAATCAAGGGAAGAAATCATGATTACTTTTTATTGCTGAGTTGCACAGTCCACTGGATATAGATTGTCACAGTAACAAAGCTTCAGGTTCAGCTCTCTGAAGAACCCACTTTTCAGGGTAGATAGCTACATGTATTAAACTTCCCCAAGCTTCTATTGTAATGTATCCAACTTGTCTTTCTGTAAATTGAAACTAAGATAGCAAAGAACTGATGAATACGGAAGGAGAGACTGAATTGCCTTCTAAATTTTTTAAAGAAAATTCCAATTAAGAATGCCACAATTTCCAAGTGCTTAAATAACACAAATAATTATTCTAACGTGCTTCCCATTATATTACATGCAGGTGCTAATCAGTCATTTTAAAATTTCAATTATTTAAATAACATGCCAACCTCAATAAATTTAAGAATAGATGTATGAATTAGTTAAGGGTAAGCTACAAAACGAGTGGTAGTGAATTTAAAGCACCAGAATCACAACAGGATGCAGGAGATAGGTCTATTGTAATCACAAAGACTAAATAACATGAAATATCACCACAAAAGGGCAAGTGGCTCTGGATAGAGGTAAATATCACAGGACAGTTAATCTCAAAGGGACATGTAAGTGAAAATATCTAATAGGACAGAAGGTGTTAGCTGTCTGACAATGCCAATCCAAAAAGTATTTTTGTTTCATATACTGCATAAGAGTTTGTGGAGATCAATGGGAAATACATTTTGCTCACTGAAAGCATTCAGAACATTGTTAGCATTCTGCCATTTACATTAAGCCACTTCTAAAATAATCAGCAGAAAAATCGGTCTGATATTTAAGTTTCTGTGTAGTAAAACCAAAAGGTCAACATGTGACTCGTGTCCTTCAGATTTAATCAAGTTTTTGGGATTCTCTACAAAAGAAGTATTATAATGTTTTTCAAGGAAAAAAATGGCAAAACAACATAAAATGTTTTAAAGGCATCCAAAGAAATCTAGTTCTCCACAAAAATATTATAGTTCCTAAAACAAGAAAACTACTTAAACAAATCTGATGTCAATATAGGAACTTTACAATTTGGGAAGATTTAATTTTACTCATTTTTTTTAATTTGTTACTCATTTAGCTGATTTTATCAGATGTAAGCAATTCTATGTGCCTAAACATGCATTTAAAATAATGAAATCTGACCATCTGCATACAATAGCTTAAGCATATGGGATTTCAGTGACCAGTTGCAATGCGGCATTATAGATGCTCACAACCAAGTTCCTCACTGTCACCCTGACTATCAGATAGCTGCACAATGATCTTTCAAAATATTAATAACTACTATAAACAAAACTATTATATAGTATCTATGTTACTGCCATCTCTGTGTGGACACATACTGCAGCAGGAGGTATGCTCAGTGATGGTTTATAGGTTTTGTGGCAATATAGCTGAAATGTTATGCATGACCCTGGTCCTACACCTCCAGATTTTTTCTTTTGGCTGACTTTCCACCATTTCTTATGTGCTTGCCAACAACAGTCTGAACTACTTCAGTCATGCTCCATATCAGTTCTTTTTCTTTCTACATCTGACAGTCCTGCCTCTTAGCTGTTTCCAAGACTTTATGTGCACTTCTGTGTTTCCTGTGTTTCAAGATTGAATTTTGGATTGAAATCTGATCTCTGATGATGTTTTGTAAAGAGAGCAGGAAGGAAGCTTGCATTGCCCTTGTGGGACGAGGTGTCCACACCTCTAAGCATGTGTAGAGAATTTTCATGGGTGTTTTTTCTTATGCCTTCTCCCATTGCACAGGTGTATAAATAATTAGACTAAAAGACTAAAGTCTAATTAGACTGAAGACTAAGCTCTAAAACTTGTAAAAATGAGACCTCTGAGTTTAAAAATGAGTATGTAGAAATGGAATTACATCTATTTCTGTTCTCAGCTAAATAGTATGTTCAGTATGGTTCCCCTGCAGGAACAGCACCACATCCTATACTGCCTACAGTAATTCTGGAGTAGTTAATACCCCCTGGGAGACCAATAAGAGTGGTGGTGAATCCAGACAGACCAAGCTAATAGTGCTGTTTGTACATGCACAGTGTTAGCCATTTGGGTCGTGAATATTAGACTTGTATTGTTAGAGAAATCTTCATTTTGTTCTTTATATTAATTCTAATATTTTTTCCACAGTAGATTAATGTTGGCTTTTTCAACTCACAGTTGACATACCAGCTTCTTTGAATGTAGATAAAACCTGTATCTCTGAATACTGGTATAGCTGACTTTTAAACAAAGAAGGCTTTCAACTTTAATTTTTGTATTTGTGCTGTATTTACAATTTCCTTTTTATGGATTTTGTGATTGAAGTCCTTTAAATTTAAACTGAAAACCATACAGTTACATAATTTAGTACAGTCTAATTTACAACTTTAGAAGAGCTTTAATGCAAGAAGTCTTGAAAGTGTGTGGTAGAAATATAGCATTAAAAAACTATTGCAAAGAGGAGAACTCTTCAGAAATCAAAAATTTGTACTTATTTTCAAACATAATAAGCCAGATATCTGGGATGATATGTGAAATACAGTCCTAGACAAGTTTTACGTACTATAATTTTGAGTATAATAAATTAATTTTCAAGCACAGTTGATTTAAAATTTGACTTTGTTTTAAAAGGTGCAGAAGATGAAACAAGTTCAGTAATACAATATCCTACACAGTATATTAATCAAGATCCTTACGTGCATCAAGACGATGACCAGCAGCAAGGATGGGTTTCTTGGGCTTGGTCATTTGTTCCAGCCATTGTGAGCTATGATGATGAAGAGAATGAGTCTAGTGGAACTGAAGATGGAATGATGCTACATCAGCAGAAATCTCAATCCCTCAAAGATCCTATTATTTCAATTGGTTTTTACTGTACAAAGGCAACAGTGACTTTTAAGGTAAGTGTTTCTCTTTGTTTTATAAGATTTATTCTCATTGTTGAGAAATTATGCTTGTTGTGTAAAGATTGAGTGTTTATATACCATTTGATTTGAGGCAAGGTGCTTTACATTACCAACAAAACTGAATGTTGGAAGTTCCTCTTGCATCATAATGTACTGCATATTCATAATAGCAGTGTGAGGTGTTTTGGACATAGAATTTGAGTGCAAATGTTTTCATCTTGAAGGGAAACGGCTTAAATTTTATTGGAAGAAGAAGTTTAAAAGGCTTTCTATGAATGTTTATTGCAGAATTTTATCTATCTAATGTCTATATAAACATTTCTTTATAAAAAACTTTAGCTTCTTACAACTTTTGAGTTGAAGGAATGTAATTTTTAAATTTAAATTTAAATTGTAATATGTGGAAATATCAACTTAATAATGTTGAACTTATTTTCCATAGGTTGGAATTGAATTAAACAAAGGATAAATTACACACATACTCTGAGCTGTAAATTGTGTATGTAGAGAAAGATTTGAGTGTTTTCTATGAACAAATCTCAAGAGTTATAAGGCTTCTCTTTTCCTTTTGTAAGCTTGCAAAAGACAGTATGAAAGGCTAAACAAGATGAAGATGTAAAGACAGAAATTAAAAATAAAGGTTCTGGGTTACCAAAATCCTCTTAAGACATGCCAAACTAGATGCCAGCAATTCTGCATGCAGATCTATAATTGAAGGTGTCTCTTGGTTTTACAGTGAAACATATATTAAACCAAGGCCAGAACTCTACAGAACAGGAAATAATACTATTTCTATGTGCAACAGAATAACTAATGTTGATTTTTATAACTTTGAGCCTTTCAGATGAACTGGAGCACTTTGATAACCCTGATACAATTTTTATGTGTCTGAGTATAGACTGTATACCATCACCAGCTCCCTGCCCCTTTTCTGCCTATATGGCTTGTCATCTGTAAAAAAGAGAATATTTTGAGGGTCTTCATGTCTACTTTCTTTCAGCTGTTTTTATTTGCTGGCACAGCAGGGCATTTAGGTGCTCAGCAACTGTCGGGAAGTTTCAGACAAATGACTTTGGGAGCTGCAGGCATTCTGTGGGGAGGCTGATGTTTTAAGCTTTCATCCTTCTGGCAAATTTGGTTGCAAAATTTGAGAATATTAGCATCAACAAACATGCAGTCATGTTCCTGTCAGTCTGTTTCAGGCTTCATTAAAAAAAAAAAAAAAAAAAAAAAAAAGCAAAACAGACAAAAACCAAAAAAAAACCCCAACCAACCAAACAGAAAAACAAATCCCCCCCCCCCAAAAGCCAAAAAACAAACCAGTCAAACCCAAACAAACCAAAGGACAGGATAAAAAAAGAAATAGTAGGAAATCTTTTCTTTCTCCTTTAATTATAACCCTGGGATATCCCTTAAAAAACTTGAGCAAGCAACCAAAATTCAAATTTCTCAAATAGTATGAACTTATTTTATTGAAACCCCTATCCAGCATATCTTATTCCCTATGTCTCATTGGCAAGTTTACACACTTTATATTAGGAGCTGATAAAACTTCTTAAAATGTAACATCTTACATTCTCTGTATTGTAAATGTGAAGTGATTTTATGACACTAATATGGTGACAGTTAGAAGGAAAACAGAATTCATTGTTCTCCTTGCATGCAAAGAATGTATGGAATTAATTTGTGGTTCATATTCTGGTTAAAAAATAAGGTCAAGTTTCTGCATTAGCATTCTGAACAGTTGATATCATTCCAACTAAAAATCCTGCCAAATTAAATGTAGCATTTTCTAATAATGTTGAAAATGAGTCTTGCAATGTCTGAGTTCTTTTAATCAATTAATTGCTTTTCCTTTACAATAATTGCTCACAGCTGAAGGGTGATCAGTGATTTTTCTTAATGTAATTTTCTTGGACATTTGGATGGGAAAATTTTAATTTGAAACAACATCCATGTGTATCCATTCTTGAAAATAATGAGAGCTTGTGGATATTTCTGTATAAAACTTAGAATTGGAAATATTTAAGCTGCTTAACATAAACAAATTTAAGTATTTTTAATGCAAAAACCTAACACGTTCATTATTTTGTGCTTCTGTTCTCCTTTTTCTCAGCTGCAGGTTATAGGTGTTTTACCTAAATTTTAGTTTTTATATCACAATTTTGCAAGAAATATAAATGACATGAAACAAAATGACAGGGTAAAAAAAGTGATTGTAATGAAAATGTTTCCTTAATATTATCATGCTGTTTAATTATTTGCTGGAAAAAAGAAATAATGTAATCCAGGATTTTTACAGCAGTTTAAAAGCTCTTTTGATACTATGTTGATAATTCAGCTTTGTATCTGTTTCATCTTTTCACATGGTTTCTGTTTAGATAAGCAAACTAAAAATGGGATAGTGGATTTAAAACTTTGTGTTATTGCATACTTAAACCAGGAGTTGAATTTGGGAAGTTCTAATACTGATAATGTGTTACAGCTGTTTAACTGCACCTGTGTCCTGCTTGTTTAGAAGTTCTGGCCTGTAGATTAATTTGTCATCATCAGTGCTATATGCTAATGACATTACTGCTGTTTAATACTTACAATGAGATACGTATATATATTATGAAACTTGTTTAATCTATTGTTTCATAGCTCACTGAAATGCAAGCTGAAAGTAGTTACTACAGCCCTCAGAAAGTAAAATCCAAAGAAGTTATATGCTGGGAACAAGAAGGAACCACAGTTGAGGTAATTTTTCAATGACAAGGGTTTTGATTAATTTTTATTCAAGTTTCATTGATTTCTTATTTATTAATGCCCTAAATATATAAAGCTAAACATATTTTACTTTATTTTTCTCCATATTTCCTTAAGAATCAAAATTTTTTTTTCCTTACTAGGTCCTCATGAAAGGTGAACTTTTCTTTGATTGCCAAATAGGTTTTGTTGGTTGCCAAGCTATGTGCCTTAAAGGAATTATGGGAATTAGAGACTTTGAAGAGAACATAATTAGGAGTGATGAAGTGAGTATATTGAAATATCAGTTGACTTGCTGAATACATAATTCTGGTATGCTTTAATAAAGGTTTTAATTGGAATGTCTGCTGTTGCCAATTGTGATTTAAATTTTTTTTTGTGTCACTGGAATATAGCACTCCATGTTTATTCCTTCCTTATGGTTGGAAAGACAACGACTTAGGAGTGAGAAGCTGTGAAACACTAGTTAATTTTTTAAAATACAAATACATTACAGCTCATCATAACGTTTGTCTGCATGCTTTGAACTTTTATAATAAATTAAAATACAGTTGAAAACTGTGAGCACTTAAATTGACAGAAGATTGGAAGGGAAGAAGTGAAGCTGCTGTACACTGAAGTTGATAGAAGTGTGGCTCAAATATTGAATGAATGCTTTGTCTCATTTTTCAATATGGTTGAGAACAGTACCAAGTGAAGGACTTAGAGCTGTATTAATATGTATATCTTTAATCAAGAGCAAATCTTGAATTGCTTAGGAAGTTAAATCAGGTATCCTTATGAACTCTTCTGAAAATATGTAATGAAGTGGTACATAATTCTACATTCAACAATGAGAATTTTTTAAGTTTAGATAGAATACTACCAGAAATCAGAAATTATCTGTGTTTAAGCAAAAAGAAATAATGCAGTTAACAAGAGTCCTTTTAACTTGATTTCATGCTCTGGAAAGTCTTTAAGGAGACAAATTCAGAATATGGAAGAAAACGTAAGGTGATTGTAGATGAATGTTACATATCTTCTTCTTTGGAAAATGGTCACATGTACTATGATAGGTATGATGGGACAGGTTCTTATACTTGCCCTCTGCGAGCAGCATGGCTTGGGATCCATCTCAAATATTTGTATCCAGATGCCTGCATCACAGAAAACAACCAAGAAGAATTAGATACCTTTATACAACTGTAGAGTATGACATTGTAGGGATTATAGTGGTGTGGTGGGACACCCTGCATGACTGGTGTGCTGGAATGTATAGATGGAGGCTTCTCCAGAAGGATAGGCTGGTAAGGCAAGGATGTGTAAAAAATGCTCAGCTGGCCCTGTAAGATAGAAGGGAGATGTGGTTGGAGATGTGCTGGTGGGCAGCAGCCTTGTCTGCAGCAGCTGTGAGATTGTGAGGTATAAGTACATGAGAGAGGTAATTTTTGGACTGGGGTGAGGGGGTGAATCAGTTTCCTGTAGGTCAGCCTCTAAGAGACACTTGGATTTTTGCTCTTTTTTCTACTATCCTCTAGGGTGTTAAAAAGAAAATCTCTGTTTTTGTGAGAATGGTAGTCATGTTGATACTGCCCAACCTGTTCTCTTTCTGAACTGCTATAGCTTGGACTTCATGCCTTTAATATAGGTTCCAGCTTTGTTGTATGTGATTGGAAGTAGATGGTTGGAAAAATCAATCTCATATAAATAACTTTTTAGAAGAATAAAACTTGATGGAACAATTGTGTTGATTTCAGAAGGACGGAAGGTTTGGGATGTGTAGGAGGCATGTAGAAATCTAGATGAATAGAGTGATAAGGCAGCAAGATCGTCATACATTGAAATAATTGCTTATTATGAAGGGGATGGATAAAGCATCTGAAATGTATTATTCAGTCAGAAAAATGGAATATTTTGTGACAAAAAAAAAGTATAGTTAAGAGGATAGGGCAGAAGTTAGACCAATATTGGTTATTTTCTGTTAAAATGAAACTAATATCTGTATCACAGGTTGTATAATAGTCACTAACTTAGGCTGTTTTCATTACCTTGAAAATGAGGAGGGAGTGGTCAGTAAATTCAGTGTATATTGAATAAAATTTAATTGGCTTAACTTCATAATGAAATATGAGACTGGAGCTGAGGTGCCTTTTTTCATATCTTTTCAAGGGATGGTATCTGCTATGTTAGTGGTGAGTTATGACAGAATTGAAACTACTCTGACTCCATTTTTTTTTTTCTTCCCTTGCCATATTATATTCTACTACCCCACGAAGGAGGCCATCTTCTTTAATTGTGGAGACAATTTGAGTGCAAAAGGGATGACATACCTTACCAATTCACTATTCGATTACAGAAGTCCAGAAAATAATAGTATTCGTGCAGAATTTATATTGGATGCAGCTCATCATAAGGTCAGAGAGTTAAATTTTTCTTGGAAATAATTTTTCTAATTGTTTTCAATTGTTTTCAATTGTTTTCAATTGTTTTCTAATTGTTTTCAATTGTTTGTCATGTCTAACTGAATCTTACTTTGCAAATGCTCAAAAAATAGTAACCTGTTTTAAAAAGGCAACAAAAATTCCAAGAGAAGCTTCAGATACTCCCCCCCTGCCCCAAACACTGAATTAATACCTTAGTTTCCAGAAGCACTAACTGCAGAACACATGCAGAGAAAAGCAGAGATATGAGAGAATGCCAGCTAAAGGTCAAGCTTTACCAATACATACTTCATCCCAACCATTAGGTAGTTCATGGTCTTCAAACTAAGAAATGATCTCTTGGAAAACAGATCTTGGCCAATGTGAATTTTATTGTCTGTGTGCTTTATTGGTCTGCTTAGAGGAAGCCTTGCTAACTTTGCCTTTGGTAGAGAAATTTTGAGTCACCAGTGTTCTCTGTTGTAAATTGTGCAATAAAACTTTAATCCCTATCTATCTGCAGTTATTGAAGACTGGACCAAGGTGGTCCATTCCAGGAGTATTCATAGGTGGAGTTCTATGCTCCATGTTATTATACAGATAAGCCATTCACAATTTTGAATTGAATATAATTTCTTTTTCATATGCAATTTTATTATTTTAATCTTCTTACTACTCATAACGTGTAACCCCGGAGAATCCTCTAAAAATGAAATTAATTGGAGAAATCAAAAGTACATATTCAGTCATTTCCCATAGTGTGTTTTAGTTTTAAGCTTTACTTTTTTTTTTTTGGCCTGTTTTCAATGTTTTTAGGATCTGCCTATTTTTTGGCAAGAGGGGAAGCAAAATTACTGTGTCAGAATGGATTATATTATGTGTAAATCCCAATGATGGCATAAAGTCTTAATAAGTTTCCTACTGTTTAAAGATAAACCCACAATTTTCCTTAAGTTAAAAAGACTGAATGAATGGGCTTCAGTTTTCAGTGTATTTAATTAGGCAGATCTGTTGGATGCAAGAGGTCAAGTGGAGAATATTTACTCCATTAAAGGTACTAATTAACTAGATGTTATTGATGAATTGGTCAGCATGTCCACTGGAATTATGGATGTGCCTTTGTGTGGCCTCAAATAGAAGTTGCATTACCTATCAGAAAGGTGAATTCTTTGGGATAACCTCTGTCCTTTGTTTTGACAAGCCTTTCTGTGTGTTGGTGCACAACTCCAAACATGAATATATCTCTTTCATACCAGCCTATCAGTTGGTAATCTCAAGATTCTTTCCTTATACAACGTTTTATTTGTTTGCTTTGCTTTGTTGGTAGGAGACATACACAGAGATAGCTGGAATGCAGAGGTTTGGGGCTTTCTACATGGATTACTTGTACACAATGGAAAGCAACAGTGGCAAAGGTACCCTTTTTCTTTGTTTACCCTGTTAAATAATAGACACAAAGACATTTCATGCCCACCTGATCCTTGACCACTTGTCCTCTGATTTACCTTAGACTTACCTTCAGGTTCATCATTAAAATGGATGCAAAAGATTGTAATTTTCTCCTATGAGGAAAAATGCAAAGATGAATTAATCTTTACTCAGATATGTATAATTAAATATTAACCTAAATCATGCACATTAAGATACTGGCTAAGTTTAAGTAATTTTTGAGATACTGTCAGTTATTTTCTAAATCTGAGACAAAACAGTGGATTCAAAGCAGTAAGTATAGCTTCTTTTGTGAGTATCACAAAAGCCAGGACAAAGGACATACTATAAATACACTTTTATTATGAACTGTGATGTGTGGGTTTTTTGTTTTTTCCCCTGCCCCTGTGAAGACTGTCATCTGCATTTGCTGCTCTGCAATTTTATTGCCTAAATAATATTTTCTTCCCCACCTGTGTATTTACTATCATGAACACTGCATCTATGGACATCTGTTGGGAACTCCATACTAATTTCTGACTGAATGTTTATCTGTCTTTGTTACCTTGTCCAACTCATCTGGGTTTTTTCAGTCCTTTTTTTATTTCTATGCAAGAGAAGTCTCAACTCCTAATGGCTTTGTTTTCTGGACATTAAGTGTAAAAGGAGTAGGGAAGAAAGACTTCCAGTTTGGTTAAAGGATGAAGCCATGCTAAGCTTATAAAAAGAACTAAACTATGCCAGTATGTGGTGTATCCCTCTAATACTGGAGGCAATTTAACAGTACTCTCTTAGCCCTGAGTGTTTCCTCTTTGTAGCATGAGCGTGATGTGAAGCTGAGAAAATGTCAAGCTGCAGTCCACTTCTGTTTTTTAATAAAGAAGTAACTGTTTAATTGCATGCAGAACTTTTTTGTAGAACAGTTGAAGACCCTAGGATAAGCTTTCTCTACTTATGATTTTTTGGTATAAAAATTTGAATATGTGCAAATTATTTTATTATGAGGAAAGCTTCCTTTTGCAGAGTATAAGGAATATAATGACTTTTTTTTCTGATTGTAACTAGCCCTTTTCAGAAATTACTGAAATCACTTTTTTTCCCCCCTCAAGACAAAGCTACTGGTATTTTCTGACTATCTTTTCCCCTCCTCAGCTTCTCTTCTCTTCTATTTCTTTGTTTGCTCTCTCGGGGCCTTGGCTTTTATTTCCTTCATCAGTCCCTGGGAAAACACATCAAAATTTAGCTTGACTTCATATCTAACCTTACCTTGAGCTTCTATTTCAAAATCACTCCTAATTTCAGCCAGCTGACTACATAAAGGAATGTAGTAATTAGTTTTTAAATTAATGGTTTAAATGGTTGTTTAGCTCCAGAATAAAATACTTAAAACTTGAAATTTTCAAATGGTTTAATTCTTTAGAGAAGCAACTGTGGCATTTTCTGCTAGTATTTTTTCCTGTATTGAGTCAAGTATTTAATTATTGAATAGAATATTTCATTTAAAAACTTAAAAATACCCAGAGATTTTAAAAACTATAGAAATCCTGCTCAGTTTTTAATATATGGTGTTTATATGAAATTAAGTAAAATTCTGTATTTTACTATTTCTTGTTTTAGCAGTGATAGCTGTGTTTTCAGTTACATCAGTGCTTGCTACCTCCCTCTAAAAAATGTTATTTAACCTAAGTTATAGGAGGCTGTTAATGTGATTGTAAGATTTTTATCTGTGAAAGCAATTTTGGTTTGACACCTTCTTTGCCCCTTTAACCTTTCCTGAAGCATACGATTACTGATTAAACTACAAGTGTTTCATGGATAACATAAACCTCAGGAGTTTCATCTGTCACTTAGAGGAGTGCATTAGTCACTTTTGGTATTTTGAATGAAAACAAGATAGATGGTTAAGCAGAGTAGTCTTATTTTGAAGTTTTGCCTGTCTTTCCCTTCCAACTATTTTTCTATTTTCCAAATAGTTTGTGGGTTTTTTGTTTTGTTTTTTGTTTTGCTTTTTTTTTAAATTTCAGTACAAAAAAGTAGCCTTCCTGAAACACTGTGTAACCTGTCAATTTTCTGACACAGATTAGCATGACCTACATAGAGGATGCACTTCAGAAGTTGTTTTGTTCCCAATATCTACCTATCTATTTTTGTGGCAAGTTTTTCATTACTTTTGTGAAACCAGAAATAAAACATGCTTTCTTTCACTTGCTTTAAAAGTAAGATTTGCCTTGAAGTTATGAAGCACATCATGCCAGGCTGCGTAACCACAAAGCCTTAGCTGCTCAGAAATAGCCAGTTTCTACAGCTCTTTGACAAAGTGAGTTGGTCAGCTGCCTGCAGCAGCTACAGCTCCCACCAAGCAGTCTGACCAGCTGAGCTCCACTGGCCATTTATGTTTGTACTGAAAGATTGTGTCAGTGGGGAAGATGTTACAATGAGAAATTGGATTTGGCAGATTTTCCTGTGGTTTTGGGTCATAGTTCTGTACAGGTGTATTTGGTTTGTTACTGTAACAGAAAGGCCAGATGTTATTAGATTTATACAGTGAAATAGGGTGATTTGAATCCAGGCAGATGGGTGATAAGAAGAAAGAATATGATCTATCTTGCATTGAGTAAGATCCAGATTGGATAAAAACTTAAAAATTTTACTGTTCATCATGGAAGAAGCCCATTCATTGCTTACACAGACACTGGTTTCTGTGGCATGACTTGATTGTGAGTACAAGGACAACATATAAAATGGACAGCTCTGCAATTGCAGGTATGTTAAATTGTGGAAACCAAGGTGAATTTGATGGCAGTGGATAGGCATTTCCTGGCTTTCCTATTTGTCACAGCTTTGACCAGGTGGATTAGGGAGTAATGTGCTGCCTAAGGTGTAGGTGCTGTCCAGATTCACTGAATGGAATGAACTTTCATCCCATAGTTTTATGTCAAATTTTTCATTTTATGGGTTAAGTGGTCTCAGAATACTTTTACTCTTGTTGCTTATTTTGTCAGACTATTCATTCGTGTAATGGTTAGCAAGATATTTAATGTTAAAATGCTTGTGTAAAAGCACTGTCAAAGTGATGACTTTTTTAAAGAGTGAAATTCTGCACAGTAAATGAAAGGGGTGAAAGGGGTGAGGACATCTTTTTACAAGTTATACGTAATAGTTACACTTGTGCTTCTGAAATTTGCCTAAGTTAGCTGAAGCTGTTCCATAAAGTTACTTTAAAGAAATGTAGTCATACTGTTTGATAGCTGATGAGTAGCATATATGGAGTGAATTTGTGATGTCAGTCTATCACATTATCCTACATCTATAGCAGGAAAACAGTAAATATGCTTGAATTGGTGCACTAGTTGCCATTCTGATCACAAAGCTTATAGATCTTTTGGATGCTGAAACTAACTGATCCTTTTATCTCTTCTAAGAATGGTCAGAGTCATAGTGATTAAAGTTTTCATTCACACAGCCCAGGCTTTACCTCATCAGTGAGTGGCAGGAAGGTTCAGTCGGGTTTATGACAATACAAGTCAATGGGATTCTTATCGCTGTTGTAGCCCACCAGCTCAGCATTTCAAGGGCCCATATCTGCAGTTTTTTAGCAGTACACCTTTTCCTTTATTGATTGGGATGCATATCTCTGTGATGAACTGTAGAAAGTTTTGAACAGCAGAGCTGTCAGTAACATTGGGGTTAAGCTGGCACGCATTTGGAGATAGTTTGGACACCTTCAGAGCATTCCAAGCTCAAGAGATACAAAATTAATAGGAAAGGTTCCTAGGTTGTGCTGTGCTTGAAGGCAATTGTACACTTTGTTCTGCATTAAAAATGACTGTTTGTTTAAACATGTTATACAAGCCATAGTGTTTTTATGTTCAGTTTGCATTGTTGCATTTTCTGTAAAAATTTCAGTATAAATGCAAGTATGTGATCACAGGATTTGAAACAAAAGTAGCTGCTAAAAATCATCATGTCCAGTATTTGCTGTAATTTGTTGTTATATATGAAACTTCTTATAGTTTCTGGGAATCAGCAAGACCTTTCTTCAGGAAAGAGTGAAGATTTTGGAAATGTTCAGGAGATGTCCACAAAAAGCCTTATTGTGGGCCCACTCAGTCTTCGACTGGACAGCAGTGCCGTGCACCGGATAATGAAAATGATTGTCTGTGCTCTGGAACACGAGTATGAGCCATACAGAAGAACCAAGCCAGGTTTGCTCCTATTGCATTTGTGCAAATATACAGAATTAAACCAGACTGAACTCAGTGTTCTCAAAGCTGCAACTTACAAATAAAGCTAAAATGCATCACAATATATCCATTAGTATTGGATGTACCTCTGAGATAATTTCAGATACTTTGAGGCCATTTGTTTCAATCACAAGGCTCTTGTTGAGTAAGGAGGGCTTATTTCTCTGACAACTCTCGCTTAATTTTGGAATCTTGGAGAAGAAAACCCTCATAGTATATATTTATTAGTTTGAAATTCTAGTTATATATCATAAAAATGTATGGAAACAAGCCATGGTAAACTATGAAGATGAGTTTCTGAGAGCTATCCAAATTTCAAAGTAAGGAAAATCCAGTTACAATTGTTTTTAGCCTTAGATAGAACTAGTGTGGAATGAAATAACTAAGTGGGGAGGAGCAGGCAGGGGGAATTCTTTCTGTTTTTTGTTAGTTGCTAAGCATTTCTGAAAAAGTGACTGTAGGTGGTATTTTATATATTCTAGTAAAAAAAAGGTGTCTTGATTTATTGTAGATATTATGGATGGAAATAGAACTATGCCAACCTCAGAAGAAGTAGCTTTATTGGAGGAATACATTCCCACTCGACTTACAACATTCACTGTTCTTAAGTGTACAGTTATCATCCCTGTGGCAGAATTCAATTTACTGGATCAGCTGATTCCCATAATCATGGGTGAGAAGGTATGTATGCATAGATATTTATTCAGTTCTTTATATAAGCATGTGCTTTGTCATATAAATTTATTATTCCATGTGCTGAATGTATTACTGAGTTTCAAATTACTTTGGTGCTCATGAGCCTTCTCTTCAGATAACTTGGATGAATGATGTGTGCAGTGACTAGCTAGACCTGTAAACTGAAGGTGTCACGTAGTAGCTGGAAAAATTAATTTGGAAGAAAAAATATGTTAAAGGTGATTAAAAAGAAGTAGATCTTAGTATTGTAGGGATGAATCAGTGCTGCATAGTGAAGATTTGCAGTAGGTATATGTCTTGTGGCAGAGGCCTGAAGAGATTTTATAGATCTCTTAGATCCTTCCCAAAAGGGAAAGAGAGCTCATGTGATGCAACCCCATAGCCACTTTGGTAGCTGTCCAACAATCTAATCCTGGTATGTTCATGCCTTTTTTGGCTGGATACAGTACTTCATTTTAATAGATACTATGAAAAATATAGTAGGGTGTGTAAAATTGCAATGTTTCTCTTTTTGGAATGGCATCTTCTTTTGCTGACATGTCTTGCACAACTCAGAACGCGTGATATTACATGGCAGTGTAGAGGCTCAATCAGCATGGATTTAGTATGGTGATAGTGCTTTGAAGTGCTAAAAATGTGAGCAAATATTTTATAAAACAAAATCTCTTGACTTTGCCTATTCTTGTAGTGGGTTGACATTGTCCTGGTACTCACTCACTCGGTTACTCATCCTACTGAGTGGGAGAGTGGGGAAAGAATAGGATGCATCAAGATAAAGAAAGGGAAAGGTCACTTGTGAATTATCATTACTAGCAAAAGAGATTTGGTTTGGGAAAATTAATTTATTGCCATTTAAAATATATTTGGATAGTGAGAAACAAAGCCAAGAATTAAGAACACCTTTTCCCCGTCCCCCCCCTTATTTCCAGGCTTAATTTAATTCCTTCCCTGACTCTTCTAGCTCCCACCCTTCAACACAGAGGACTGGGAATGAGGGTTTGGAGTCAGTCCCTATCAGTTCGTCTCTGCCACTCTCTCTTCCTCACACTTTTTCCCTGTTCCAGTATGAATCCTTCCCACAGTCCTTGAGGAAAAAGATCTCCTCCAGTACAGACTTTCCAGAAGGCAGCAGTGTCCTTGAGGGCATCTGCCTGCTCCAGTCCTTCACAGGCCGCAGTGTGGTTATCTGCTCTGGTGTGGTCTCTTCCATCATGGGATGCAAGGAAACACCCCTCCTCTAATGGGCAGCAGGGCAGCATCTGCTCCATTTCCTGGAGCACCACCTCCTCCCTCTCCTCATTTTGTGACCTTAATGTTAATATTGCTGTTTCTCACTTTTTTTTTTTTTTTTTTTTTTTTTTTTTTTTTTTTTTTTTTTTTTTTTTTTTTTTTTTTTTCTCATTTCTCTAAACCTGCATGGCATTTTTTTTGCCCTTTCTTAAATATGTTTCCACAGAAGTGCCACAGTCTTGGCTGATGGGCTCCTCTGTGTCCCAGGGTGGGGCTGTGGCAGCACTGACTGGAACCGCCTGTGCCTGCCATGAGGCGGCCCCTGGTCTCCCCTCACAGAGAACACCTCTGTAGCCCCTGCACCCAACACCTGGACATCTGCACCCAAGACAGTCTGGATAAGAAGTTTAAACACAAATTTTATGCTTCAAAGAAATTATTATGAAAAAATTGAGGATTCAGCTTATGATGACCATAGGGCCGTGGTATCTGTGAACAGTTTATTATATATAGATGTGCTTGTGTGTGTAGGTAAGAATATGTAAATGTGGTAGACAATACATCTGCTATTGTAATAATTGTATGTTTTTTCTTCTTCTTCCCCAGAACGTAAGTGGACTGTTAAATGCTGCAAGCTTCCAGCCCCTGAGGCCTTTACCTTCCATCCGAATTTTGGTAGATAAGGTTAACCTGGAGCACTCGGTGCCAATGTATGCTGAGCAACTGGTGCACATGGTCAGCAGCCTCAGCCAGCCATCTGACAACCTGCTTCATTACTGTTATTCACACTGCTATCTGAAGGTAAAAGGAGGCTTGAGATCTGTTTCTTATTGCAGTACACTAAGAAAAAAATAGAAGTATTGATAATCCTAGGTGTTAGCAGGTTTGTTGGGAGAAAGTTTTCAGCTTCTCTAAAGGACTTGAACACATTTCACAGTATGTTATGGTTTGGGATTGGTGCTTCTGACTTGAGCCAAAATGTTTCTAACATGCATAGAGAACTTCATGTGAGGAAGCTATGCAGACTGAAGGCCCAAAGTCTTTGTGGCAATACTGAGTTAAAATAATTTCGAAAGAAACTTTTGCATTTTTCTAGAATTGCACTCACAGATAATGTAGGTCACAGTGCATTACACATAGAAACTTTGTGATATTCTGAGAAAAAACCACCACTTTTAGTTGTTTTGATAGAGGATGTTGAAGGTGTGCAATCAAACTGTTGCCAAACAACCACTTGCCAAAGATCCATTATATAAGAGAAGTTGTTAATATGAGATTAGGGGAAGTATAAGAAAGTACTGAAAAACTTCTTTGATATTATTCAGTTGTCATCTGCTGAGATTTTAGTAGAATGGAAGTGAAATCTCAAGGGGAATTTAAAAGCAGGCCTCTTAACCTCTCAGGCAGTTTGAAACCTTTTGTGTGCTACTAAAATATAAATATTTACTGCTACTATTGCTAATTTTATTAAATTTTTCAGTCAGTCATTGGCTGTAGTAGCCAATATGCTACTACAGATTTAAGCAATGAAATGCTTACTATCTGCATGAAGCAAACTCTCCCAGAATTGCATGGCAAGCTTTCAGTTTTCTAGGTGACAAGTTTACATTCTGTTGCATTTGCAGTGATTGGCATGGCAGTATTGGAATTAATTTTTCTGTCTGTTCAGTTTGAGGGGATTATTTTTCTATTCAAAAGTTTTAGGAACTGTTAGCTCAGTGTTTGCAAAATGTGGACTTCATATTTGATTTTTATAGGATATGGACCCAAGTGTTCTGTTCTTGTGTGAATATGGTTGTACAGCATCTTAAAGTCAGCCCAGCAAGCTTTTCTTTTCTACATTGCCCAGTAAAAAATCAAAGAATAATTGTGGTTATTTTATTTAGATGTTCTTATAAAAAAAAAAACAAAAAAACTTCTAGGTGGAGCTTTTAATTTCCTTAAATACCACTTTTTTAGGCTAATGTTGTTGTAATTACAAAAAGTTATTTTATTTTATGTGAAAACCAATGTGCAATCTGCAGATTTATAGGTTACAGAATAATGATTTTTAGTAGATTGGTATTTTTTTTTAATTCACCAGAGTGTAGTTAACAATTTTTAAGTGAAGAAAATGTTTTTATATGTATTCCTATTGGGACATTTTTTTCAGGTAGACTTTTCCACAGTTTTTTGTGTTTAGGAGAAAAGAAATTATCTAAACCTAATACAGTTTATTTACTATTTATTGAATATACTTAATGCATAATTATGTTATAAAAGTAATTTGAAAGTGATCTAAGAGTGTGATAGTATACACTTTGACTAACTTAATTTGTTTCAGATATTTGGTTTTCAAGCAGCACTGACCTCTTTAGACAGTAGAGGATTGTACTGCTTCCCTGTTCCAGTTATCCCTTCATTCAGTACTGCTGTTTATGGCAAGCTGATCAAGTTTCCCAAATACTGGTGAGCATTAAGCATGTAGAGTGTATTTAAGTGATGTAGTCAACTACTTTTGTATTTCTGATGAATGGCTTAAAAACGCTGAGCTCCATATATATCCTTAAACATGTCTGTCTCTTCTATCATGTTCTAATATTAAGTCTGTTATTAATAAATTTCTATATAAGGATACCTGTTAATAAAAATTCTAGACCCTTGCTGGTTCAGCGAACAGGCTATGCAAGCCCTGTATTAAATGAGTTTCTTCTGGGCCTTGTAGAATTCTATGACCCAGTTTCTATTCTTCCTTGGGTGGATACAAAAGCTGAATTTATATACTGATGGTAAACTTGACGTGTTTAACTGAACAGGACAACTCCTCCTGTTTTAAATGCAACCAAATGAAAAACCACAAATGGGGGGAAAGAAAACCAGTAAAACACCCCAGCCCCACAAAATGACTTTTATTTCTGTTACTCATTATAGTTGGAAGTGTTTTAGCCATTTGTAGCAATTTGGTTTTTAAATGCAAAACCTTCTATTCCAAAAGCAATTCTCTGCTTTATAAAATGAGCTATATAAAATCTGTTTCTTAAAATTTTAATATATTGCAAATTCAGTCTTTAAATTATCGCTACAGGCTAAATCTTGTGATCATAAATGTCAGTGTGTAATAATTTTTATTAATAAATTGCATTTATAAAAACTCTTTTCAAGAAAATGCTTTTTAGCAATACTTTGGAAAAAAACATTAGTTTTATTTAACCCTCAATTTGAACAGTAGCTCTTCAACAAAGTCTGTTCAAAGAATCTTACATCAAATTACAAGATGAGAAGAAAAGTTTAATGTGTTAAATACTTTGGCTGTTGTATTGCGTAGCCAATTTGTACCAATTATTTGTTTCTGGAAGTTCAATACATTATAAAGGAAAACCAGACTACACCTATGATTGTAAAAATGTTACCTATAGAATACACCAGTTTTTCCTCTCACAAGCTGTGGCAACGTGTTAAATACAAGAGGTTTTTAGCATAATCTGCACACCACCAGGTGGTAGCAGCCTAATGGACTCTCTCATGTTTTCCATCAATAGTTTACTAAACCACTTCAAATGAGTTGCTGTTCTGTTGCAGTATTTCCTGAACAACTGTAAATGTTACCAGGATAGCCCATAATCCACACCAACCAGAGTACTTCAGTGCTGTGACAGGACTGACAGCCTTTCCTGACGTGACATGGTGTGTAACGTGAAGCTCTCATTAGGGATCCTTATTAGTAAACTGCAGAAATAAACCAGTGTTTAATGGTAAATGTACATTTATTTAGTACATTGTAAAACCCATGGTTAGTTGTGCGAAATAAAAAGAAAAAATTTGAGGTCAAAAATAGTTGTAAAAAACATCTGTCTCCTGACAGGCACAATGGTAGTTGTGTGTGCTTGATGGTCATCCTGCTCATCCATGCTTGGTTTCTCAGCCTTTTCCTCATGCACCACTGCACATGGAGCATCTCGGGTGTCCACTGTCTTGTGCTCACATTCTCTCTGTCTCCTGTGTTGTCTTCTCTCTCGTGTGTTCTGTCTTGCTCACTTTGTTCCTCTTTTTTAAGAATACATTGTGTTGTGATGTGTGCTCAGTTGGAAAATAGAGTGTAGTAGATTGGTAGCATAGAAAAATGAAAACAAGCAGTACGTTTCAATAGTGGAAGAAGGGGAATTGTCCTGCCTTAAAATAGCAAATCATCAAACAGCATTAAATAGTGGGCCTTCTAAGACCAACACTTATTGTGGTCTAGTACATTTTAAAATAATTTCAGTACCTTTCTCAGTTTCTTTTGTGATATAAAAATTTTCTGAAGTTTGTTTATGAACAGTGTGAAATAATTATATAAAATTAATTTGTTCAAACAAGTTATCTAAACTAAGCAACACCAATTTGTGGGTAATAAAGTAGCAAAACAAATGAGTACAGCAGCAGCCTAGTTAAATGAAGTGTAGTTTGAAGTGAATAAAACTCCAGATGAAACACATCAAATAGCACTTGAACTAAACCGAAATCAGCACAAGGACTGAGAGCTTCATTGAAGTCATGCAGTGAATGAGAATTAGTCTGGTAGGATAACCTGGTAATGTCATTAAACTTAAATTCAGTCCTTCCCTGCAAATTACGCCACCTGCTTTATGTGGATTTTTTGATTCCACATTCCAGAGTTCCTTAAAATACACACATCTGATGTTACATGTGTTCTTCTGTTTCTTCGTAGAAAATATATACCACAGACCATACCTTTTAAAACAAAGACATTTTATGAACTGTTATGGAATCCCTCAGGTAGTATGTTTTGAGTTAGTAGTGAAAATCCAAACTTTATTTCTGACATAAATCAGTAGACTAGCTTTCTTTCCTAGTTTCAATATAATAATCTCAAAATGTATAGTGTATTAAAAACTACAGTAATATTTTTTTAATTAGTTAATAAACATTCTTAACATGATTTAACAGATAAAATTTCAGCAGCATTATCTCTGTAAATTCCAATAAAACCCAAAGAATTACAAAAGTGCCATTTTGCCTAACTACTAGATTGATGTCTTTTTTAATTTCAGTTAATACACTTTCTGCTTCCAAAAGAAATGTGCTCCAGATCACTTGTTAACTAAGTCTTCGACATCTTTTAAAGTGTATAGGTAATCTGCTTTTATATTAAAGAAAGAACATCTGGTTCTTTGTTTTTGTCAAACATAAGATGCAAAATACAATGTTAATGTCAATATTTTACAACTACTTTATGTAGTGTTGCATGCCAGCTTGTAAAGAAGCTTTCAGAGCTTTCAAGAGGATGTTTAAAAAACACTGAGAATTAGCAAAATATGGTTAAAAGCCTAGAATGAATGACAAAATGTTTATTGCCAAACAGAAATCTTAAGAGGAATTAGCTGTTTTCTTTTTCTTTCTTTGGAAAGAAAAGTTCTATGAGAACTGATGAGCTTATTTATTATAAGGCAATTCCCTCTATTACTACTTAGACAATATCTAAACAAATGGAATAAGGCTGTAAATGATGAAGACATGGTCTATCCTTGCATCCTTTTTATTGAGCTTCTTGGTCCAGTAGTCTACCTTCATGGAGTCTGTTTCCTTGATCATGAGTCTCTTCTTTCTCCTTTTGAGACTGGAGCATTAGCTGCTTATTTGCTGTCTGCAGACGTGACTGATAGGCAGTCATATCAAATTTGAGTGTGTGAATGAACCTTTTATGAACAAGTTGAGGACCTCTTGGATAAAATAGTTTCTAGGATTTCATGGCCTGAACCTTAGAGAGTATAGAGCAGCTAATTTCTTGCTCTTGAATTGCTACTCTATCAGAACAAAAATCTGAAAAAGTAACATGTAATTAGATCTAGATTACTAAAAAAATACTCTTTGAGGCTAAATGGATATAATTTTTACAAAGATTCTTTCTTTTGAACTGTTTTCTGCAGATACTATCTTAGGAAATAAATTCCACCTTAAACATAGGCAGTGTGGTAATCTTAATCAAGCAGTTTCTGATGAGCAAGTATTACTGACAACATCAGATTTGGTTTTTGTTGAGATTGTGTCTCTTCCTTTCAGTCTTTTTATTGAAGAGCAAAAGCTGACAAGTTTTCAATTTGCTGGACTGGTAATGGAAGTCACATGTATCATATGCTAGGCACCTCAGCTGCCCAGAGATGTATAACTTGCTTCACTTGTGAAATCTGTGAATTAAAGTCCTGATATAATAATAATTTTGTTATATAATAATAAGTCCTGATTCAAGTCCTGATATAATAATAATTTTATTAATACATGCCCTCATATTACTGAAAGTTCAATACAGGGATCTAGATATGGATTATCCTCACATTAAATTTATATGTAAATTTTGTGTAAGCTTCACGAACCATTAAGAACATTAATATAATATAGCTGTTCTTAATATTTCAACAGTGATTTAACTGTAAAAGTAATTTTTTACTATGTCTCTACGATCTGTTACATTTACATTAGATTGGCATGTGAGGTCATAACCTCCTTTTGGCTAACTATTATACAGTGACACTGAGAAACATACTTTGCCAGCAACCTGAACAGCAGGAATTTGTGTTCTCTTACTTCCTAGATTTTATTGTGACTGTGTCACCCCGTAGTTGCCAAATGGTTGCTTTGTACACATAATTTAGTTTAACTTTTTAAATCCAACTTCAATTTTGACATTACAGAAACTGAGGGTTCTAAAGACCTTGTGTTGTTCCTGTTAAGATTTCTGCTTAAACCTTTTTTACTCTAAAGGTGTTTGTATTTTTATATAGCTTTACATCAGTTTTCTTCTTTAATATATGACTTAAAAGGCAAACATCCCTCTCTTAATCAAAGCCATGGAGTGTTATGCTATACAATTGTATTCTTATTGACAGAATTAATCATTAGATGTCTTATACAATCCAGTAAGGTCATTATAAGCTCCAGTATGAGTCAGGAGCTGCTCAGGATCATCTTGAAAACCTGTGTGCATTTAACGTTGTCACAATGAATTGACCAGAGTGACAGCAATTCATGGTGATCCATAAGCAGTGTGATAGATGGAGATCTGGCTTCTTCACATGCAACAAGTTTTTGATAGGCAAATTAGCTTCTGTTGACGTGGCCTTTACCAACAAGGTATTACTGAGGTGACAGAAGGAAACTTGAGAATTTGCTGCTCATGGAAGAGAGGATTAACAAGGGTATAGCAGGAGATCAGGTGAACTACATGTCTTTTTAATTTTGATTGGAAAATATTCAGAGAGTATGTCCAGTGGAGTAATGCTGCTTAGAACTAGAAATCACAGTAAATTTGTGAGCTTGGGAGTCATGAGATGGAGCTGTCATGGAGTTCAGTGCAGTTGTGCTAGTAAGAGGCAAGCAGACCCTACTGGCTGAAAAAAGAGTCAGACATCCACAGACTGTGAACATTGGATCATAAATCTAGGAAGTTTTCCAATAAATTGACACTTGGGTTTTGATTTTGGCAGCCTGTTTTATTGACTAGTCATAGTAAATCCAGAGTAGTGTCAATTTAGATTGGATGTGGATTGTGTTTCACATGGGCAGTTGAGGGGCATGCTTCATTCCTGGGTCAGAAGCAGAAACAGGTTGAAAACACATGAAACTCATTTTGTGGCATTCAGTTGTGACTATTAGTTATGTCAGTAATTGAATATAACTGCCAGATGAAAATTCAGGGTATCCTTCAAAACAGAAAAGATCTGAGATTGCATGCCTGAGCAGATTCCATCAGTATGTGGGACAGGAGAGACTTTTCAGCCACATCAGCATCATGTGAGTCAGAGCTAGCACGTATAAATCATGTTTGAACAATATGCCCATGATGTGGGTAGTGCAACACCAGACAGAAGCAGTCATTCTCCTGGGTTCTGCAGAGGTGGCTGGATAGAATTGCCTCAGATGTGAATGGTTGGTCTAGGGAGTACTCTGGATTGCTTCAGCATTGTCTACTTATCTTCCATGGCCTAGAAAATGCATCAAATAAAATAATATTAAATGAGATATTTTTTTTTCTTTTGTAGCTGTTTTGGTATGGCTTTGTGAGCACTGAATCTGAGACTCTTGAAAATTCACTGTGCATTTTTTGTGTTTGCTTGAGGAGTAGGTATGTCAAGATATCATGGCAAATTGTGAACAGTATTTTAGGGTAATTTATCAGTTTTAACAGGAGAATGATTTTTTTTTTTGCATTGATAATACAGTTTAACATATCTTTCATTATAAAACTCAAAGTAGGCCATGCTTCTGTATAAGGATGAGGATGCTTAAGGAACTTCTGTGGAACATTTTCTAATCTTCAGTGATACTAATTTATCAGGTTTCAGCAGGGACATTTTGGTGCACTTTTCAACTGCATTTTTCTGGAAGGAGCTGTTGATCACCAAGGATGACCCTCGGTCCAGGAAAGGTTTTGCATTCTGAGTACATGACTTGCAGCTTGATTACTGTGACTACAAATTAACTTCAGTTAGAAACCTCTAGTTTAATTTTTTTTATAAGATCAAGTCCAGGTCTAATGTTACTGCTTCTCAGCAGATGTGGCAGGCAGCATCCAGCAAATCTGTTAAAAGTGCACTTTTAATCAATATAAATTAGAAACAGTTGTATTTTTTCTAGTATTGTCCACGAGAAAGAAATTCAGTAGAGTTGACAGTACAGGGTAGTTATCTGTAGTGTTTCCAGTGTAGTTATTTAGTCTAATTCATTGTTAAGGCTCTTCAGTGAAAGTAAATTAAGCCTATTAACAAATATCTGTGCAGGGAAAGTGATTGCACATGGTGAATTCTTTATACTGGCTGTAGTTAAGTGTTGCCATCAGTACTTGCTGGCATATGTACTAGGTAGGAGCAAGTGACTGGCATTTAGTTCAAAATGTGTAGAATTTTCAGGATTAAAGCTGCATATTGCTTTACTTGGGGCTGATGAATGGTATGAAACACTGTCTTGAAGCTGAAATGTTATGTTGCCTAAATACTGAAGAAAATTTGAATTCCTAACATATTCCTTTTGCAATGGATATATTTAAAAATAAGTTTAAGTAACCTGTCAGCTGCACATACTGAGTTACAGGTACTGTATTGAACACATGCTAATGTTTGGACCCTCGTTCAGCCCATATATTTGGTAGGCATTACCTGATTTTCATTAGGTTTTATTCTTTTAAAGAACTTCCAGTTTCTGAAAAAGAATTTTTACTTTGATGTATTTTGTATAAGAATGTTAGGGAGCAATTTGAACAAAAAAGGAAGAAAGATCAAATCATGTCAGGCCCTTAAACAGTAAACTATATTAATAAAATCTGTTCATAAGAATAGATTTGGAAATCAGTTGTGCCTGTTGCATGTTCTTCTGATATTGATGAAAGTAATTGAAAGGATTATAATATAGGAATTGTGGATTCATTTTTAAATCATTATTTTTGTCATCGATTATGACATGTATGTCTTTTAAACAGAGCCAACAGGGATTTGAAAGTAAATTTTAAATTAGATTTCTTTACTGATTTCCTTTGAGTTCCAAAATGAATAATCAAATGGAATGAAATGCCTTTGGTAAGCATGATTAGACTATGCCTTTGCTAGTAAAGAGATGAGGAAAGAATGGTATAAAGTCAGTGGTGGGGTCAGTGGTTAAGATGCTAAATTTTGATTTAACACTAATTGTATTATTTGAAGTTAAAAATATTATGCATTTACTGACATTCTCAGCCTGGAGGGGTGGTTTCTGTGAGAGCTGCTGCTCTTACTTCTGAGAGCAGGAGAGGATGATGCTGCTCTCAGGGCTGCCACAGTCATGACTCTTGCTCCCCTGCTCACACCAGGTTAAGCACAGATCTCCATGCCATGTGGCAGCACCTTGTGTCCTGTTCCTGTTTTGTGGCATCATGTTCAGCAGATGCCTGTATTTGACTGCCCAGTGTTCTGCACTGAGACCAGGATGTTTCTGAGCCCTCCTGGCTCCCTGTTTTACCTGCTAATGGCAACCAAATGGCTCTGTGTGGCAGCTTTAGAGGATTGATTTAGTAGCTGTTTCGGCTGCTTCTGGAAGTGTGTTCAGGAGAGGTGAGGGGAGATGTTGCTACTCTGGACAGTAAAGCAGACTGTCCTGTGGGAAGGCAGTTCCCCAAACCTTTTTCTACCCCTGTAGCTGTTGAGATTGGATTACACTGTGGTATTCACAGCACTGATACTGCATTTACAAAAGCTACAAAAAACGTAACACATGTCTTGTTTTAAGGCACACAAATCTTTGCTGTCTGGAAGTTTATGGACACCAGCAACTTTTACCTGGCTGTCTCTGGTGTTTTTGGTGATCTTGGTCATCTGCAGTTGTTTAGTTACCATGTCTCCATATTCCAGCTGATTTCCACCCTACATCCACCTCCCAGTAAGCTGCCATATCCAAGCAGCTGAATGTTAATGAATTTCATTAATTTTGGCACTGCAGCTTTTCCCAGTAGGAGCTAGCTCTCCAGAGGAGGTAGAAGGCAAAAATCAAATACTGGATATAAAACTACTCTGCTTCTGCTTCTACTTCCCGCTTCTTTCCACACTTTTTTTCTGCTTTTATTTATTTTTGTTTGTTTGGGGTTTTGTTTGTTTGGGTTTTTGGTTGTTTGGTTTTTGTTTGGTTTTGTTTGGTTTTGTTTGTGTTTTGTTTGTTTGGGTTTTGTTTGGTTTTTTTTTGTTTTTACATAAAGAAGATGGAGGAAACATTCTAATTTCCTCAGAGCAGAGAAATTTATTCCTTTATAGACCTCTTATATCACTGTAATGATACTAACTGGAGACATGTATTAACTAGTGATTAGAAAAGGAGTTTTTTTTTAAAAAGGAAGACATAACAATTAGTGACTGACTACCACTTGCAATGTGACAGGAGTTCATATCCCTAGTATATGTCTGTCCCATTGATGAGCTTTTCCAAAGCCAATAAACTGAATCCTAAGTATGTTTTTGTAATTCAGCTGCTGGTTTAGTATGTTTCCTGCATTAGTTTCAGCAGCCACCTTAGTTTATCATGTGACTGAAAATCCAGACTGTTTTTGAGTTATCCCTTATTGAATTTTTACTTCAAATCTCTTGTATTTGAGGCCGATAGGCAATAATTTTGCTGGAAGTGGAGGCAGACTGCTTTCTTGCCTTCTTTAATTTTAATCCAGTGGGTGGAAAGACTTGTGCTTAGTGTGGTTGGATTCAAGCTGAGAGAAATGAACTTTCCTACCATCATATTCCATGTTTTTTCATGCAGCCTTTGATGTTTACTCTTGCTGTCTCACAGCTGATTAAGTTTCTATAACTGTCCCAACAAGGCCACTGCTTTTCACTTCCTTGTTGCTTCACAAATCAGTATTATTATTCACTTGAAACACTACTAATTTTAAGTCTAATAATCATAATTTTAATGCCTAAATGTAACAAAACAAACTGAATTATTTAAAACCAATCAAGTTTAGAGCTCCTAACATCTGTGCTCCTAACGTCTTGCTTTCTTTGCTTCAAAGGTTGTTTTTGTTTTTTTGCAAGATTTTTCCTTTTAGATATTTCTTTGAGTTCAGTAATTATTTTTGTTCCTGTAATGATGTATTTCTTTTTGCTCTGTTGTATATAGCTTAATGGTATTGTTCTGTTAAAACACAGACTGCATTGAGAAATCAGAGTGGACATCTATTTTTTGTTAATTTTCTAAGACACATTGAAGCCTGTGCTTTGCCAGTGTCATTTTGCTTTTATAACTGTTTGGAGGAAATCTGGGTTTTTTTCTAAAGTTTTCATATAATTAATACTTTGCAAACACTTTCCATCACTGAACATTTCAATTCCAGAACTGATATTAAAACAATTCTAGACAAGTCAGTTTTGAAATGTTTGTGTTGCTCTCTTCTAATACCATGTGTAAAATTTGCAGAAAGAGAAAATTAAAATTAAACTTTTATTCATAAGGAAAAAAGTTGTTGAATCTTTAAGTTCACTGTTTTCTCACATGTAATAAATTGTATGATTAGCAGTGGCAGCTGCCACTGCTGAAAATCCAGCTGTGTAAGAGAGGACGTGTCAGGCAACCATTAGTGAAGCCTATGGAAGAGTAGAAGAGGTTTTGAAGACATCAGTCTTGGAGATGTTCATTCTAAGGGGGGTTTAATTATTATTGCAATAATAATTAACTTTATTATCTGGCACAAGTAACTTTGTTACTGTCTGAAGACTGAAAATGGTGTTAGCATTTAGAGACACAGTATGACTCTTTATTGTGAGTAGTAGTGATGTTGCCTTCTCCCCGCATGCTCCATTTAGAGTTTCAGTATTTGTTGTTAAGAAGCTAGACATGGTTTCCCCTATCCAGCACTAGTTGTTTAAATATTAAGAAAAATTATTAAAACTGTAATTTTCTTTAGGTTGATACGCAAGATCAGATTAAGTAGAAACATGGATTTGTTCTAGGTATGTAGATGAAGGCTTTGTTCATGTCAAATATAAACCAGCACATATTTTCTGTTTGCCTAAGAGCAAAGGTGTGCAAATGCTGACTGAACTTGCTTAGGCATTTAACTTCTGTTCAGGTTATTCTAAGGCACAGTTGCTGGGTTCTAGTAGCACGTTACTAGTTTTGTTATTTTGGAAAAAATGAACGAACTGTATTTTACTGTACAGGATATGAGTAATAACAAAAGTTAAATTTTTGGAAACATTTTGCAGGTTCCAGCTTTGCAGTTGGGGACTCTATATAAATTTCTGGAGCCAGCTGTTCACCACTATATTCTTTCAGTGATTCTGAGGTGTTGATTTTAAAAGAATGAGTTGCTATTTCTTAAGTCTGCAAACTGAAAATATTTCATAGCAGGCCTGTGAACTTATATAGATTGGTTATACTGGTGCCTATGCACAGTGTATAATAAGGACCAATTCATGTTTTCATTCAAAAATAGTGAAGAAAACTGTTTTCTTTAACGGTACGCCAGATTTGTCCAAGTATTTCAGCAAGTCTGTATTACAGTTTGTCAGCAAACTGGGTACAACCAAAGTGTATTTAAAAATCATTTAATTAGGACAGATTCATTTTCACTCCATGCCACTACACAGCAAGACTTGCTTGTTCATATTTCCTTCAATTTATTCTGGAACTTGTCCAAGTTCAGCTTTAATGAGTAGCCTATCCTGCTAGTTGCATTAGGATTTATTTTCCCCCAGAGAAGTGTTTGAATTGGTAGTTTTTTTAACCTGTTCAGTTAAATGAACATATGTTCAGAACTGCATCTTAACTCTTGAGTGCAAAGATTTGAGAAATAATTATTTCTATTATTATAATTTTAAAGTGTAGTTTCACTAGTAGTTTTATATTCCAACTGTGTATGATAACTGTTTTAATACGGTGATGAGTTTTGATAGAAAGTTACATTCAATTCTTTAATACAAATTAAATGATACAATACAGAAATACAGACCTAACTTGGTTTACTGAAGAAAAATATTTGTACTAGTATTTTCACATATTGCTTGACTATATCTCTTGGGTCATAAAACTTGTTTAAGTATAACGCACTCCCTTATTAATGATGGATTTTCTGTATTAACAGGTGCAGTTTGGTAGCGAACTTGTATTTTTATTTCTTTTAAATGCATTATTTGTGTTTCAAAACTATTATAATAAATTCTGAATTATAAATGTACTTTCATCACTAGCCAGGTCCAGTTAAAATTTCCTTTAAGCAACATTTGCTGCACAGATGGTACAATACTTCTCCCCGCCTTTTTTTTTTTTTTTTCCTCTAAAAAAGGATTTATTTTCTTCAACTTCCCATTTCTCCAAAGTTACCTGAAAAGGACCACTAGACTTTATTCCTATGGGATTTTTAAAATTCAATGAGCAGAATTTGCATATTGTTATAAAAAAGCTTTAATGTCCTGTTATTACCCATAGGGACCATTTTATGTGAAAATTATAAGTTTTAAATTCAGCATAGTTCAGTACAGTAGCTGTAATTATTTCATTAAATGAGAGGTCACTAGTAAAGCAAAATCTTTTCCACTGTCATTGTATGCTGCAGTTATCACACTTCCCCCTAAACTACATGTATTTGTTAATACAAATGTGTTCTTTTAGATGGAATTATTGTGGAGATAGGTTCATCCTGAATTTTGCTGAAAAAATTTTTCTACCTTTTTAGTTCCTTCCTTTACACTGGGGAACCTGTCTTTTGAAATATTTAGTTCTAATCTTGCAAAATAATATTCAGAATAAAGAGGGAAAAGCAGAAAATACAAGTTATCTGAAAGGATAATTAAAGAAATAAGAACAAAAATGAAAAGTGCAGAAAGGAAAACTGTTACAGTGCACTTCTGCAATGACATAAATAATAAAAGATCACAATTTGTGGCTTGAAAAGGGAATACTAGGAAACATTCTGATTGATATTGCTACACATAGCATTTCTTTTTGTACAATATCTGCAGAAACTTTGTTAGCGTGCTTATCCAGTTTTCCAGCTCATGGTAGCAGTAAAAGATTTGTGTTGTCTATGTAATCTTGAGTTTTAAAATATTTTTTTATTTTCTTCATTTATAGCAGTTTTAAAGGGATGGGTTTTCCTAAATGCAGACTCACCTCATGCTCAATCCTTTACTTAAGAGAATCTTTTCTGCTTAAACTGATAAATTAGAGTTTGGGCTTACGTGCTAGGAAATTGTAGGAAACCAAATCAAAATTTTAACATCAGCCCAGCATTAGAAAAGGCCACAATGTTGAAGTCTCCACCTTTGCTTTTCATGGAACATAGACCTTTCCCTTCTACTGACTATATGGATATATGTACATTTGCAGAGAGTTCTCTTTGTGTATCTGAGCAGCTGAAGCAGGAGATGTTTTATTTAGTTGTGTCCACAAGAGAGTGATTTTCATGTGTTGTCTTGTGTGTGTTGTGTGGTAGAATTGTCAGAATATGTTCCAGGCTGATAGTTCCTTTTGGCTGTCTATCTGACTCAGTGTTTTTCTTCTTTTTTTTTTTTTTTAACCAGGCAGCATATTTTCCTACTTGGCTGACTGAGTACTAGTATGTTTTTCAGCTTTTGTATTGTTTCTCCTTAAAGTAATTCTAATTTTTGAACTAGCTATTTTTTTAAAATGTAGAGAAAAAAAATTTTTTATATTACTTTCTTGCACCAACTGATTTCAAATGTGTTTGGATGCATTCTTTTCTTGGAGACCACATTTAGTATTTGTACTTTTTTGGGGAAGAACATTGGAAAGGTGTGTGGTGTGTTTGAACTTGAAATTAGAGACAGGAAGACCTTGAGGAATTTTGTAAAGATGGTTCTTTCCACTTACACCTGCTTTGCTGCAGTTGATAGAGCCATTACCTCAGGCAGCAAGGTTGGCATGTGGTCTGCTTATGTACTCTAGAAAGATCTTTTAGAGCTGTCAGCAGAAAAGGCAGGTAGGAGATACTTAGTTCCCTCAAGCAAGAAAAATTTATTTTTTCTTGTTCTAACTCACTGTTTGGTGTCATTGACTGCTATTAAAAAAACATGTGCAAAACAAACAAAAAAACAAACAAACCAACCCAAACAAATGCACACCAAAAAAATCCCAAATAAACCCAAACCAACCACAAACAAAGCTAATACAAGATCTCATCTGGAAAGACCTCTGATCAGTTTTGGTTTTCCTGTCAACAGAAGCTGCATCCATCCAGAATATGATAGTTCCAAATCAAATACTATTTGATAGTATTCAAACAGTAAACTGCTTTTTTCCTCTCCCCTCCCCTCCCCTCCCCTCCCCTCCCCTCCCCTCCCCTCCCCTCCCCTCCCCTCCCCTCCCCTCCCCTCCCCTCCCCTCCCCTCCCCTCCCCTCCCCTCCCCTCCCCTCCCCTCCCCTCCCCTCTCCTCCCCTCTCCTTTTCCTCTCCTTTTCCTCTCCTTTTCCTCTCCTTTTCCTCTCCTTTTCCTCTCCTTTTCCTCTCCTTTTCCTCTCCTTTTCCTCTCCTTTTCCTCTCCTTTTCCTCTCCTTTTCCTCTCCTTTTCCTCTCCCCCCTATCTCCCCTCTCCCCCCTCTCCCCTCTCCCCTTCCCCCACCACAAGTGATAGCAGCAGAATATTTTACTTGTCATAGTCTGTGTGAAACAACTGAAGTTTGAGTCTGAGGAACAAAATAAGATGGTCTTAGGACCCTGAGGGCTCTGAGAGGGGTGGAACACAGAGGGGGTCAATCTTTCCTGCCCATACTCTACAGACAGACCCCAAGCCCCACTCACTTTTGCTTGCTCCTTGCTCAGCTGCTGTTCCCCTCTGCTCCCTTACCACCAGCTCACTACATGCTCTTCAGAATCCATATCCATTGGGTGCTGGGAAGAGACTCATGGAGCCCTCTCCTGAGTTGGAGAACTCAAGTTGCAAAGAACCTTTGCAGTTCTTGGTTTAAAATCATCCTTTTTCTTCGTCTCAGCTTCCCCATATTTTAACAAATTGCAAAGAACCTTTGCAATTTCTAATAAATGTAGCAAATCAATTTGTTCCTTGGTTTCAGGTAGTAGTGTATGTATTAGAAAAAGTAACTGACTTTGCTGTAATTATGGGAGAGATTTCATCACGGAAGAGCTTTTATCCCCGACAATGTCCTTTGTCTTACACTGCCCTCCAGATAAAATGCATCTGAAAAATGTAGGAATCCCTTGATAAGTCAGACAGATACACAGAATATGAGGTGAAATATGGAATGTGGGTCTTTTTGGATTTTGTTGTAAGAATATTGTCTATAGGTTGTTTGGATCACTGGGCATATTTAGCGATTCACTGTAGCTTTAAAATTTTTTTCAGAAAATTCTTTTTTTTCTTTATTTTTAATAACTGCTCAATTTTATGAGTAGCTGTTACTTTGGTAAGACCACTTGGAAATTACTTTTATGAAATTTTCTAAAACCAAGAGATAGTTGAATTGAGAGATTATATTTTTCATTTCATGTTTGGAAGGGACATGCAAAGTAGCACATCACATAGCAGAAGTCCTACCTAGAGTGAATTTCAATATAAGTAGAATCAGCTATTACAAGAAAAAAGCCAACAGGCACACAGTTCCAACCATCATACAAAATAACTGCTTACAGTGTGGTATTCTGTGACCAAGGTTTTAAATCTTGACTTTTATGCACCAACCTAATGATTTTCTTTTTTTTCCTCTCAATATTTTGAACAGGACCAAGCGAGCTCATGTCCCACTAACAGAATGCATATTTGAGCTTCCTAATTTGACAATTCAAGCAACTAGAGCTCAAACCCTTCTGCTACAATCTATTTATCAGAGCTGGTGTCATCCTGTTGGAAATGTCAGTTCGGTGGTAGTAAATGAAGCTTTGCTGAATGAGATTTTCCAAACTTCAGGTAAATATGTGATGTTTTTTGTGAAGTATTTATTATGTTACGGGGCATTGCTAGTGAATGTGCCTACAACTATATCCTTTAAATCCAGGTTTTTACTAACAGTAGTTAACAGACAGAATGATTCTGTGTGTACATGGGTATTTATAGCTTAAGCTTAAAATCCAGGATGTAAGCTAAGCTATGAAGCTTCACTCCTTGGCACTGATTTCTGAATGCATTTAATTTTCCCATACAGGATAATTTTTCCATGCTTCCCTCATGTGAAACATTCACCTTTGCTGCCTTATATGGTGTGGTGTTGTTTTAAGATCATTCAGAGGTGAAGCTGTTTGAGGAAATATAAATACTGGATTGTTAAGGGCCATACATTTAATTTTTTGAGGTCTGCAGATGTTTCTCATACAATTTTATAAATAAATTTTACCTAACTGCTGTGAAGATCTGCCAATATCAGTGATGATGATATAAATAATGAAATTGGTTGTCTGTCATCCTTTTGCAAAACACCCATGGGTTTTGTGAGGAAATTATAAATTTTGACCAGCTTACAGAGAAGACTACAGACTTCAAGTGCATGAAGGTCATTCAGAAGAAGATAACATTTTTTTTTCATTATATTTCTAGGCAGGCTAGAATAATTTAAATCTTCTTATTATTTAGACCCATTGTTGTTTATCTGTTGTGAATAAACACAAAAATAATTGAGATGTTTTAGAATCTCCCATCAGTAGCAGTCTTGAAAAATGTGATAGGAGAATGGTTCAGATTTAGTAAATCTTGATTTGCAGCAGAATAGTAGATTAGACTATCACTGGAAGTCTTTATCAGTCCTTCTATTTTTTATTTTTTTTTTTTTTTTATTCCTGTTTTCCTTTTTCAGTCCTGTCATTTTTTTAAAAGATAAATATAGGTTGATCTGATGGTGCAAAAGAACTCTTGTTGGAAATAATTGCTTTTTAAGGGCTTTGATTTTTTTTCTTCTTTCCCAAAAGCCACTTATCCTCTTAATTCCTTGATTCTTGTGGGTCACGTAAGGATGAAATTATGAGGTTTTATTTTCAAGGACTGGGAGTTCTGAAGGTAGCAGGTTCACAATCCACACCTTAGAGAAATGTGGAAATACAATCATTTGGTCATTCCAGATATCTTAGGGTTTGTGATTTGTGCAGTTCCAAAGTAGCCTGTTCCATCTACTCTGCTTCAGTCCTTGAGTTCAATGAGTGTTAATACAACCATGCTAACAATCTGCAGAAAATCTGTAGCACACATTTAAAGTGCTTAAATATAGTAAGCCAATGCTCTAGTACACTTGTCTTGATATTCTTTTGTTTGTGGCTTAACACTTGACCTGGTAAATTTTATATTTCTTTATTTGTACTTCTCGTTAACTAGATGGGGGCAGCATTGAGGTCAAGGCTATAAAATGGTTGCTGTCTACCATTTTGCCCTCATCTTTAGCTTGGTTGAGTCTGCAAGTCTTCTACCTTTCATTAAAATACCTTTTTAAAATTTGGTATTATGCTTGGTTTAAAATCATCCTTATACTTTGTCTCAGCTTCCACATATTTTAACAATAACTTGCATGTGTGTAAACTTCTAGAAAAAATCTGACTGTAATTTTATAGGGAAGTAGAAGTCTTCTTATTTTCTCCCTTTGTTCTTTGGCTTTTTCTGACTATTGTTTCTTTGACACTGTAATATTCTTGCAAGAAAAATGGACAATACAGCTAACAGTCACCTTACCTGCATTTTATCCTATTTCCTTGGAATGTTATCATTGAAGTTAGATGGGTTTTTTGTTTGGTTTTGGTTTATTTTTTTTCCCCCTATTGTTACAAGAATCAAACCGTGTGGTTCATGAGAAGTGTTACCCAAATTACCTTCTACCTTTACTCTTCCAAACTTCTAAAAGCCATCTTTCTAACTAATGAGAGGTCCAGCAGGATAGCTGTATATCCAGATTCTTTCCCACTGTTAAATAAAAAAAGCCCTGTCCAGACATCACATTATTGTCAAAAAAAAAAAAAAAAAAAAAAGCTTATGTCGTTTGTCTTCCTGATTTTAATATTTTGCTGCTATCCAGAGGTTTCCAACAAATCTGGCTGCCTACAGTCTGAACTATATGAAGTTCAAAAATATCAAGTGCAAGGTTATGCACACGGGTCTAGGCCATTTCAAGCACATATACAGGTTGAGCAGAGAATGGATTGAGAGGAGCCCTGAGGAGGTGGACTTAAGGGTCTTGGTTGCTAAGAAGCTGGACATCAGCCAGCAGCAAAAATTCAGCACTTGCACCCCTGAAAGCCAGCTGTATCCTGGGCAGTTACAAAAGCAGGATGGGCAGCAGATCAAGGGAGGTGTTTCTTACCTTGTGCTATCCTGAGACCCCACCTGGAGTACTGTGTCCAGTTCCATAGCCCCCAACACAACAAGGACATGGAGCTTTTGGAAGAAATTCTTTAGTGTGAGGGTACTGAGATAGTGGAAGAGGTTGTCCAGGGAAGTTGTGGATGCTCCCTCCATGGAAGTGTTCAAGGCCAGATTGAATGGGGCTTTGAGCAGCCTGGTCTAGTGGGGGGTGTCCCTGCCTATTGTAGAGGGATTGAAACTAGTTGCTTCTTAAGGTCCCTTCCAACCCAAACCATTCTATGATACTACATATTATTGTTACATACTACAACACCATGATTTTTTGTCCTTTGCAAGCTGAAAATGTTCTTTTGTGACCAAATTGTCCCCCCTGCTATAGAAGTGTTCTAGTTACCCTTCCAGATGTCCTCTGCCAATTTTGAGTATGTATTTAGACTTCAGATAAACTTCTATAGTTTACTACTTGCACACAGCCAGTTTCAAATGTGTATACCATTTGTTTACATAGCCTATATCTATTTCAAGAGCCTCTATCTTTATTACTGTTTTTTGTGTGGTGTTGAAGAGAGTTACTAGACTGAAACAATTCTTGCCGAGGTCCTAATGTCTTTACTGAGGCTTTACACCAGGTGGTTTCTCTGTGTGGTGTGCCTCCATAAAATACTGATTTGGTATTGCTTGAAGTCAAAAGTGATACCACAATCCATTGTAGCCTCTCAGCATACATCTTTTTTTATAATGATTTATGGTCGGTAGTTGTATGCCTTTTCCAAGACAGTCATCTCCTTCAGTTTTAAAACTGCCTCACTGAAACCGTGCTTGCAGTATGGGCTAAGATGTACTGTAGGGAAAGAAGAACAGATGAACTAGGAGGAAAAAAGAAGGAAAAAACTGAGAGGAAGGAAAAAGGGAGAAAGAGGATGACCTGATAAAAAGGGAAGAGAGATGCAGGGGAAGACAAAGCAAGGAGAAGCACACAGAAAGTGTTAAATTTGAGAAACATGTAATATTAAGAGCCAAAACTTAATTGGAAGTACTGATAAACGAGTTGCAGGAGGAGTAAAGAACATCAGAAGAATATGTGGCTATTGGCCTTTTGACA
This sequence comes from Calypte anna, assembly GCF_003957555.1. Taxonomy (NCBI): domain Eukaryota; kingdom Metazoa; phylum Chordata; class Aves; order Apodiformes; family Trochilidae; genus Calypte; species Calypte anna. Next base: position 129,731,073 of record NC_044245.1, read on the forward strand.
TGCTTTGAATAGTCTCAGACATTACAAAGTTCTTTTTGGGAACCTGTCTGCTTGGTAACTGCTGCAAGTTTCTCTAAATGCAGTTTTAAAAGGACACTCTGAATGGTGTATTTCCACAAAAAAAGGAGCAAAATAATAGCTAGTATCTGAGGTTCTGTCCCATGATCTCACCTGGAGTATGAATGTTTCTCTGCTCCAAAACGTCCTTCAGAACTAGTTTAGAGATTGAGAACAAATTCTCAAGCTGTTCCCTGTAAAAATTCTTGCTGGGAATAGATTAATGGAATACTAGGAAAGGAAAATTACTTATGTTCCCCACCTACCTTTGTCCCCGTGCTGTGCAGAAGCATTTTGCCATTTGGAGGAAAACACTTTCCTCAAGTATTTCATAGTCTATTGGTTATTAGAATTTCTGTCTTCATCATGTAGTCCAAGAGTTTATCTTTTGGTGAATTTGTGCAGAGGCAAGCTGTCTGAAAAAAACAAGTTTTTCAGTCTCAAAAGCAAGTTGTGTGTGTTTGCTTTCTGACAGCTTAAAAAAGAAGTGCTTTAGTACTTAAAATTTGTATTTGTAGTATTTATTTGTAAGGTCTGTTACCTTGAAACTACTAGTAAAAAAATGTGTATAGTGAAGAATTTGTGGAGGACAGTTAAAAAGAGTATTTTGTGAGTCTTCAGTCCACACGTATCTCTTTGGAAATCTATGTTTCTTTCAGTTTTATTTTGTAGTACTTTTGGTATATAAGCACAAGTGTGTGTTACATATAATTTAAACAACTTTAGTTCTTGTACTTCCTCATGCTTGTGAAACATCCCAGTTTTGCATTTCATCAGCTATAAATGTGGACGCAAACATGCATCTGAAGTGCATCATGCATTCTAGACTTTTGCAGTCAGGTGTACTGATGTAATAACATTCTACAATTACAGATTTTTTTTTTTTTTTTACAAAAATAACTGTACAAAATACCTGAATTTTAGAAAAACAGTGCAAGTTAAGATCTTTCAATGACTGAGCATAATTAATCCTATGGAGTGATTTTCCTGTGTATTTTTTCATTATTTGGTAGTAGGTACCTGAAGCACTCAGCTTCTAACCATTTCAGCCTGCCAAGAAAACATATATACAGTCACACATGGCTTTAGTTTACTCTGGAAAACTGGAACTTGCTACCACTTTTTCCTTGTCCTATTCAGGTAGTTCATTATTTTGTTGACAGTTCGGTTCCATTAATCTGGTATTTTTGAGAAAATTGCTTGCAGACCTTACATTTCTCTATTGAAGGTGATCAAATAGGCATTTGAATCCCTCATGTAAATGATGTCTTAAAGTTAAAATAAAATCTACTTTCCAGAAAGTAACTGTAAAACTATTTTATGCAAGATTTCATGTGGGATACCTTAATGGCTGAATAATAAATTTTACCTCATAAAAATGAAATTCAATAATACAGTAGCTTTCTCAGCGCAGTAGCATCTGGTTGAATCTCAGGAGAGCCAATATTTTCCAACTCATTAGGATCATGTCGTTCTGTATGTCGTCAACATTGACTTAGCCAAGCTACCTTTACTTACATAACCGCCAAACTATTAAATAGGTCTCTTGTGGAGTGAAGTCAAATATTCCTCTTATTTTGCTTTTGCCTTGGAAGAAGAGAAGAAAATGTTCATACTGTAACATTTAAACATCTGGTCTAAACCACATCAGGGTAGCACTGAGGAAAGTAACAGGATTCAGTATTCTTCCCAGGTGTACTTATAAAAAAGGGTTGTGGAGCTGCTGCATGGTTCTTTTAACCACTTAGGAAAACAACTTGAGTAAGCAACTTGCCCTTCTGATACTCCTGTTTTTTAAAATACTCTTACCTTCTTGCTCCCCTGCCACCAAGCCCCAAAACACAAAACCCAGCAAAAGCCCAACATTTCAAAGTTTAGTGGTAGTGCAGGTTGTTAAGCTCTGTGTCTTTGCAACATATTGGCATTTAATATCTGTTTATTTCACATAATGTGACCGATTTTGCTGTTATTTTTGAGCAGTATGGCTTAATTTTTCTGTTTAAAATCAAAGTGTAAGAGGGTATTCTCTTAAGTAATTACTTGGGAGTGGCAGGACACAGCTATATGAAACCTGCACAGTGTAAACAGCTGGCTGTTTTGCATGGATGATGGTACCCACAAGTGTCCTCATCCTTCATGCAGGCTTCTGAATGTAATTTGTAAATAGTATTAGTTTTATACATTGTACATTTTTATGAAAGTCTGTTAAGATTATCAACTCTTAATTTCAAATGGAAACAAAGTGTGGATAAGTCACCTAAGCACATTTTTTTCTTTGTCTTGATTATTTGAGCGTAATTTAGCTGTGTATAATCTTTTATTTCCTTTCCTTGTAGACTTTTTCAGTGATACTAAGTTATGAACTGGCACTGAGTTTGGGATAGGTGGGATGTTTTATAATTTCAATTTGTTACACTTGGAGTTTAACTTGTTAAGTATCTTCTTAATAAATCTTCTGCCTAAAACATTGATTCTGTAGTCACCTGAAAGGAGAAAGCAACAATTGAATATGTGAGTAAATTGGTAATTATTACTGGTCTTCTTATTTTTTCCAGTCTAATTAATACACTTTAATAAGCTTTTGAAGTGGAAAATATAGTATTTTGATGAAAAAATGGTGATAGCCTACTTAAGGCATTCATACAACCCTACCTGAATGTACTACTGTAGTACTACTAGTACTACTATACATTCTGCACTACTACAGAATGTTATGTACTTAAAAATCCACTTGAGATTTTTTTAAATGTCTATTGTGAAAATGAGTGTATACATAGTGTCAACAGCACAGTCAAAGAGAAAGAAACAAGCTAAAATCATAAATAGGTTTTGAAAGGAATACATACATACATGAGTGAAGTCTGTAGATATAAAGAAACATTTATTGAGTTTTTTAAGTTGAATTGCATGTCAGAAATGCAGTTTGGCATGTATGTTGAAATTAACAGGGAACTCTTGTTGGGTATGTTGGTGGGCTACCAAAAACAAGACACCTAAGCTTAGAGCTATAAATAGTGCCCTTCCTCCAGAGTCTGTAGTTTATTTGCACAAATAGCAATGGAAGCTATGACTGAGAGCACCTGTTTGGTTTGTTCAGCTGTTAGCTTTATGTTATTTCTTGTTCTATTTAAAAAGGTGTGTTTGGACAGCAGGGAGGTAGGCTGCCTTTTCACCTTGTTCTAATTGCCACATACTGTGTCAGGTGAAAAACTACAGGAAGGCTGAGGTGGTGGCTTCTTTTCTAAGAGCAATAGAGCATGTTGAAACTAAGCTACTGGAATTCAGTGTTATGAGTATAAGGAAGAACATGTCATAAATCTGCTTTATAATAGGAAAGGGAAAATTTCTCAGAAGAGTTCAGTGCAGACAAAAGAAAGCTTCAGACATAACAGAAGGAAAGATGCTTCTCTGGGAGAGAGTCCAGAGAAATTGTCAAATTCAGAGTGAACCAGGAATCTGATACAAGGTTAAAGCATGAATGAGAAGGCCATAGTGGTATTTTTGGCCTGTGTTTTAAGAAAAAGGTGAATGCAAGAAATCCTGCAACAGAAGTATGGACCCTAGTAATGCCACCATTTGCTGAACAGTGCTTTTTTGAAGAGCTAAAAGGGTACTATTTCTTTGCCCCTGTTAAAAAATAAAAGGGCTGCCAGAAAATTCAATTCCTGGGACTGCAGGAAGCCTCTGGTCTGATCCTCTGGTATGATCAGGTTTAGTTATGGAACCAGGTCACAATCTTTAGAGCACTGTCCAGTCAGACCTTGCCAATCTTTAAGAATAAGAGTGCTGTACCTCTCTGTGCAGCTTGTACCTCTGTTCTCATTCCTCCTATCCAGGCAGGACCTTTCTTCTTTCAGTACATGATCATTGTCTTTTATCCTCTACTGTGCACTGCTGGGAATAGCCTAGCTGCACCTTCTTCAGAACCTTCTCATATGTACTGGAAGGGTGCTAGTATGTCAAGTGTATTACTGCTATTTTTCACCTTTTTAAACATTAAAGCAAAATTTTTAGCTGAGGAGTACAAGCTAGTGCTAAAATGCAGTGGTGGTGGCTCTGGAATCTGTTTCCTGTTCTAATTTTCCTCTGCCAACTAGATTTAACCTGAGTTTTGCTTCCATGAGTACATACAAACTCAGTCACACTGTGGTCTGATTAGTAAGTGTGCTGGTGTATAACATTTACTTTTTGCTCTGAGCATCACCGTGGTAGTTTGACAGTTGTGGAAATATCAAAAATTCAGTCTGTCCTTTCCACCTTCACATTAAAGAATCCAACTTCTTAGGTTATTAGATCAGTTTATATAGTGAGATGTTCTGAGAGGGAAATGCCAATGCATACAATTGATAGAACTGAAGCAAGCACTATTTTGTCTACTAACTGTATAATCTTTTCTGTTTAAGGACATGGGATGTCCTTTTATCTTAAAATGTAGAAGCAGCTACTTGTGAGCTATCAAGCATGATAGAAGGATGTTTTCTGTTTGCATACATGTAATGTTGAAAGCTGATCTTGAGTGAGTTTATGCAATGTGTGTAGTCTTGATCAAATAAAAGTTGCACCAAGTTGAAATTGTGACATACTAAATATCAGACAGCTACTTAAATTTTTGTTATTACAGTGCCTACAATACTAATAGTTTACAAAATGTACTAGTGTGCTCTAAAATTATTTTTATGTTATGAACTTAAGTTAATGACATTGAAAATTTCTTTCAATTTGTGAGGTAATTTTTTTTTTCTGATAAGGTAAGATTATAAATACCAATTGTATTCTTGCCATAGAAAGATAACAGAGTACTGTGTACTGCAATAGCAAGTACATAGTTTGTTATCATTATTGAATTAGGCTTTTTAAAAAGCTGCATAATTTGTCAGTATTTTAAACCTAGAGATTATAGATTCAAATCATGGTTTGTAAGTGCATGGAGATTCAAGAAAAATATACTCTTCTCTAGGATTATATCTTGTGGGAAAGTAGTTAACCTTTTGAAATGCAAACTTCTGTGACTATTGATTATTGCAACCCTTGCAGTAAAGAATAATGTTTTTTCTACACGTTTAGTCTGCCTCATAATCACAGAATAAAATAATGCAAGGAGCATGCAATAAGATAATGGTAAGGACAGAAAGTCCAGTGTTTGCTGAAAATACTAACCTACAATTAAAGTGATGTTGTGACCATTAATTGTTTAGTTTAGTATTAAATCTTTAAAGGTGGGCAGTTCTTTGGGACAAAAAAAGTATATCCAGTGGTAGAAATAAACAGTACTATAAAAAGGTAGTAACAATAAGGCAGTTAGGGGAATATGAGATTATCAGGAAACTATAGAAGGCAAGAAAATTATCTTCTTTTTGTATGAAGTGTAACAGGAAAATTATGTATGGTGAAACAGATGTGATTGCTTTGATATGTTGTACTATTCTCAGAAAATATTCCTAGTTTTGAAGTGCTGCTGTAGATTTATATATTTTTTACAAATAATGATACATTACACATAAATGTGTTTTTTAAAAAGCTGGGGTTCTGAGGTGATGTCGGAGTTCAATGTATAATCACAGTTCCTGGTTTTTGAGAATTCTGTCATATGCAAAGTAAGAGCTCCTGCATCTGCATAACATCCTTCAAAATATAATTTAGAATCAGGGCTATGGTAGGTTCAGAGAAAGTAATCAGAATAATTTCCAGAAACACCTTTTTTTTAGTTGTAGATCATCTAAATAAGTGTAGTCCCCAGTCTGAACTTAGTTTCAGTGTTACTGAGTCATAACATTGGTATGGATACAGAGCAAACCAAATAAGTGTTCCACTTTTTTTTGAAGTTTTGTTTTGAGGGCACCATGATAAATGAATCCAGATGATAGGCTGATTTCTCCTGTCTTTGCACCCTGGCTTTCTTGCTGCATCTCATTTACTACTTCTTCATTGGACTTTTTAATTCTGAATTCCATTTGTCTCTATTTCTGCTTTTCTTTTGATTTGATTGGTTTGTGAAGAGCAGTAAAATTCTCACGTGGTAGCCTCAGATGTTGTTTTCTTTTTAAAGATGCTTTTTCTTAACTTTTTATAACCATTTTTCCCTCAGTTATTGCAGGGAATGGGGAGTGACTGTGTAGATATTATAGAAATCAAGAAGAAATGCAGCTCTTAAGTACTGTTATAGAAATGTTTTAAATCTAGACTGATGCAAAGGGTTTCTTTGAAGTATTCTGGTAATTTTTCAAACTTTCTGATTTAAGACATAGACATGCTTTTTCATGTGTTGTTTTTTCTTCTCAACCTGCTTTTCAAAGAAGCCAATGAAAAACAAGGTATCTCATATAAGGGAAACCAAAGCCTCTGCAATGGTGCAAGAATATATCACTAATTACTAATGTTGGAACTCTCGGAGCTTCCTCTGAATCATACAGTATTAATTTCTCTTAGAAAACAGATCCATACTACAACATACTCCAGCTAGGTTTACAATTCATATTAAGAAGAATTACATCAAGTTTCTTAACAAGAGTGGACTCATTTGAGAAAAAAAACCATTCTCTAAATGTGGTTGTAGCCCACTGTTTGATAGCTGGGTCCATTCAGTGTTCTGACTTTGTATTTTCCGATCACTGGCTGTTGAAGGAGTGTGTTAAATTCTGTTGCTCCTCTAACAAAAAAATGCCACAGTTTGGGGTGGCATCTACACCCCAAACTGATTTTGGAATGCGGAATTATACTCTTTTCCAAGTACCTTCAGATTTGTTACCACTGTGAAGAATTAGCCATCCAACTGCACTGTCGGGAAAAAGAAGAGTTAAATAAAAGCCTGGATTTGGGACAACTCAGAGAGATTAAGGCTGCTTTCTAAATTCCCTCTCAGAGAGGAGCCCAGATGGGGCTGGATCTACTCCTCTTATACCTGGCCTACCTGAGGAGAGTGGTAAAAATGTTACAGTCCAAGGAAATGCTTGACTGTCAGATACCCCTTGATCAGCTTCAGGTGAAACAACACTTAAGGTCTGTATTTGAGCATGGGCTTTAATTAGAACTATAGGAACGATTTAGATTTTGCTCAGGTTCTGCAACCATAAAGATCTTTTGACCATAAAAGTCATGATATGTGTATGTATCATGGGTGGGTGACCTGGGAAAACGTGTGGTGGACGTCAGATTGCTTAATGGTTTTAGGAAGGAAGAAACAGAGACAATAGGAAAACAAAAGTTAGAGAGATAGGTAAAAGAAAATAACTTCTGGATCCAGCTCCCAAAGTCCTCTGCCATAGCTTTTCCTGTTATAGGCCTGTTTTGCTTTAATAGCTGCTTAGTAAGGATGGTGTATCTGAGCAACTGGAATGGACCTGCACCCTCTCCATCCTTATCTCTGACATTGTCTCCATGTGCAGGCATTCTGCTTGTATTTCCCCAGCTCTCAGTCCTTTGGATTGCAAACGAGATTTTGTTGGAAGGTTTACAGTGGTGTTTCCACACCGCTTCCTACAATAGGCCTTGAAGGTTGGTCCCTCACACTTGGTTTAGTTGTTTGCTTGGTAAAAGAGAAGATTTAGAACTTTTATACTTCCAAAGGATGACTAGACTGAGGAATAAAGCAGGTGTTCTTCTGAGGCACTTGGGACATTAAGCGAGTCTGCTGTGATTCGCTGTCTGAGGTGAATCCAATTTTACCCAACAGAATGGAGAGGAGTGGCATCCCTGCCTGGCGTAAGGAAATGAAGTCTCTCCTTCTATCCAAAATGTGGCAAAGCACAATAAATTGTGGTGGGTTTTTTGGTTTGGTTTGGGTTTTTGTTTGATTGGTTTTTCGGTGGTTTTTTTTTTGGTTGGTTTCTTTTTTATGGTCTGTCAGAAACCAAGGAATCTTGAACAGAGAGCATAATTTTATTTTACTTGTTTTAAAACAAGTTGTACTGCTATTCATACTTCCTAGACTATTTTTTGTATGAGTGCTTGACAGTGAATATTTCCTATTGTAAGTAGTTTTGACAGTGCTTGGCATTCTTGGTAGTAAGTATCAGACTGACAAGTTTAGAATTGTAGGTTATACAGTGCAAAACACCTTTTTAGGTATCTATTATACTGAGTCTTTTTTCATGTTCCTTTATAGTCCCACTTAGGTTATAAAGAACATAGTCTCTACATGTATTCAACAGCTTTTCAAGTGCTTTTATAATGAGAATAATATACTGTTCAGAAGGGTGAACTGCACTGTTCAGGAGATGATCTTAGGAAATTCCATCTAAACTCTACTCTTTGTGCCAACAAACCAGATCACTTCAGATACATCAGGAGTCCATAGATATTTGTGTACTCTTTTTAGACTGCCTGTAAGCTTTGAAGTAAAGCTTTGAGGCACTGCATTTGCAGTTCTGTTGAAAGGCTCGTGTGATTGCATCTTGCTGTAGCTCTCTTAGTTCTTGGTTTCATCAATTAACTTTGTATCCATCCACTGGACTTCTAGATGAGGTAGTTGTGATCACCAAAGTGCTAAACACTTGATCATCTGACTTTCAAAAGAGCTTTTTATAAAACTTGCTTTGATGTGTACTTTGTGTCCAGGCTACATTCACCATGGGATCACTTTTATGCTCCTGTCTATTCATATGTTGCAGTATCCCATATGTTATCAATGAAACAGCTTGCCAACAGATTTGTGCTTATTAGCAAGATAGTACCTCTGCCATATTTAGCAGTATCAAACTACTACTTTGTTCCATAGATTTCGCCTTCTGCAAATTTGCACAAAGGCTTGAAAAACTCGTTTTGAACGTACAGAATATTCCTTAAATATGGGACAAAAAAAAGCTGAAGAAGGCAATAGCACTGAAACCAAACTATTGTCATGGTGTCAGTGTCTCCATCTCATGCCTACCACACCTTCATTTGAATGATTTGTCTGAAGTTAAACCTTTAGGGGAGTTTCTCTCCAGTGGTATTTGCAAAGAGCTTTTCTAACTTGGAGGGAAAAGTGATCTGAAGCAAAGATCTGGATGCTTTTAGGGCATTGCTGTAATGACTAAGTCTGGTTGGGAGATGACGTGAAGAATTACTGTTCAAAACACACATTGGAAAACATTTTTTTTCCTAATATTTGTCAACATTCAGTCAGATGCTACATTTGTTATGGTAGCATTTGATGAGAAAATTGAGCTGTAGAAATAGAACCTGCAGACATTATAATAGAGTACCTTGAAGCACACATACAAGTAAAACGGATGATTTTCTAGAGAACTAAAATTGTGTGTTTCCTTCCCTGTTATATTCTGAAGTTGGTCTGAGTTCCCAAGATAGTGATTTAAGTTTCAATAATGTTACCCATCTTAAGTGTACAGGTGCTTCCAGGGTGAACATAAGACTGTTTTCTTGGACCAGGTGGCTCTGGTTTTGGGCTTTCAAAATGGTACAAGTACCTATGTTAATTAGCTTTTTGTGAAATTTTCCTTGATTTTCCCTCTAAATTCTTGTGTGCTATAATGCAGTAAGATTTCTAAGTGTCTAGAATAATAATTTCACTATATGTATGTATCATACATACAATATATGTATGTTCCTTAATCTCCTGTGAAGTCTTTTCTTTCAGTATTTTACTCTCAGATATTTGAATATAATGACAAAATTCTGATAACGTGTTTATTTTATGCATGTATAGTACTTAAAAAGTTTCTACCACAAAGAAGGGGGAAACTTGAAGCTTTAATATGCCAGCCTTGGTATATCCCCCCAAGTGTTATCTATTTGGAATCCAGTCCACACTTCATTTATGGAAATATAAGCTTCTGATAGATCACAGAAATATTGCAGAAATCAATTTATAGACTTAACAAAGAGTGGCATGAAAAAGAAGTTGTTTGAGATAGGAAGGATATTGAAAAGACATTGAAAAGATATTGAAAAGAGGAGATTTGGACTTCTGAGTTTCTTCTACCTGTTGAAATGAATGCAAACAAGGAATCCAGTGCTGACACCCTGCACCAGCAAGGAGGTGGGATACACTCTTCCAGGGCAGCACCTGAGGAGTCACCCTTCTGTCTACCATTGCAATAGCAATGTTTAATAAGTTGTATTTTTTACATAAGTATTGTTTATTTATTACTAAGTATTGTTTAATAAGTTGCAGTTAGTAGAGGTCTTTCTAGCATCTCATAATGTAAAAGGAAAATATATTCTGTGAAACACTTTTTTTCTGTACTTGGGAGTCATGTTCTATTTTCTTACGATAGTACAGAGCTTTTTTTCAGTCAATTCTGTCAATTAGGAAATCTCTTCTTGGTGCATTGTCACTTGAACTTACAGTTTAGAGCCAAAGTATCCTTGCAGGTGCTTCCATTTTTGGACACAGCTTACCAAGTAGAGTTCATAAGCTTGCTGCCCATGGTGTCAGGATACTTTCTTCTTTTTATAAACCATTGAATTACTATTCAAATAAAAAGTTAAAATACTTATAATTTCTTATAATTTCTTTAATTTGCTTTTTCTTTAACCTAAACTAAATACATGTATATCCTTTAGGCTAAGTATTTGTATTCAAATGGGGAATGTCTTTTTACTCTTATATTTTACTGTTGTATTTTATTCTTGTATTCAAGTGGGAAATTACTTATTTTTATTTTTATTACTTTAGCCATATTTAGCCTGGAGAAGAGGAGACTCAGGGGGGACCTTATCACTCTCAGCTACCTCAAGGGAAGTTGTAGCCAGATGGGGGTTGGGGTTTTCTCCCAGGCAACTAGTGGCAGCATGTGAGGGAAAGGGCTCAAGCTGTGCCAAGGGTTGGATGGCAGGAATTAGGTTGGATATCAGGAAGCACTTCCTCATGGAGAGGGTGATCAGACATTGGAATGGGGTGCCCAGGGAAATGGTGGAGTCACCATCCCATGAGGTGTTTAAGGAGAGACTGGATGTGGCACTTAGTGCCATGGTCCAGCTGATGTGGTAGTGTTAGGCCATTGGCTAGACTTGATGATCTCAGAGTTCTTTTTCATTTTCCATGATTCTGTGATTTTTAGCCCTTTTTTGTCTTTGCTTTCACAATTTTTTAACATATAAACAAAAAGCTCATATTGATGAGAAACCGCTCCATGGTTGTCCTGTGTCACATTAGCACTCTGTGTTGTCTTGTCCTCCCAGAAGCCTTGAAGAACAGCTTGACTTCCAAATGCCATTCAAGTAATTGTTTTGGCATTCAAAAAGCCACTGATTTTCTTCAGGCTCATGTGGACTTCAGAATGTGAGATGCAACTTGGTAATAGCAATTACTTACTAGCCTGGAATAGTTGCTTTGTAAAAGGCAAACCTACTGGTATTTGAGGTAACTGCATCATGTATTCAAAATGAAACTTTTCTGTCTAGCAAATTGAGGTTTGACAATTTTCAGTTGTCAAAACAAATTACTGTTAAAAATGATGGGGGCTTTTTGTTGTTTTTTTCCATGTTGGCCATAGTTAATGACTGCAACAATTCAATGAGACTGCAGGGTTTGTTTGGTTTTGGTTGGTTGGATTTTGGTTTGGTTTTTTTTTTCTTTATACCTTGATGCTGCTTTTTAAATGCAGGAGGGGAATCCTGTGGCCTGTATTTCACAAAAATTGAGGCTGGATGATGACAAGGCTTCATTCTTTTCATTCTGTGTTACTTGATGCTACACAAATTATTTCCTGTTTGAATTGTTATTTCTCCCAGATCTCTTAACTTGAGACAGCTGATTTCTGAACTATCCTCTTGATCAGGCTGGGTCTCTTTATTGTAGTTGACCCTTGCATGCTTTTGGTGATAGATATTTTGCTATTTCTTAATATTGTATCTTGGTGTGTGTTTGGTTTCTTTATATGAGGCTTCTGTTTATTGTGTATTAGCCTAATACACTTATCTCTAGTTAGTAATCCATGAAGAATGAGGTGTTTCCTCATTATTTTGAGAATTCAAGCTGGCAATATGAAATCATAAGAAAAGTTTGTTAAGCTTGCTGACTGTGATTTGTTACAGAAGTTGACTTGCCATTCTTTTGCTTTACTAATTGTTTTAAATGCAAGTTATTTAAATGCTGTTAGGATATACCCCATGAAACTGACTGAAGTTAAACAGGTGTAAAGGTGTCCTGGTGGTTTTTATGTTGTTCATCAATGTAATCTTTAAAATAGAAAAAAAATAAAAACAAGCACAAAGCAACAAACATACTGTGTTTTATAGTGATTCAGATATTGTATATGCTACTGAAACATTCTTTACCTTTGTTGGAAGTTATCAAGCAACAACTATTCAATAATCATCTTCATATGTGTTGCCAGTAATGTAGAGATACTATGCAATTCTAGACATTGTCAATAATGAATCTCTTTTTGATTGAATATAGTTGGTTTTCAACTTACGGCATTTGTATTTAGCTGAATACCTCAGATATTTTTTCTGTTTTGCACAATTTCTCTTTGTCAAAGGAGTGATAATGAAAAGAGCAGATCATAGAATTGGCTGGCTTGGAAGGGACCTCTGAGATCATCAAGTCCAACCCCTGATAAATGTTTCAGCAGGATTCTGCTTGCTCAAGGAGTTGTGTGGAGAAGATGGCTCAGACTTTTATGATTTCAAAGGTTTCTAACATGGCTGTTCATACTGTTGCCTGCCTACAAAAGTTAATGGGGTCATGGATTGCCATGTAATGTGGACAGAAGTATTTTTGACTTATCAGTTATCCTTGCTGTTGGGTTTGAAATAAGATGGTTCTGGCACCAAAACCATTAGACACTGGAAAGGTAAAATGAAAACTTTCTGTCCTTGTTCTGGTGAGTCAACGTTATTAGCCTTGGAATTCTAAATGTGCCAAATGAATTCCTCAAGCCTACTGTGAGTTCCCTGTGTTTTTATCCTGCTTTTCACAGTACAACATAGTGTTGTGCAGTGCTACAATTTAGTACTTTTAGTTTCACACCTGTTTCTTTGTTAAAAAGTGCAAAAATTTGCAGTCTCTGTGAGTACAATAGAATTTTCCTTCAGATCATTCTCATCTGTTTTAAGAACTATTTGATATTTCAGTTGTAGGACTCAGTTTCCCAAAAACAGTCATGTGACATCAGCAGTGAGTTGCAGTAAGAGCTCTCTTAGGATTACTTTAAATAGAATGGAAGACTTTGGGTATATAAGGTTGTGTGGACTTGAATGTGATTTTTATTTGATATATGAGCTGTGACATAGTTATTGCATGACTGAGATGTGCCTGTAAGCGATGTAGTGTACAGATGGGGTTTCACTGAAACAAAGCCAGCGACTAAATCTGAATGTGCTCATTTAAAGGATAAAGAATACTTCATAAGACATATGGAATTTTTTTTTTCATTAAATAGGCTTCTTATTCCTTTCACATTTTTATGATTGTTCATAATATGTCATTTACCTTATTCAAGACTGCCTGTGCATCTGTTTGGTTTAGTGACATTTGTACAATGCTATGAATATATCGTTTAAAAACACAGTAAGTAAATTTTTCTATTTTATTATTCCAGAACTTTTTGTAATTTTGAAGAAGAAATATTCCTCTTCATAGAACTGCTGGAAAAAACCCTTACTATTATGCATTGCCAAATACATGATTTAGGAAGAATGTCAAATGGTAGTAATAGGGCAATTGCACAGCGTGATATAAATTATGTGGTTATTGGGATCCACTGAAAAAATATACAGGATCATGTACATATGAGTAAGAAATGTAGACCAAATTATACAAAGAGGATCTTGCTCTTCAGAAACACAGATATTGGCAATGTGCAGGAATCATAGCAGCCCACACTCATGAAGGACTTGATGTCATGCTGTGTCAGTAGGAGCTAGTGAGAATTTTGTGTGGGTGATAACAAAAAAGTAAAAATATTATTATTTAAACATACAATTTGTATGTGGTATTTATAAGGCAGAAGATAATGCTTTTGTCCAGTTTTCTTATAGCTTAAAAAACCCAAAAAGTTAAAAACTGGAAGAAAGCACTGAAGAGACCTTTAAAGGTCATAGGAAAATTGGAGAAAGAGACCTTAATTGAAATAAAAATGCATCTGTGTCCTCTGAGATTTGAAAAATGACCTGATTGTGCTACCTGTGTACTTCAAACTGAGTAGTAAATTGGGTAGAAAGGGATTCATTAATCTTTTTTGCCTTTTCCTTGATAAAATCCACCAGTTGAACCTATGGAAATTGTAACATTAAAAATAAAGGACACATTTATTCCAATAGCGAGAGTTGTTGCATTTAGAGCAGCCTACCAAGAGAAGTGCAGAAGCTTCAAACATTTTATGACTTAAGGAGTATCCTTCCTCCAGTATGAGTTAGGTGTCCTCAGACAAATCCAGTACATACCAGGTTCCAGGCAAAAGGAGTACTTTCCTCATGGGAAATAGTCACACTGGAAAACTTTTCAGAAGGTAATAAAGGTTTTACTCCTTGTTGTCTTGTGTAACTCACAGTCGGTCTGGACAGAGGCTTCTGGATTGTGGAAGAAATGATTTTGGGCTGTCTCTTGCACACATGCTGTATATATGTATTGATTTATGTTACTAGTGGTGTTTTACATGTTTTCAAGTGTTCTGAGAAGATGATGTATTAAAATGTTGTTTATCCAGCTTTTCTGAAAGCTCTAATACTGAGTCTATTAGTTCTGTCTTTTTATTCTCTCTTAATGATGGTGTAGGACTCCCTATACAGTTTCTTTATGTTTACTGTCTTACCTTTTCTTTTCTTTCATGCTGTAGGGGCTTGTCTTAAGTTGCCTTAAAATTCCAGCTTCTCTTCCTTTCCATTTAATGTTTGGCAGTCTGTTCATTTCTCTTTTGTTGCTGCCATTGCGAATCCAAAGCAGATACCTGAGCTGGTCCTGGGTGTATGTGATCTGTAATTACAGGGATCCCGTGGAACAAATACACATTATTATTTTTTTTAATTTTATGGAGAAAAAAAATCATACCATAATTTTCTGAACACTAATAAATAGTCTTTTTTTCCGGGTTACTTTGTTTGCAGGGATGCAAGGTAGAATCTGCAAACCCTGTTTGTCAGTCCTGCCTACAAATCTGTCTCCTCACTTCCCTGATTCCAGGGAAAAGGAATAAGCTTTAGTGTGTTAAATTCAAAACTTACTTTAATAATATGTGGATAGTATCTTATATTATGAATCTATTTTTTAGATGTGATGGGAAACTACAGTGGGTTTTATCACTAAAATGTATTATATTTATGG
This sequence comes from Calypte anna, assembly GCF_003957555.1. NCBI lineage: Eukaryota > Metazoa > Chordata > Aves > Apodiformes > Trochilidae > Calypte > Calypte anna. The sequence goes on from NC_044245.1 coordinate 129,746,338, forward strand.
AGTGGTTGGCATTCATGGCTGCTCCTTAGAATCACTAATCTAGCTCAACAGAGCCCTGCTGCTGAGGTCTCTAGGCAGTAGCTCAAAACAAGTAATATTTACCTTTGCAAGGAAGGATATTAAGAACATTACCCAAAACCAAGCAGTGGCTTGTGTTCTTTGTAATTAGGACGCCTCATTTGTAATGGATTCACAATTCTGCCTTGTCTTCCATCAGCCTCATGATTACAGTATGTTTGAATCAGATTTTATTTAACTATTTTTAAAGTCTAATCATATACTTAATGGAAGGCTTTTAGGTTTCAAGGAATAAACATAAATCTTGGATCTAGCTCTTGTGAAGACTGAGTTTTTTGAAACTCTTGGCATCTGTTTATTCTTGTATATACTATTGAAGTGTTTTGTTGCCAGATTTTGATTGCAGGCATTTTCATAAGGATAAGAGGTTTTAAAACCTCATCTGTACTGTCTTACAAAGGATGTGATCTATTTTTAGCTGATGAATACTGCTGTGTAAAGGGGTGGTCCTCCCTTCCACTCCTGACAGCAGCTTTCCCACTGCTGATGAGGCAGGTGTGTGAGGAATTAGTTCAGCCTGTAAATCCAGCTGGAAATGGCTCCTTCTGAGGGTTATTTTTCAGTCATAGAATAATAGAATTTTCAGGGTTGGAAGGGACCTTTAAGCTAATATAGTTCCAACCCTCCTGCCACAGGCAGGGACACCTTCCATTAGATCAGGTTTCTCAGAGCCCTGTCCAGCCTGGCCTTAAAAACTTCCAGGGATGGGGCTTCCACCACCTCTCTGGGCAACCTGTTCCAGTGTCTCACCACCCTCATGGTGAAGAACTTCTTCCTAACTTCCAATCTAAATCTACCCTCCTGTAGCTTGAATCCATTTCCCCCAGTCCTATCATTACCTGACATCCTAAAAAGTCCATCACCAGATTTCTTGTAGGCCCCTTCAGATACTGAAGGCTGCAATAAGGTCTCCACAGAGGCTTCTCCTCTCCAGACCAAATAACCGCAACTCTCTCAGTCTGTCCTCATAGGAGAGGTGCTCCAGCCCCCTGATCATCCTTGTGGCCCTTCTCTGGACACACTCCAGCACATCCATGTCCCTCCTCTAATAGGAGCTCCAGAACTGCAGTACTCCAGGTGGGGTCTCACGAGAGCAGAGTAGAGGGGGAGAATCACTTCCCTCAACCTGCTGGCCACACTTCTCTTGCTGCAGCCCAGGATACATTCAGCTTTCTGGGATTCACATGTACACTGATGGCTCATGTTGAGCTTCTCATCCACCAGCACCCCCAAGTCCTTTTCCTCAGGGCTGCTCTCAAGCCAGTCACTGCCCAGCCTGTATCAGTGCTTGGGATTGCCTCGACCCAGATGCAGGATCTTGCATTTGGTCTTGTTGAACTTCATGAGCTTGGCATGGTCCCACCTCTCCATCCTGTCAAGGTCCCTCTGGATGACAACCCTTCCCTCCAGCATGTCAGCCACACCACACAGCTTGGTGTCATCAAGGAACTTGCTGAGGGTGCACTCAATGCCTCCATCCATGTCACCAACCAAGATGTTAAACAAGACTGGTTCCAGTGCTGATCCTTGTGGGACTCCACTTGGACATGGACCCATTGACAGCCACTCTTTGGGTGCAGCCATCAAGCCAGTTCTTTATCCACCCGAGTGGTCCATCCATCAATCCTAAGTTTTACCAGCTTGGAGAGCAGGATGTTGTGTGGGACTGTGTCAAAGGCTTTGCTCAGGTCCAGGTGGATGATGTTGGTTGCTCTTCCCTTGTCTGTTGATGTTGTGACTTTTTCAAGAAGGGTACAAAGTTCGTCAGGCATGATTTGCCCTTGGTGAAGCTGTGTTGATCATACCCTGTCACATCTTTGTTATTCTTCTGCCTCATCAGTGCCTCCAGGAGGATCTGCTCCATGATATTACTGGGCACAGAGGTGAGACTGACTGGCCTGTAGTTCCATGGATCTCCCTTTTTGAAAATGGGGGTTATGTTTCCCCTTTTCCAGTCAGTGGGGACTTCACAGGACTGCAATGACTTCTGGAATATAATAGGGAGCATTTTAGCAACCACATCTGCCAGTTCCATCAGCACCCATGGGTGAATCCCATGGTCAGTTTAGTCATTATCTGGATTACAGTGTGCCCACATGAGCATCAGAGGCAACTCAAGACAGAAGGAGTGATGGCATTTCCCCAAGGGAGAGCACCTCAGAGTTGAATGAATTTATGAGATGGTCTTGGTATCATGCTCTGCAGCAGTCCTAAACCCTTAATTTAATCCAGTCTCTTCTTTGACTTTCCAAAAGGTGCATGAACTTGCATGCTAAGATTCTCTACATTATTTCAGTATTTAAAATAATTATTAATACCCTCTTTTTACTATTTACGTGGGACTTAGCATAAATTGTATAGGATTATTTGTGCCTCATTGATTAATGCTGAAGTCCATACTGCCTCAATCAAAAGGATGTAAAAAATAATGAAATACTATGTTCTGCTATGCTATAACATTCTTACAGCAGTGTGCCATAAAGACTTTGTTCATTACTATTGAGAGGTAAACCAGATGAAAATTGTTTTAGTAACATTCCTACACTGAACATTTAGAAAGCAGATAGCTGTAGCCAACATGTAGGTAAGATGTTGTCCTTCAATTTTGAAGTGGTAAATACCATTCTGTAAAACAGTTTTCTTTTATGTACTAGTAATATTTGGTGGTCATTTCAGAAGTTGTGACTACTTAGCTAGTCTTGTGTGATGGGATTTCTGCAGATACACTTCCATAAAAAATGAAATATTTTGGTTTTCTGATCTTTTAAAAGGGTAAAAAAAAATCAACATTGAAAGGTTGTCATCTAGTTTGGAGATGTAAGAGGAGAAATTTAAAGTGGGAGTCAAGAGAATAGAGTTCTTGATTATTAGAAAGTGTTGTGAAGCAAGCCTTGTATAGCTGCATGGTGTGCTGTGCAAAGACCACTACTATTGTCTTCAAAACTGTTCTAAGGATTATTATTATCCACAGTATAAAATCAGTTAGTATGTTTTTTTAGGAGCTACCACAACTAGCCTGTATATAATTCTTGGTTAATGAGAAAAGTCTTGTCATGTGTTATTACTGAAGCAAATAGGAATTTATTTTGTTTGTGGTTTGGGGGTTTTTTTGAGGATGTCACTGAGATTAGTTTGTTTTCCTCTTTGTTGTGTGCAAACAGGTAAGATGAAATTTCCTTGAAGCCTCAGCCATTTACATTTCCTTCCAATTATACGATTGGTTTTGATGCTTTGCATGATTTGGTAACTGTACAAAAATTTGCTGTACATCAGGCTGTATGGCTGTTTTGTGCAGTTTCTGTAATAAGTAAATACATTACCTCATCTCTTCATCAGCCAACTATGCCCCTGATGACTAAATACTTCTGGGTTAATGCTGCCACTGTTGAATCTCTGCCAGACTCCAGGGACCTCTCAGTAACACTCTGCTGTAGGCAATTCTTAGGCTGTAGAGCCAAATACCTTTTTCTTTCATTTCCACTTTCATTTCCTTTGGGATTTTTATTTCCTAAGGAAGATTGGCCTTTCCTTCTGTTACGTGAATATATATGTGTTCTACATGTTTTGTGTTCATTGGGTGCAACAGGAGAAAGAAGTATTTTTCTTTGTTTCATCTTTAATTTTTGTTTTCAAATTAGTTGGTTTATACAATTTCAGCATAAATACTTCAGGCTTCTGCAACTCTTAAGGGAACGTAACTGAGAATTGTCAACTTTATGGCAGCTGAAATCTAGCTTGGTGAATTGTAAAACTGGTCTGCTCCCCCTTTAAAACATATAACAAATTCATTATCTGTAAGGAAGTTGATGGAGTAGTTCTAAATTAGTGGGCTTCTAAAACTATCAGCAGCCTCCATTTTTTACATTGACAACTCTCTTCTGTAAAAAAGAATTTTATCATTGGCAAGATCGTTCTTAAACTTCTTTACTAATGCATCTTAGTTTTGCCTTACCCTAAAGTGATGACATGCTTTGCAGAGGAAAAAAGGAAATGCACATTTCTTGTAAAGGAAATGAGATCTCTGTCTTGATTTCTTATATTTTACATAATGCATTTTTGTGAGTCCATATCAGTGTGGATGTACTTTCTAATCTTAAATATTTGGGTACTGTGTCTATTTTAGTTTTGCCAACAGCGTTAGAATTTTTTTTTTTTTTTATTTGGGTCACAGGGTATAAATTGACTTTCATGTTAACGTAGAATCATAGAATAGTTTGAGTTGGAAGGCACCTTAAAGATCATCTTGTTCCAGTCCCTCTGTCCTGGGCAAGGACATCGCCCACCAGACCAGGCTGCTCAAAGCCTCATTCAACCTGGCCTTGAACTCTTCCAGGAAGGAGGCATCCACAACTTCCCTGGACAACCTTTTCCACTATCTCACCACCCTCATGCTGAAGTATTTCTTCCTAATATCTAATCTAAATCTACCTCTTCCTGCTTAAAACCATTACACCTGAAGCTTTCTCTACACACTTGTAAAGAATCTCTCCCTGGCTTTCCTGTAGGCTTCCTTCAGGTACTGTAAGGCCACTATAAGGTCTCTCTGGAGCCTTCTCTTCTCCAGGCTAAATAACCTCAACTCTCTCAGCCTGTCTTCATAGGAGAGGTGTTGTAGCCCTCTGATAGTTTCTGTGGCCCTCCTCTGGACTTGATCCAAGAGATCCATGTCCTTGCTGTGTTGGATGCTCCAGAACTGGACACAGTACTCCAGGTGGGGTCATGACCTGCTGGCCATGCTTCTTTTGGTGTGGACCAGTATATGGCACATTGCTGGGTCATGCTGAGCTTTTCATTAACCAACACCCCTAAGTCCTTCTCCTTAGGGATGCTCTCAATCCATTCTCTGCCCGTCTCACTGTCCATGTTGCTGACAAAGATGTTAAACAGTGCTGATGCCAACACTGACCCCTGAGAAATGTTACTCATAACTTATCTCTACTTGGACATTGAGCTGTTGACTGCAGCTCTTTGGAGCATAAGCCAGTTCCTTATCCACTGAGTGGTCCATCTGCCAAGTCTGTATCTTTCAATTTGGAGGCTAAGGATGTTGTGTGGGTCAATGTAAAATACTTTACATAAGTCCTGACAGATTAAGTCAGTTACTTTTCTGTTACCCAACAAAGCTGTAATCTTATCATAGAAGGCCAACAAATCACAATTTGTCCTTAATGAAGCCATGTAGGCTGTCACAAATTGTCTCCTTATTATCCATATACTTTAGCAGAGTTTTTAGGAGGATCTGTTCCATGATCTTGCCAGGCACAAAGGCCTCTTTTTTCTTTTGTTTCTTTTTAAAAATGAGGGTTATGTTTCTCCTTTTCCTGTCAGTGGGAACTTCACCAGACTGCCTTGGTTTCTCTAATATGATGGACAGTGGCTTAGAAACTTGTCTGCCAGTTTGTGCAGGAACTCACAGATGCATTTCATCAGGTCCAATGGACTTGTGCATTTTCAGGTTCCTTAGATGGTCTCAAACCTGACCTTCCAGCTCCATGCGTGGTTCTTCATTCTCCCAGTCCCAACCTTTGCCTTCTGTGCATTGGGCTGTGTCTTGAGAACTTGCTGGTGAAGACTGAGCCAAAGAAGCTGTCCATATCCTGTGTAACCAGGTCTCCTGTTTCCTTCTGAAGAGGGCTCACGTTTTTCCCCTTCTTCCTTTTGTCACTGACATATCTATAGAAGCTTTTCTTGTTGCCCTTGATGTCCCTGTCCAAATTGAATTCTATCAGGGCTTTCGTAACCTGATCCCTCTCTGCTTGGACAATTTCACTGAATCGTCTTATCTTTCCTTGATTTAATTTTGTTAATATTTTATGCCTTCTGTATGGTTTGTCTTTTGTGTAATGTCTCCTGTTCCAGTGAAATACTGTGGGTTGGCAAGATAAGAACTCAAGTCTTCCCAGCTGTGAGTTTATTGGGAGATGTACAGTTTCCTATGATAGGATAAAGCCTATTGAAAGTGTGTTTAACATCAGTTGCCATTTCATATAGCTGGTCTACACATGGCTTCTGTGAAGTCTGTGAACGCTTACTAGTTGACTGTTTCCTCTGGGAATTACTTTGAAACATATGTTTGATTAGTAATTATGCATTCTGATTGGTGTGTTGAAAAAAAACTTCCTGGATTTATTGACATTGTCTGAAGTTTGGGGACTACGTATGACAATGTTGTGTAACCCCTATAAGTAGCTATTACATTGTGATGTAAATGGAGAAGATTAATATTAGGATATTTTACTTATTCTATCATATAATTGAACTTGAAGAGGAATTCTCCCACACTTCCCTGCTTATGTCTGTCTTCATCAAAGCATGGATGTCACTTGGTAATTCACAGAAATCACAATCACGAAATGTTAGGGGTTGGAAGGGACCTGGAGAGATCATAAGAGCCCATCCTCTGCCAGAACAGGACCCCACCTAGTGTAGGTCACAGAAGAACTTGCCTAGATGGGTTTTGAATGTCTCTGGAGAAGGAGACTCCACGACTCACAACAATTGTGAAGTTCCACTGCTCTATCACTCTCTGAGTGAAAAAGCTTTTTCTTACATTTACACAGAACCTCCTGTACTGCAACTTGCATCCGTTACCCTTTGTCCTGTCATTGGTCATCACTAAGAAGAGCCTGACTCCATCCTTCTGACACTCACCTTTTACATATTTATAAACATTAATAAGGTCACCCCTCATTCTCCTCTTCTCCAAGCTAAAGAGACCCAACTGCCTCACCATTTCCTCATAGGGGAGATGTTCCACTCCCTTAACCATCTTTGTGGCTCTGCACTGGACTCTTTCAAGCAGTTTCCGGTCCTTCTGGAACTGAGTGGCCCAGAACTGGACACAATAATCCAGATGTGGCCTCACCAGGGCAGAGTAGAGGGGGAGGAGAACTTCTCTCAACCTACAAAGCACCCCCCCCCCCCTTATCATTGTTTTTAAGCCATTTGCTGATTTTTTCAATTCCCAAATGAAATTCCTGAATTTGTATTAGCATATCAAGAAGCCTTAAAAGAAGATGCAAGTTAAAGCTTTATTAAGTCTTTTTGTGTGATCCTTTTGAGAGAATGTCAGTTTTACTTGTCTACTACTAAATCTTCAGTGACTTCTCACAAGTTACCCTGTTCATCAAGTTCTTCAGCAAAAAGGGTTTATCTAAGCTCAGTTTGTTTTGGTGAGTAGAACCGTGAATTTCCCTATGGAAATAGTAATTCCAAATGAGCAATAATTTTAGTTTTTTCCAATTGCAGTTGAGTATGAATAACCCTGGTATAGACTAGGTAAGAATTTGATCCTATTTAAAAGTCAACACAAAGAGCAGCAATATTCACAGCAATTCCTGATTAGCATTCTTACATGAACATCTTAGCTCTAACTTCTGCAGTGCTGGTATATGTGGATTCAAGAGATGTATATACATAAAAAGTTGACTTAAGCTTTTGTTTGTAGGGAAAGAATCTGGTAAAAAAGAAATGTTCTGTGATGTGTGTGTTTCTTTCTGAGAAGTGACTGAAGACTATTGAGATCAAAGTCTGTCAGCAGGAGCAGTTAATGTAAAATATGTGGAAAAGCATGGTAAAGAAGGTTCCATGTTGAATTTTTTGTTTAGGTTCTGTATATGTTTATTTTCAGAGAAAGACTTATGGCCTACACTGTTACAATACAATGTTCTAGACGTGTTCTTTCCACAACTGTTGTGTATGCTTGTGCCTGTAGGACAAAATTAAGGCAAAATGAAATAATAAACATCCTTATAGTTATTTATTAGGTTCTAGTTTTTCTGCATTCTGAAAGGAGATCTTTTCTGAGTATGACATACTAAATATTGAATTAATTTTCAAAGGAATGTCTGCTTTTCATTTTTAAGATGGTACTGTATTTAATGCATTCTAGACATGTGAAAATAATTATGGAAATGAGGGTATGGGATCTGAGCTTCATTGCCACTTTGGTGTGCAGTATAACTTGTGTTAAAGACCATGTTATTCAACACTTTTGCTAATAAGGACAGTTTTCTCAAAAGTAAAATAATTATCTCATTTGATTTCTTTCTAGGAGACTTCTGTTTTAATATATAGTGAAATGATAATCTCAGTATTCAAAATTTCATTGAGAGCTGTGTTAACTTTTTAATATTTTTAACTGCAAAAAGGGATTTATCTGAAAATACATTCTGTTATTTGGGAGGTTCATCAGGCATACACAACCATCAAAGTAGAGTTCTAATTTTTATATCAGAGTTTTTTGACATATCTAGTAAAATGTTCCTAACTAGCAAAGATAAGGCAGTAGCCCTTTTGATTTGGGGTTGTAAAAAGGGCTGTTGCTAATTGTCTTTTCTTTTACAGATAGGCTTTGGTGCTGTTTTATGACTGTTCTCACAGAGAAGTCTTCTCATGCTACTAATGACTATGAGTAGCAATATTGTGGCTTGATAGTCCCTGGGGAAGAATAGTAGTGGCTTCTTGCAGTGGTTCTATGTAAAAATGACCTGGACTATTGACTGTCCCTCAGTTTACTGTTAACTAATTATGGTAATTGGAAAGGCTTATCAATTAACAATGCTTAGTCATAAATTAACTTGTTAAAATGCAGTCTGTGAAGAACTTAATTTGGAAAGCTTGAGGGACTTAGTTCCCTAAGTTCTTAGCTTGAAACAACATGTGGTTGGACTGCTAGAAATAAATTATTTTTTAGTTGTGAGCTCTCTGTCTTAAATTCAGAGGGGGAAAAAATGTTTTAATGGAGTTATTGATGTAAATAGGAGAGTATATGTTGCTATTTAAGGGAGCCATAGTCCTCTTTAAGGATTTATTTAACTAGGCTTTAACCATAGGTTTATAACAAATATGTAAATACTTAGAAGTACTAGAGAATTAAATGGTTTTTGAAGATTCATCTGTTTGGTTCTTCAAGATCTCACAGGATTAGAGGACAAATAGTATTTTGTTTTGGTAAATAAGCCACTTCGTCGCTTTGTTGAAGAAATTGTATACGAAGACTGAAGTTGAAGCTCTAGAAATCTATTGAACCAAAAGTTCTGCCAGGAAAATTTTTTCCATCAAACCGTGTAAAGAAAGCATTACATTAAATCCACGTTTCATGGGCATATTATGGAAGGAAACTACTTAGAGCTGCATATCTTACACAAGTAGGTAGTATGCAAATACTTTATCCTGTTTTCCTCACAGTAATCTTTTCCCCAGATCTTTGAATAAGGAACATAAATTTCTTACTTATGTGGAAACAAAAAAGAACATGCAATTTATTTGTGTAGTTATTTTGCCTTAAATAATATTGTAAAATACAAAACAGTGGTAGACGCTTACTGATTTAATTACCAGTAGATGTAAGAGATACTACTTTTTACTGTAGTAAATTGTATCTCAAAGATGAAGCAGTTGTGTAGTTTCCAAGCAAGTAATACAGGACACATTTAAAAAACATAAGAAATGGTTTAATTTCATTAACTGTGGTCTAATATGTTGTCCGTCCCACTCTTGGTAAACCGCAGCGGCATTTACTGGCTATTGCTTCAAAGCACTACTGTTTTTCATCCCTTTTCATTGGCCAAATGTGTCATAGGAGCATTAACTCAAGTCTGGAAAACAGTTCTCATGGATTTTGCTTTAATGATAAATCTAACATATAGTGCACTTGCTGATACAATCAAGTGAATGGAATTTCCAAAATCTTGACTTAATGTCTTTTAAGTATGAAGCAATAATGTTTTTATGAAGTAGCTTTTAAATGGCATTTGTTGAAGGGGAGAGCAGCTGGATTAGAAGGGTCTGTTTCTAACTGCCATCAGCAATGATCATAGTATCACATTACAGTCACCCTATAAAATAGCTTGTATTTTAAGAAAAAATGGGAAAAAAGTGGGGGTAGGACTGGAGAGAGAAGTGAGCATGGTCTGTGTGATGCCCAGTGGTCTGGAATTGGTTACAGTTCGATAATGCTGCTTCATCTGTTTGGGCAACTATGTAGTTTTCAATATAGGAAGTTCTTTATCAATGTATCAGGTTGTATCAGGTCTTTTTAAATACTGTGGGAGAAGTATTTGTCAAGCATTTTAAGATGTTGGTTGGCTACAATGTAGGATAAGATTTAACTAGAAACTTTAATTTAGGAAACCAGTGCATCTTCCAGTGATTGCTTAGAGATTCACTTCTTCAATATTTTGTATCAGTGGATGCAGTAAACTGCAAGCCATTTTTCTGCTTTGTGTTATTGTTTCAGCAATAGCTTGTAGCAAGATGTATATACTTCAATAAATTATTCAAGTCTTCTGGTTTAACATTATGCAGGACTGTATTAGGCCTCAGTGAATGAATAAAAGTTCTGAAGACATGAAATACTCTTGTTCTGTGGTGCTCATGTTCATCAGTATTCTTGACTAGTTCCCAAGAGGAGGTCTTGTATGCTTCAACTTTTATTAGTTTGATTTAAAAAAATGGCATGCTGCAAAATATCTGCAGCAAAATATGTAGAAGTTCAAGCAATGCCTTTATTCTCCTACTTTATTTTTTTTTTGTTCCAGAAGGTTTTGTTAGGCTTTTAGGCGGGATCTCATTAAGATGTACTTAATAAGAACTGTACTTAAAATCCCAGCCAGCTAAGGCAGAGAAACTGTTGAATTTGAGTTTTAGATTAAATGAGGTGTAAATTACTTTATTGTGAAGAAGTTCTGAGTGCTATTTGTGTAGGCAAAAAACTTGCACTCATCTTCGCCATCTAGCTTTGTAGAGACATTTTTCATTACTAGAATTAGAACTGGGTTTTCCTCTCAGTTAGTTAAAATAAATTCATTTTCTTTCCTAGAGAGGACCTTTTGTTGAAAGACTTGCCTGAGCTCTCTACAGAGAGAAGAGGGTCTGTGGTTTGATTTAATTGTACTGGAACTGGATGATCTTTAACGTCCCTTCCAACTCAAACCACTCTATGGGATGCTGTTCCTCAGAATATGGGAATGGACTAAAGTAATCTTGATGTTCCCAGTTTTTTGTGGGTTTTGGTTTTTTTAATTTTTGACCTGGAAAGGGTTGTCTCTTGAGAGCTCAGGCTGGATTCAGATCCATACCAACAAGGTGAAGGTGTGTTCTGTAATCAGTTTGCTCAGGGAGGTAGGTCCTGATATTCTCTTGGCTTCTGTAGGACTTTCCTTTTTGTGGAGCCCTTCTATTAGGAGGAGAATATTCAGGACTCTTGTTCTTTGTCTTCTGTCTCTTACTAGGACATTCCACCCTCCATACCAGGTAATGGACACTTGAACACCATGCATTTGTGGTACCAAAATATGATAATCCCAGTAGAACATGTGATTGGATCCATTACTTTCATAGGCAGTGTTGAAGCTTTGCTTCTGGAAAGGCTGATTCTGAGCAACTTGGCAGCAGTGGGTCTGATGTATAACACAGCAATTACCATGTTGTTCAGTTAATCCAGAAGATTTTCCTGTAACAGCAAGGTTAAGATTATATCTGGAAAACTTTTATATCTGCATTTAAATCAGCAACACTGTAATAGTTCTGTGCTAATTGTGCAGAGATTATTTTGTATAATATTTGTAAAATTAATACAAACCATCCAATTAATAAATACCCCTGCAAGACTTTGTAAAATGAATGCCCAGAAGTTGGATGCTTTTCTTGAGGTCAGGTTGGAAATACCTGCCAAAATCAGGATTAGAGCACAAGTGTCTGATGGACTGATACAGGGTTATCTGTTGTTTCACTGAGGCACCCAGGGAAAACCAGTGCCACTCAACCCCCTCTCTCTGGTCTTTCCACCTTTCTAATTTCTCTTCTCTTATCCTTTGCTGGATAATATTGATAATGCTTATGATCACTAAATATTGTAAATTTTTTGTAATTTTCACAGAAACATTTGTTAAAAATTTCCTGAAAATTCAGATTTTTGCAATTGGTTTTGAAAAGCACAGTTACTTCGTGGACATCACATTATTTTGCTTCGTAATGTTGCGATCATCTTGAGTTGTTTTTCAAGAAAGATGTTTTTGGTTTTTTTCTGAAGTAGGGCCTCTGATTTCTCAGGTCCTCTTATATGATAGGAGATTATTTTGATAAAAGTTATTTCTTTTATTTCTTACCCTCTGTTTTTAGTTTTTCTTTTTTACTTTGTTCATCAATGGTATAATATGTCATTAAAAGTTGATAACTGTACCTTCAAACCATCAACCTGATCTGCTCTATTCAATTTCTGCTTTTATTTTGATCTGGATTTCATCTTCACTTTGCAAGATAAGTAATTCCATGGTTAAAGCTTTAAGTGTGTTTTGCTTTTTAGGCCAAGATGGGTGCAAAACACATATCCCTGAAATGCATGGAATTTCTGTTTTATTTTGGAAAAACAGTTGTTTGCATGAAAGTAACAAACTTTGCCATGTCCATTTTCAATCTATTATAAATAGCTATTTTTGTCCCAAAGTGTTTCTTCATTATTTTTTGACGTGTTGTAGTGGATCTTATACTGACAGTGGCTGAGTATTTTTCATCTCTCTGTTTCTGGTTCTATGCCTTTTTAATATTTTCTGCAATCTGTGGGGCTTAAAAGAACAACTGCCTTTGTATAAAGGTGTGTGTATCTTCCTTCCACATGAGGAAGTCACTGTGTGATTGTTAAGTTGCCTACTAACTCTAATTATTAGATCTTATGTTACCATAATGTTAACATAACCTTTATGTATATTACTGAGGCACCAATAGTGATAATTCTGGTGGATGACAGATACTTTTTCTTGAAATGTCAGTAGGTCATGTTTTAAAAAGTGACCTTTAGGAAGCCCCTTCTCTTCTTTCTTGAAGTCATGCAATTAACTTAATGAAGAAGGGACATTTGGGAATGGGTTACTGCTCACAGTGTTCACAGGTGCTGCCAAGTACTGATGTACACAAGGAAAATGGGGGAATGTTCTTAGTGCTGGTGAATGCCCACCTTACTGATGTGTTGAATCTTCCTCATGAAGTCTGAAGAGCTCTTGTGAGTGTGTAAATGCATCATTGTCACAGAAGTGAGCTATGGGTATGATCCAGTAAATGTTTGTGATTTTAAACAAATATCTAACATAAGCAAGAACGTGTTGCCTGCATATTTGAACTCAAATGTTTAATGGCTAAAATGCACCTAGGATTTGTCCTGGTAGTGTTCATATCTTCTTACCTTTACCGACTGAAGACATTTTGTAATGCTAAAATGCATACTGCACAGTGGACATTCTGAATAAATAGACAAATTATATTTAAAATTTCATTCAGTTTCTTTTTGATCCATTTTTTCTTGCCTTTGACATATGAAGTTTCTTAAAGGAAACTTGCATAAAATTAGGCACACTTCTTTTTCTGATTGATTAAAATAGTTTTAACATCTGTATGACCACCATGAACTATGTGGATGCTGGTGTCTTCCAGACAGTTCTGAGAAAGTAAAGTTTGTTGTTTTATCAAAAACATCAAAAACCACACTTTTTAAGCAAACTAGCAAATTATTACAGTAAAGTGTTTATTCTGCACTTTTACTAAGTGTTTTTAGGCATTCACCTGTGATCTAAGCAAGTAGAGCAAAAAAACAGAGATAGAAAAATGCTATTTAATTGTAGTAAATGTGACAAAGTATAAAGGATAACTAGTAAGAGACTTTATGATATACTAACTATAATTGATTCCAGTGATTTGTCTGTTAAAGCCAATGCAAATAATTGTAACATCTGTCAAAAACCAACCACTAGCATGAAGACCTTTTAACATTTTGCACTTAATAAACTATTTTATACATAAACTACCTTATTGTTTATATTAAAAACTAAAAAATATTCGGTCTGTTCCAGCCATTCTAACAAAAACTTTAATAAGTAGACATTGCATAAAAATGACACAATCCAGCAGTTATTTGGTAAGGCCAGCATAATCATAAATTTACCATCCATGCTTTTCCAAAAATACTAACCCATATTGTTCTCCCTGGACCTGTTGCAGGGATGACTAATCCAGCTGCTGAGGTCTCCCTTTATGTGTTTGATGGAACACTTGGCTTGGGAGACCACAGCTGTGTGTTTATGTGCAGTGCACACCTGCAGAGGCCTGACAAATAGCTGTAGTATGCAGAGTATACAAAATTACTCTGGCAGTGCTGCAAATAAGGAAGTTTCTGTTTTGAAGTCCATATGTGTGTGAGCTCGAGATGCCAGCTGGGGTATTTATGTTGCATTGCACAGATGTAAAACTGCCAACTGATTTTATACCAAATAAAGGCTAATCTTTTTATACATAGCTGGTGTCAGAGTTATGAAGTGATACATAAGAATGTTCTCACGACTTAGCTCTTTTAAAATAAAAGCTGACTTTAAAAATGCTCGAACTCGCAATATACATAGAGGGTAAAAATAAAAAAGCACTGTATTTACTTAGATATCTGCTATAGCACAGTATCTAAAAGATTTTATTATTAATGATGTATAGTTATTAGCTGCACATAATCAAGACTTGATTTATTATATGCATATGCACTGCACTATGTATCCTTTTTTTCCAGGAGTTCACATCAGCTCTGTGTTGAATCCAGTTTATGGGTTCTGAAATGTGAAAGCCCAGCTTATATAGCTACTTAAGTTGAAAGCTTTGCTTTCCTACTTTCAAATGTGTTTAAGCACAGTGACAATTTTTCATCAAGTTTAATACATATTTTCCAAGTTGCTGTTATTGTTACTAGACCTTGTTTGTGAAATACTTCTAAAGGTAATATTTGCCTTCAAAGACTTCAGAAATGAAAATGGAAATGCTAGTTTCCTTTGCTAAAACTGACAAACAGTGCACGTAGAAGACTTGATTGTTTGATCATTTTAATCAGTGCCTTGATTTTTAATATGAACTACTCACAAAGACAAGGTGAAATGGTTTGTTTTCATGGTTCACTAGATATACTTAAGTATTGCATACTAATGCTTTTTATACATATAAAATGGGTGCTTGGGAGGGCAGGGGTTAATGGACAGATGTGAAAATTGACAGGTTTTATGCTTCTGACTACATCTTTAGAAAGTTCCTTAAGCACTTGGTTACATTTTTAAGCTTAACACACTTTCCCTTCAATTACATTTTTTTACATTCCTGTATCAAGCACTTTCAGTGCTTATGAAACTTTTTTTCATTTATTCTGAGCTACTAAAACATTGCAAGACATGTGAAATTCTACTTTGGCTTGCTTTGTCACAGTGTGTGCTTGAAACACATTTGTTCTAAACATGTAAGAACAAAGAAAATAGGAGCAGTGTTGAAGTAAATTGCTATAGAATGTTTCCTAAAAGACACAGGGTTTTCTTATACTAAATATAATGTGCAGCTTAGGAATGACTAGCTGTCACACACAGCTCACCAATCTGCTGGAGCTTATTTAAACCAAAAGAATTTCATACATGCACACACGTGCATACTTGGGCTCACCCTGAGATAGCAGTCTCAGGCTTCCTGAGCTTAAAATTAACATCTGCAAATATCCCCCAGAAGCCCAAACATTATCCAGATTCACAACGTTTGGTAATACAATTTCTTGATTACTGAATCTTAGAGGAGAAATTTCCAGTGTTAACATCAGTTAGCTGAAGAGGTCATGGATGACATACTGCAAGTGGAAGGAAGAGTTGAGCTCTACTCCCATAACACTGCAAAGGCACCTTGGCTCACGCAGAGGGGTAAAAGTGCCTGTGAGAAGCTCCTGCTACCATTCCCTGCTGGCAGCTTGCTGGTGGGGCAGAGAGGGCTAGGAAACAATCCCAGTGAAAAATGGAAACACTTCAAGTTACTTCTGCTGGATGAGTATAGGAAGTCCTATTGTAACAACAATAGGAATTGTTGTTATATCCTCTGTTTAGGAAATATATTAAAGACCAAGAGAGCAGCATTCTGTTGGTGTGTGAGGAAATCTGCTGCAAAGATGGCGTAGTTATTTTGTGGTAGGGCCAGGTCTCTTAGAGAAGGCTACAGCTTCAAACAGATCGCCGCCACTGCAGGTTGCAAACACACAATTGAAGGCTTCTAGTTCTCAGCTCACACACAGATGTCTTTCAATAAGTTTAGCCAGTAATTTCTTCAAATTGCTCAGTTTATCAGCAGCACATGTCATCAATCCTGGAGTGGCTGCTCAAGTCAAGCTACAGAATCCTTAGCTTACAGACACAGCTGCAAACAGGTGAACAGGCAGAAAGTAATTTGTGCAGCTTGGTGGCTGTCAGACAAAAGACAGACAATCTGTGTTTAAAACAGATTGCAGGCCTTGCATGAGCCAGACAAAAGGGATTTCTACAACTGCAAATAATTCTAAGGTTAACATATTTTCCTTTCTGCCATTAGGTGATTTGTTAAAATTGGAAACAATGACCATTATAAATCTACACAGAAACTAGAGATAAGATGAAAGAGAAAAACAGATTGCTAAATAAGTTTACATCCTTCTGTTGAAAAGCATACAACTGGCATTCATATAAGTCCCTTTTTATAAACTAAGCCAAGTTATAGTACCTATAAGGATATTCTGTATATATTGGAAATTATGGTAAGAATGTCTAATTGTCAAAAGAAACAACACTGTAAAAAGATGAAGTTCATAATGTTCCTCTATATTAAAAAGTTGTCCTTCTTTTCAAATTCTCCTTTGGTTATTGTTTTAAGATACTACAAAGATTTATCAGGATTTCTTTTAACTTTGAAGTTCTCCATTTCCTCATATATTTTAATATTGGGTATCTTTATCAAGTTTTATTGCACTAAGTATATCAGAGTTAAAATTAGTATCAAACAAATTTACCATAGTGCTAACCTAAAACACTAGGTTAGAAAACATGTACTTCCCAAACCACAGATACTCTTCAGATGTGTGACTACAGAATACCTTTCCCTTCCACTTCTCATGGGCTCTGTAAACTTGCCTTGACCTCAAAACTTCTGCAGCATTCCATGAGGTACTAATCAAGCTAATGTAATATAGCCCTTCTTCCTGTTCAGTTCAGTAAGTACTTATGTGCAATAATATTGACGGGTAATTCTATGCTTAGTTTAAGTTGTTCTGGTAAATTTATTTTCCATGTTACTTAAAACTTATCAACCTAGAGACATGAGGGTGGAAGAAGATGCAGCTAGTAACTAAGGTAGCATATGGTTTGGTGAAGATACAAGTCTGTGCATAGATGATAAACCAGTCTGCTAAGCACACTGAAATATATTGAAATCAATATGCTCTGTGCATGTAATACAGTAATACTTCTTAGAAAGAATCAGTGAATACAATTGTATGATTCTGGTTAATCATGTGAAAGTGTTTATGAAGATTATTTAAATTGTCCTGCCAAATTTCTGTTTTGTTTTGTTTTACCAAATGAAAAACAGCGACTTACTGAAAAATAGTATGTGCTTTTTGTTACGTGGTCATTTCCCATATTACATACTTGAGTCTGATGTTTTTCACAACTGGAGAACACTATTGTTAGGCAATTGCAAGTTTATACTTCTATCAAAATACAGTATTATATAAATCTGCAGGAAAACCTTACAATGAGGTTGAGTTGAAGAATTTCTTAGATTTCTCAAGCATAAAGAAGTATATCACAATCATGTGCTTTAGTAACCTGTAGTATGGAAATGCTTTTTCATGGCAAGATGCTGATTCCAAGATTAAACTGCATCCTTAGTATGTGTTAAGTTACAGAACTTCCCTTACATTTGGATTTTCTACTGTACACAGCTTATTTTTGGTATCTTAATAGTGTGAATTTTAACTTCTCAGAAATGAAATACACTAATGGAGATTCTCTGTTATTTAGTCAGAGAAGATTATATACTATCTTCTTTCTTTATAATGCTTGTTGGTTGTGCAGTGTATGTACTGAAGGTTGTAGCCTGACATTGGTACCGTGTTAGCATATATGGGCTTCGTGTAGTCACTGTGAAGGTGAGATCATCATCTTTAAAGGATGGTTTTAATTTGATTTGCTGAATCAAGTGGACACTGTATTTAAGGAGGAGAAAAAAAATATACTCATGCAGGTTGCTGTCTGCAGTCCAAATTGCTGATCAGAGAGTCTTTATACACATCGGTAATGTGCTGTGCAATATAAGCTGAAATATATTCCACAAGGGAGGAAAACGGAATAGGTTACATACGCTGTTCCTAAGTGCAATGAATATAAAACTCCATTACTCACTTTAAGCAGGTGCTTTTTATATGAGGCTTTAAAGAAATTTAAAACTGCTGGTGAAATGATTGGTTTGTACAGACACGACTTAACTTCCAGTACTTTGACCAGATAAAGAGGCTAAAAATATTTCTACAAACATTTCTTTAATTATTTCAAGGATTAAAGGTTAATACCCTCCTGGTGTTAGAAACTGCCATTTCAGACACTAAATGTACTGTTTCTCTTTAGGTTCTCAGTAGTTGCATATAACGTTTAAATAAAAATGTAAACATTCTTGGTTTAACTTAGAGCATTGTGTTTTTATATTTATCCCAAACAATGTGTATTTACATTGCTGGGAGGAGCACAGTGATATCAAAAAAATCCAGCGCAATATAGAAGTTTTTAAGAATGAAACTCCAGTTAGAAACAAACTCATTCTTAGTGAAATGTGGCTGTGTGTGTGTGGAAAATAACATGGGAAAGGGTAGCTTCAGTTCTTTCTGTTCTTTAAAGCAGCATACACTGAGAAGGAAAAACATGGGGAGATGGTTCAAGGTAATACTGATTATACTGCATTTTAATATTTTTTCATGTAATCCCTAACATGTTTTATTTATCCAGCCTGTCTGAATTACTGTCTTCCTGCTCTTTCCCACTCCTTTACAGTCAGGATCCCCAGCAGCAGCCACCTTTTTTGTCCATATTTTACGCACACAATTGCTGGCTTGCTTCACTTTTCTTGCTTCTCCCCTATCCACAGCAACTCAGGAAATCAAATTGTTAAGGATTTCATCTGAAATGGTAGTTCTTTATTATTTGTTTATAATATTGCTATTAAGCACATCTGTCTTTATTCTTTTGAATTCTTATAAGCCTTTGTGGTTTCTTCTTGAAGAATTACTTTGTCCATCCTCTAGAATCCTCAGATGTTGACTTTTTTATGGTCCATAACTGTTATTTCCTATATGTAATTATATCTAATGGAGCTTGGGAAAGATTTGAGTCATAAGATACTCTGACAGCAAACAGGTGACCAAGTGTCATGTGTGTTACAGGGAAGCTCACAACCATGTGTGGCTCCAGGTGTTCGATCTGTCATTTCTTGAGAAGGTGTTGAGATGTGAGAGGACTCTTGTTCCTCTAAGAAGGTGTTGAGATGTGAGAGGACTCTTGTTCCTCTAAGAAGGTTTTATTTTATTCTGCATTTTGCTGTCCTGGTAAAACTATAGATGTCCTTTTCCTCTGGTTGCTATGCACCTTTTTATTAAAAGAGTAGTTGTAAAATGCAGGCTTTATTCCAGAGCCTAAGATACATTGCAACTTATGCTTAGCATAGTTGATGATAATGCATTTGAACTCATACTGGATTGAACTTGAACTAGATTTAATAGAAGCTCAAGAGAGAAAACGTGCATCAGGTTTGCCATTATAATAATAGCATATATTAATGAGAAGAAGTGTTTTAATATACTGTGTTCTTCTGTTTGAGCTACTTACCTCAATATACAGTAAAACTACTTGATTTGAAAGGAGTGGAAGGCTCATATGACTTCAGATGGAGTCAGTTGCTTGTGAGGGCTTCAAACCAAAGGGTGTGTTTCTGGGGGTGGAACCTGTAAGCTCTTCCCTCTGTCTGTCTGCCTGTGTTTTTCAGGATCATGCTGCAAGTATTTTATGGTGAAAGATTTTCAAGTTATTTATTTGTAGCCTGGAAGCTTTTACATACACGTAATTTGTAGCATTTATCTGCTGACAGTGTATAGCTGTATGGATTGTTTTGAGAGCTAGGCATGCAGATTCTAATAGTTATTCTGGGTTTTCTTGGAAGACAAAAAGCATTTTAATGTATTAGCTTGGGCTTCTACCCTTTGCCTCAAATGATACAGCGGTATCTGAAATGCATCTATGGAACTGTGCAGGAAGGAAAATAAGTCCTTTTCTTGTTTTCAAACCTATGTTTGCAACAGCAGGAACAGTGCCACTGAAACCACTTTAATCCTGTGTCCTTGCTGGTGTCATGTTGCTAAATCTAAAATAATAGCTTCAATTAAATATGCTTATAATTTGCAGTGTCTAAATAGCCTATTAGCAATAGTAGTATGAGTAATAATAAGTTGCCTAAAACTATACCTTTCACAGCTAAGTTTTAGAGGTATTTGCAATACTTTATGTTTTACTATGTTTAAAGAGAGAAGATAGTATTCCTTCTGTAAATGTTTGCTATTTAAATTAAAAGGAACAGTGTAGATCAACAGAGTATGCATGGATTCTACTTCTGTTCCCTACACTGAAAATGTTTCAGGATGGTCCCTGAGTTTTAATTGTCAGTGTGTGCTGGTTGGCCTTCTGGGTACAGTGGGTAAAGGGAGTTCTGAAACATTTCCCATTTGCATTGTATTTTCAGATTTTTCTTTCAGTGATAGCTATTTAGTTCTCTTATGAGGGTTCAAAATTAAAGCATTATTTACCTGACTTGATGATCACTTAGCAGAGATTGTCAGTAGAGTTACTCAAAAGGTGCTTCTGACCTAGAGTGCCTTAAACATATTCCAAATGTTCTGTGATTACTTCAGTATTGGTTTTCAGTCTCTGAATATTTAGCTCTCCATTTGAAGCAGGACTGTGGAATAATCAAGAAGTTCGTGGATTAAGGTAGATGGGGACCTGTATAAAGGGTATTGTGTGGAGTGTCAGAATGGGAATGTAGCAACAGGGATTTGCCAGATTTAAGTGACTCTCCCTGTAGCTGAAATTGTTCTTGAGCAAGCTGGGAAGATTTTTGCAGTGTTTAAATCTCCATTATGAAATGATGAGCCTACGTCTGGTTTACTTTTTAGGAAATAGAGAAGCCTAAATTGGTTTACAGGCAGTTTGAAGATTGAAGAGGTTAGTTACAGAGGTTTTAATCTTTTTCTTTAAAATGAAAACCAGTCCATGACTGGCTGTGTGCTTGGCCCTGAAATCCATTTGAAAATACTGAAGGTACTTGTGGAGATTGATTTTTGTGTTGTGTGTGCATACATGTGGCTTTTGCATCTTATGTTCTGGTGAAGAGGGTGGTAGATATTTACATTGATAAGTATTTTGTCATTGTCACCCAAGAAGAATGCAGCTTGACTTTCTTTAGATGGTATTTTAGTCTGTCAATAAGTATTTTCATCCTCCCATTCATCCATTTAGTTTAACTCTGAGTACCATGGTTGAAGAGGAAATGAAAGTGAGCTATTTTTTAGATGTGGAACTGTATTACAAGAAGTTTAAGACAGTAGAAAATCTGTCCAGCTTACCATAAAATAAAGGCAGGTCAAGTCCACCAAAATCTTGTTGTTAATGCTTTCTTAAGTCTTGGGGATGGGTAGAATGAAGCATTAATTTCTTACAGTACCAGTTTGTGGACTGAAACCCGGTTGACACAGTGACAAATAAGTAGTGATGATAAACAGACTAGCAATAATAATGCTAAATAAAATTGAGTTAGAAAAAAAGGTGTCCATTGACACCTTGAGATCTTGAATTACTGATTTGAAGAAGAAAGAAAATAGTAGTCAGGGTGTGTCTACGTCAGGGCTGCAAAATGTAGTCTTCACATTCGATAAGTGGAATTGTGAACACAATAAACATATTTGAGGAAATTCAACACAAAGATTTAGTTTTGCTACTAAAAAAACTGAGAGGTATTTGTACCTCTCTTCTTCTTCTTCACTTCAGAAAAATCTCTTTTTCTCTGTTTCTCCAACTGAAGTCCAAGGAAGTGATTCTGCCCCTGTACTCAGCACTGGTGAGGCCACAGCTTGAGTCCTGTGTCCAGTTCTGGGCCCCTCAGTTTAGGAAGGATATCGAGGTGCTGGAGTGGGTCCAAAGGAGAGCAACCAGTCTGGTGAAGGGACTTGAGCACAGACCCTATGAGGAGAGGCTGAGGGAACTGGGGCTGTTCAGCCTGGAGAAGAGGAGGCTCAGGGGAGACCTCATCGCTCTCTACAACTCCCTGAAAGGAGGGTGTAGCCAGGTGGGGGTTGGTCTCTTTTCCCAGGCAACTCTCAGCAAGACAAGAGGGCATGGTCTTAAGTTGTGCCAGGGGAAGTTTAGGTTAGATATTAGAAAGAATTCCTTTACTGAGAGGGTGATCAGGCATTGGAATGGGCTGCCCTGGGAAGTAGTGGATTCTCCGTCCCTGGAGATATTTAAAAAGAGACTGGATGTGGCACTCAGTGCCGTAGTCTAGCAACTGCAACAGTAGTGGATCAGGGGTTGGACTTGATGATCTCTGAGGTCCCTTCCAACCCAGCCAATTCTATGATTCTATGAAATAAAAAACCTCAGTTACAGAACCCCAGTGTTTTTGCTTCAGGTGGTGTGTGCATGGAAGCACAATGATTGAAAGAGATGTTGAAGTTCCTGTGCTGCTGTTTTATTTAAATGAAGATGAAATCCTTTAAATACTAGAGTTAGGACTGATGCCACCTAGATCTAGTCTTCATGGCCTCTATTATGTTCATACTGCGAGGAATAAGAAAATAAGTTTGTATTTAGCTTCAAGCTTTTCAGGAGTTCCAACTCTTTAACAAGTTCACCATGGATTTTCCGAAGTCCTCACTGAGGGCACCGCTTAGCAGAGACTGAGCATGAATGAGTGTCTTATGCTTTGATTTGTTTACTAGCTTTTCTGTGTTAGTAACATTTGATATTTTTTTTTGTGGGGAAAAAAAAAATGACATTTTTTCTTGATTCCAGTAAGAATTAGATCTAAATGTTACTTCATTTTAGTTCTTTGCTTTTATTCATGGATTGATCTTTTGTAACTGAGTTTGAAGTCATTTTGATACATATGTGACAGTCTTTGACTATATCATGATGCCAAACCATAGTTTATTGGTACTTCATGCTTTAAATATTGACATTTTTCCTTCTGAGGCTATAACTTAGATGTGGGGAGAATTTATGCAGAGCTGGTTCTAGAAGTTTTAGTCATGCCTTACTCATTTCCCATTTCATATTTTGCAGTTCATAGTTTGCTTATGATTCTTCTAAGGAATTATGTGTTGTATTTCACGAATTTGGTGGCACACAGTCCTCCAAATCAGTCATGTATTTCTTTTACTGGTTTCCCATCACTTCTATTTGATCAGTTTAGATTTTTTTTGCTTGATTTTCCATTAATCATTGCAAATTCACCTTTGTTACAAATGGATTGGGAAAAGACGCATAGGCCAAGAGGACCAAAGCTCTGACCAAAAAGTTGTTGGGGAGGATATGGGGTTCTCCTTTAAAGGGTATAGGAATCTTTCTCATTAGCGTGATACTTCTGTGCATGTTGCTATAGCAGAATGGTTCTTTAGGCTTGGAGTTAAAGTGACTTAATGTACACAAGGTGCAAAGTGTCAAGATGCAGTAGATTTTAAATTAACCTTTCTGCCATATGCAAAGAACAGCTTTTTAGTTGTTTGGTGATGCAGTATATTTGATGTGTGATTAAATTAGAACAGATTGTGTGATCAGCTAGTATCAACACAGTCAGCAAGTATAAACACGGTTACAAGACACCACTTGATTTTCACTGCAAATAGTTCTACAATGGGCAAGATGATTCCAATAGAAAAACCGGTCAACTACAGAATGGTGATTTTTATCTAGAAGCAGCCATAAGTTTTACTTGGTAGAGGGCAGGTATAAGTGCCTCTCTGTCTCCATAAAGTCTTTGATTACAGTATTCCTGATGTAAATAATAACTAAGAAAATGTGAGGTGTACTGAACAATAAATGTGGTGTTTGCCATTTGGTGTCAAAGCAATGTTGAAAAAGAGTGGCATGATTATGCTATGTTTTCTGAACAAGTTTTCCATTTTTTTTTTTCATGTAGTTGAAAATTGAGATAAAGTGTTCATCTCATCCCTCACTAACAAGAAAGAAACTGTTCAAGAAAGAAACAGCTTATTACTGCTGTCAGGTTTTCATACACATTAAAATATATTGTTTGCCATAGAATTGTTAGTTATATGATCATGTACTGAGGGTTTGTGGGTTTCTTCAATGCCAAACCATTCAGCTTTCCTGGCTTCCCATCATTATCCCTAGCTACTGGCTGGGTGAAAACCAGGGCAGTGGCAAATTGGAGCTGTGCTTTGATGGCTCTCCTGCTCCTACTGACGGAGCAGGTAACAGGACAAGTGTTCCCACATTTTTATGTAGATTGTAGCAAATAAGTGTCTTTAACACTGCTGTATCTTGCTGAAATTTGTCAAGTCCAGGTGTTACTTGATGAGAGGAGTGAAGAGAAACAAATAGGGAGCATAATCACACAGAAACTTGTTTCCTTCTTTTCAAATATGATACTAAAACAAAATTCAAGTTACACATGTAGCTAGCATGGGAAGTTTTAGTCTTAATGCAGACAGGTTGTCCAGGGTAATAAATCTAAAAGTGAACTCTATGATGGAAAATACTTAGTTTTAAAAGTACTTAGTTTTCCATAGTGAAGTGAGAAAAATATGTCTTACACCACATCTTGTATTTTGAGGCATGAAAGTTGCTGAAAGATGGAAACAGCAAGAAGCTACTGGTTTTGAGAAGACTTGCAGGATGTGGGTCAAATTATCAACTCAAATTTGTATTACTTTGACTGTAATCTTGGCTGTTACTAACTGTATTTTATAGTCTTTGTTTTGGAATAGACAGAAGACAGGAAAATATACTCTTTTTTTTCTCCCTCAACACAGTGGCTTCTACTTGCACAAGTTTATAGGAAGTATGAGGAGGCAGAGCCAAGACTAGAAAAACCTAGAGATGCCCAAGCTGCTTTTGACAAATTCATGCATCGTGCCTGATACCACACCTTAGATTAAAGCTTTTCAGCTTTAAAAGAGGCTTGGCCTGGGCAAGGCTGGGAATGAGGAGTGTATTCATGAGACTAAAGCTGGTAGCTGATCTTTCAAACTGAGCACTGTTGGGATGTTGTAGTGGGAGGCTGCAACTGGGTTGCAGTGAGCATTCTTTGAGCCTCAATTTCAATTACAAATTAGGCTGTGAACACAGAAGACAAGGTAAATTTTTGTAAGAAAGTATGCATAGGATGTGGAACCTACTTTCACATGGTAGTCAGGTTTACTAAATGTCATATGTCCCTTTCTATGCTGCATATAGGCACTACCAAATACACTTCAATATTAGGAACTGGAATAGGCACAGTGAGCTAAGCACATTTACCAGGTTTAATCCTAAATCTTGTATTTTCTAGAATTTTTTAGAAATTTTTCTTTACTAGCTAATATACTCCCTGGATTAAGTCTTATAGAAACTAAAGAATTAATAAATTCATTCTGCAGAGACTATATTAAGTATCTTTGTGTGTAACTATCTTGAAATAGATGTCAAAATGCTTTCCACTTTTTTAACCCGATATTATGTAATACATTTCTTGCATAAATTATGGATTTTGGAACGAATTCTGTTACATGTGTGAGGAAACAGTTCCATAATTATACTAATGTTTTCATAATTAACAAGCTGCTTGCCAATTCTAACTGACAAATTCCAAGTCACTTCTGAATGAGGGGGAAAAACCCATAAAAAATGGCGACTTCTGTTAGTTTTTCCTTTCATACAGGTGTTGAAACTATTTCTTTCTAATTTGCAAGTAAATTTATGTATTTTTTTCTGATAGGCAGTGCTGTACAGAATAGGTGGGCTGGCTTTGTTCTGGGGCTGCTCTTCAGCTCTCCCAGCAAATTGCAATCCTGACTCGTAAGATCCCCCACTGCTGTTGCCACCAGGGTTCTAGGCAGCTCTTCAGTAGCACTGATTTTTTCCAACCAGTGTGGTGGTGGTTTTCTGGTGTGCACAAATGTGGGCTGAGGAATGACCACCAAAACTTATTTCTACCTGTGACATCAGGCAAGGTTTGAACTCCAGTTTTAGATGAAAAATGGCAAGCGTGGTGTTGGCCTCCTGTGCTGTTCAGCTGCGGGTTTAATGCTTTGCTATTGAGTAAAATGCTGTTGTCTAAATGTAAGCTGAAAACACTTAGTCATTTTAAGATCCTAAAATAAAAAGGTTGCAATAAAAACATGAAAGAGAATGGTTGCAGTGGCACTTATAAAGAAAAAAAAAAAGTATGTATGTGTACATATGCATATTTATTAATCCAATTTCCAAGTGGCCTTATGTGTTTTCCTCTCAGTATCTATACATATTTTATGCATAACTGCTTGCATTAAAATGTCCATATACAGCGTTCTCTCATTGCCATTTAAAACCTGTGAATCACAACAAAAATGCTATAAGAACATCTAAGGTAGATAATTAAAGTATAATTAAGTTTAAATGCCTTGGTGAAGGAATATAAAAATATTTAAATTCAACAGGCTAGTACATTTGCAGTTTTCTTTTATTAGGTGTGAAATCTAAGAATCCCCTGCCAACTCTTGAGGGCTCAATCCAGAACGTTGAATTGAAGTACTGCGGCACATCATTGGTCAAATGTGCCTCTGGGACCCTGGGATCAATAAAAATTTGTGCCAAAGCCCCAGGTATGTGCAGCTGGACCATGTAAAACTTTATTGCCTGTACAGGAGAATTGGCCTTGCTTTTTACAAGGAGAGTTACTGAAACAAGAATTTACTCATTGTTCCTATGAATCAGAGAGGGGTTTTTTTGTATTCTGTTTTGGGGTTTTTATTGTTATTGTTAAGTGTGCCAGGATGATCCGGTCTGGCCTCAGTATAGTCAATTTTTACACTGAATAAAAAAAATAAAGATTTTTTTTTTTTCCCAAATGAGACAAATATTAATCTTAAAGCACTGGGGAAACTGGAATAACTCTGCATTTT
The DNA here is from genome assembly GCF_003957555.1 of Calypte anna. Classification (NCBI taxonomy): domain Eukaryota; kingdom Metazoa; phylum Chordata; class Aves; order Apodiformes; family Trochilidae; genus Calypte; species Calypte anna. The sequence continues at coordinate 129,773,423 of NC_044245.1, forward strand.
CTTACTGCAAAGAATATTTGCATTTTGCTTTACTAATAACATTATTATTTTGTTATATTCTTTTCATTGTTTAATGTCTAATTTTCCATCAGTGCTACAAGTATGTATTTTACTTATGGATTTTTAATAGAACTGTCATAAGTAGTTTTTAAATTTCTTTAATAAAAATTTTTTTGAAGAGCATGCAGGAACTTTATTCTGATCAATGCCTATGATCTCTTCCTATGTAAAGGCAGCGAAATGTCAAGAACATTAAAATTGCAATATATTTAACTCTAAGTTTATAGTGATTTTCAACAGTGGAAATTACTATTGTAAAGAGAATTGTTTTCTTTTTTTTTTTTTTTAAATCCTCCTGGATGTAAAGACATTTACAAGATAACATTAAGGAAGTTGTTTAATAGCTTATATGAGATTGCTCTTTCTACTTCCTCTTTTAATTCTGTACTTAAAATATTAATAGCTATTCTCTTTGGACTAGTGAATGTTTATGTGTTGAAAATTTATCTTACTACAGTAAAAGCTCTAAAGAGTCTAATCTTTATCTTAGGTGACAGTGGGAAGGAGAAGCTGATTCCTTTAATTCAAGGCCCTTCTGACACCAGAGACTTACACAGCAGTAAATGGCTCAATGAGAGCAGAAAGCCAGAATCTCTCTTAGCTCCAGATTTGGTAGCCTTTACAATCCAAATTCCACAGTATATGGACTACTGCCATAATTCTGGTAAGTGCAAAACTCCTTCAATCTGGTACTGCATTTATATTTGTCCTGTCTTACCTTCAGAAGTGACTTGGTATAATACCAAATGTCAAAGTATTTTTTCCAAATACTGCGCTCGCTAGCTCAGGGAGAGACACAGGAACTGAAACGAGCATCTTGGTGTCTGTCTTCTTGAATAAGGAATGCTTCACTGATTTTTGGTTGCTTTGGAAATTACCTATACAGTACCTTTTCTAAACCTTTTTTTTGGGGCAGGCTTCGTGTTGAGAGTATTAGTTTTATTCTTTCTTCCTTTATTGGCTTGAGCTTCTTATGCTTAACTTAGTGAACTCAAAATAATTAATATAAATTTGCTGCATAACTTCCAATTAAAATAAATTTGTCATGTATTTATTGATAAAAAGGTTATTTTCAGAACACTACATAGCACACTAATGATGTCATCAAACTTGGTAGTGTGTTGGATTTAAATAATAAGCAGCATTTTCAGACAGTTTAGGGAAATTTAAGGGTGAGGTTTTTTGTGGTTTTAAAAGTTTATCCTGTTACCATGCTAATTGTGGAATCAAATAGGGGGGAAAAAAAGAAAACCCAAACCAAAACAAGAAGTATCTAGCTTAAGGAAAGCAAAAGAATTAGCTGACTCCAATATTAAAGAACACAAAAATAGACTGGAAAGTGTGCTTTTTTTTCTCCTTTTTTTTCATGTGTAGTGGTTGTTGAATGTCACTAATCTGAAAAGTAACTGAATTTATTACTGTCTGTAAAAATTTATTACTGTCTGTAAAAAATGTGCATCTGTAAGCAACATTTGATTCTAATGCAAAGTAAATATTTGTAAGCACTGTGCACTTCAGCAATTATGTTATTTTTTTGGTAACTGTACTTGTCTGTTTCTTGGAGAACATCATGTTGGAAATGTTTACAGTAGTGTTTTTATAACAATTATCTTAAGTTTCTGCCCCTAAACATGGCTGAAAAGTAATTAATGAATCAACAGTCTCTGAATTATTCAGATGTTATTTTTTTTAAATGAAAATCTGTTGCACATGTTGTGTCACTTAAGTAGCTTTTATATGTTCATAATATTTATTACTATTAGTGATTGTTTCATTTTCTGCCTTTTCTTGAGCATCTTTTCAGTGTATGTTTTTGATTTTTATCTTAGAATATTAATTACATTTTAAAGGAGCTGTGTGTAAGTACCCAGGCTACAGAATCAATACTTTTGTTGGGGGTCTTACTGATAAAATGCATTTTAGCTCATCAGTATAGTGGATAATCCAATTAGACAGTAGAGAGCACTTTATAGGCAGGGACAGGAGCTGCCTATGAGAATTAAGGCACTGACAGTCCAAGTGGCAGCCAAACTCACATGCAGGGACTTCAAGAGGCAGAAGCAGGTTTGGAATGGACAAGTGATTGGGGTACCTGCTCTTTAGATGGAGATGCATTTAAAATGCTAAGGTTTTAGAACTGAAAATTTACTGGACACCTCGCCTGCAACTCCCCCCTCCAGTGTCTCAGGAAAGTTGTGTCAATTCTGTATACTTGGGTAGTAGTTAACTTGCACATCCAGGCTCCAGCTCTGCAAGGTGCCACTTGGGACCACAACAAGTGAGAGGGAAAAGCTGAGAGAGATGTTAAAGCTTTGGTGCTAGTAAGCATGGAGAACAGTTTACTGAAAATGATTTTTATTTAACATAAGACTTACTAGGGAACATTAACATTTAAATTATCTCAGATTCTATACAGAGGATGACAGAGTTAATTAAAGACTTCAATTTCAAATCCTTGCTGAAGGGACTGAAGCAATGTAATGCAGGAGATGTGGCTGTCTTTTGTACTATGGCTGTGAAAACTGTGTGGAGAGAGAACATGAAATAATTTGAGGGTATAAAAATGCTTTTGCTGTCATTTGCAGTCACTTCTGGGAATTAAGAAACCTGTACTGGATAATTTGACTGCAAATTCAATTTATGCTTCAGAGGAATAAAAGAGTTGTTTAAAGCTGTGTGGCTGGAGATGATTGTGTCGTGGTAAAATTGTGTTATTTAAGCATTTTATCCAAATAATGTTAGATATGATATTCTAAAGTAGGAACTTGAACTACAAAGAAAAGGGAGTAGTACAACCTGCTTCTAGAGAGAATGAAAAAAACTATGCAGGAGAGATGAGCAAAATAATCCAGAATTGTTCAGATTGTTAGAGGTAAGGCCAGGGTTGACCAAGTCTTCTGACTCTAGGAAGTGCATACACAAATAGCTTTGTGTCTGATGCTTACAAAATACGTATTTGCTTTCTCAAAAGAGCTAGGGGGGACAGCAGTTCCAGCTTGGTGGGACTGGTTAATTTGTCACCAGCACTCAGGTAAACTCTCGGTATACATGGATTCAGAAATCTTTGCAAACTCAGTGTCAGTGGAGCTGCTGTCACACCAGGCAGGGGGGCAGAGCGGTGCATTGGAGCTCACAGAGCTACAACAGAGCCACCTCCACTAAGGACAGAATGATAGTCTAGAGAAGCAATTGCAGGCCAGTTTCTGATACTCTGTAAGGAATCTTGGAAAATAACAGTGCCTATGAAAGTCCAAAATCAAAGCAGTTTTTTGAGTATAAAATGCCAAGAAGGAGGTTGTGCGAATGGTGTGATGTTCTTGAATAAATCAGAAGAACAGATAGGGAACCTTTCTCCCTCATCTCCCTGTCGAGTCAGCAGCTATTTACTCTTTGGTACCACTTGAATGGTATGATCCAACAACTTCCACTACTTGTTCGTAGGTGGCTTTGCAAAGATTGAGTACATATTTACAATTTGAGTGATAAAGCATTGTACACTGGTGTTTTATTCCTTGCTATTTCACTTTGTCACAGTTTAACACTGGCCCAGCAATTAAACCGAGTGACAGATGTTCTCTATTAATCTCTCTCTCCTCCCTGATAAAGAAAGAAGAGAGAATAAGGGAGAGAGACTTATGGGTTGGAAACCAAACTACACAGCTTTAATGAAACAGTAATGATAAATAGGAAAAAATTACTAAATATATACAAATATACAGGAAAATGGAAACCACATTCCTCCCCCCTTTTCCCCCAGTAACTCTCACGTCACCACCGAGGCTGCAGGGCAGCCCTGAGAAAGTCCAGGCTGGACTCCTGGAGTCGGCAGCAGTCGGGAACTGGAGGCAGGAACACACAGATATGGGCTGGCACGGATCAGGACCACAGGCAGAGGAATGGACGGAATCCTTCCAGGATGCTGGCTGAAGGAAGGGGAGCAGGAAAGGCAGGAAGGACAGGCAGCTGGAAGCTGGAAGCAGGAAATCTGGCTTGGCCCTCGTGATCCCTCAAATTTATACTGTGTATGACGTATATGGGATGGAATACTCTGTTTGGTCAATTCTGGCATCTATCTTGTCCGTTCCTCCCCAAAGCAGGGCTGCAGGTGGGACCTCTTTACTCCTTCTGGAGGGTAAAAGTTTTCCTCAGAGCTGAGCAGTGTCCCTGGCTCTGCACACCAGTCTCTAGCAGTAACTATAAACATCAAGTGTTATCAGTCCTAGAAGCACACACTGTCTGAGAAACTTGCTGTTAATTTCAGCAGTGCAACTACTTACAAGAGACTTAGCTAAAAGCAAAAGTACAAGACAGAAAATCACCTTTATCCTGGCCCAAACCAGGACACACTTGTTGCTGCTGAGAGGAAGAGGAGAACACAGTTCTGGTAATATCATAGTTCACTGAGTGTATTCACCAGAGGAAAAACTTAATTTCCAAATGTAAATGTAATTTCTAAGCAGGCACATTAAAGTGTGTGATGATGTGATGTATAACCTATACAGGCAAAATAAGTATTATGTGTAATCAGTGCATTTACTGGTGATGACTTAGCAAGAGTATTTTTACTGTTTGATGTACCAAAGTGTCATTAGTACAGTGTAAAACTGATCCACCTTTGGCAGAGGAAGCATTTAGTGACACAGAGTGCAAATATGATTTTATTTAGTTGTTAAATACAAACTTGCATGGAGGTACTTGAATTTTGGATATTTTTTTTGATATTTGGATATTTTGTGAAAATTAGACACCCAGGTATCTCATGCTCTCCAGTTTTATCAAAACTGCAGCACATAAAATAAGTACAAGAGAGGAGATTATTCCATTACCCCAGGGCTTAGAAAGGTCTTCTTACTATTTCTCTGAAATAACCCTTGGAGCAAGCTGCAGACCTTGTTTGTTTCACCTGGCCTTAGAGAGAAATAGGGAGATTTCAAAATGAATACTGGTGTTAGTATTTAATTATGAGCAGCTGTTGAATAGATGAGGTGAGCTGATTAAGCTCTATTTGGTTTGCCATGTTGAATAATCAGGAGTGTGTGCACAGCCGGTGTCTGGAGAGTTTTATTACATATAAATCAAGATGAACTAAAATAAAAAATACAATTAATGAAGTTTTCCTTGAGATCAGCTTATATATTCAGTAATTTAGCACTGAAATAAGGGAGTAAACAAAAGTACCTGTATTAATATCATACTCTTGTGGTAAAGTGATACACCCAGTGGAGCAAAGGAAGAATGAGAAGGCTTCTCTAGTTTGTGAAAGTTTCATGAAAGCTGAGGAGAAAATACTCAACCTTGTAAAAGTTAGTAATTTCTCATCTAAGTGGTATTTTTCTTAACATCTCAAAGACTTTTCTCTTTTTTTTTCACTATTTTTCTAGATAAGATCGATCTCCCTCCGCCCCCCAGATAAAGAAAAAATAATTTGTGAAGTGAAAATATTTTTAAGACTGAAAAAATCATATCTTTAAATGTGGAAACAGTGCCATAAATGTACCAACAGGAACATTATATTTTTCCTCTAATGAAACAGCTGATTTTATCTGTTAGAACCTATTTGAAAGGAGTTGAGAGGTTTTATATTTGCTTTTTTTCATACCCACCTCTATATGCTCCCAGCTGCCTTACTGTTGCAGTTAAGCAAGCCTATCATTGGCAGGTTTTTTAATTTAATTTTGACTTGTTAGACTGGGGATACTGCAAAGTCTGGATTTTAAAGCTGGAACAATGATACTTTTTAAGTTCTCAGTTTAGTTTAAGTGAGTGCTTGTGCTAGTAAAAAAACCCCAAACAAACCCAAACCTTGTACAAGAGAAATCATAAACTGATTTGAAGTATTTTGGAAATGTTTGACACAATGCCTGAGCAAAAACACTTAATATATTGGAGTAATTAAAGACAATTCACATTTGTGGTTTGGGTATAAATGTGTAAAAATTATACCCATCTATCTTATTACATTTCCTTTTCTCTCCCTGAGGATTTCAATATGTACTTTATCTGTAATTGTTGCCAGTTTTCTATCAAGTTCCCACTGGGCTTCTGGTGCAAAAAATCTTATCCTCTCGATGACAGAGCTTGCCTGAATGATTTCATGCTCTTAGCATTTTTGTTCACGGGAATTAGGGGCAGAGTGTAACTGCAGCTGAACATAGCATCTATTTTTGTAGTTTTGAAGTTTAGACTCTGTTATTGGAACTAAATGAAGAGATGCAGGTGTTCTCCAGTTCAAGTCCTTTGGGATTTTTTGATGGTAGATGCTTGAAAAGAAAATGCATGTGTTTCCAGAGTCAAACAGCAGCTGTGGACAAGGATTTATGTTTTTCTCAGAACTTTGGGATTTCAAAATGTTACATTTAATCACATGCACAGAAAGGAGAGCAAATGTTAAAGATGTTACATATAAAACCAGAGGATTGATCTTTTTACCATACCAACTAGTTGTGGGAATAGAGGAACAAAGTGATCTTTAATCTTAATATGAACAATTTCAAAAGGATTATGATAGTTGCCAGGACTCCGGTCTTTTGAGAACTGTGCTCTTGTGGCACACAACATTTATATCTTCTTAATTGCTTCTAAAATCTGGCTTATTCATTCCCATATAATTGCCTTTCTAAAAATATGGAACATAATAGTATAAGTTAGTAAAAACATGGTATTCATGTAGTACTTAGTTTGAGTGGGGTGAATTTAAATTCAGATAAATAAGCATTTTTATAATTTTTTTTTCTAGTGGTCTTAGGGTATTCAAAATTGGATTAAAAATAGCAATTCAACTTCTTGAACTGTGAGGCTAAGTTTACAAAACTTGGAGTTTAAAAAAAAAGATTGCGGTAGTGCAATTTCTCCTTCATTTCTCTCTTACAGTTTTGAAATTAGTTGATAGTAGTGAACAAAATGCCTGACAGCTTTTAGTTTCATCACAGGTTCAAGTGGGGGCTGCAGTTGGTGGTACTGCTGAGTGGTTCTGGGCAGCAGGATGGAGTGGAGGGAGAGCAAGTTGGTAACAGTGGCAAATGCAAGTTACATGATGCTTATCTGAGAAAATAAAAGCCACTTATTAAATGTGATTAATTTTGTACATGATGCTTATCTAAGAAAATAAAAGCTGATTATTAAATGTGATTAATTTTGTACATTTAGCAGCTTGTGTGAGTTTCATCCTCCGCTGTTACCCTCACAGCTCAATATGTTGTGCACTACCTAGCCAAGTTTAAGTATCAGATATTTTTCCAGACTTGAATCACCTCTGTACTCTCTCTTTTACAAAGATTGAGCTCTTAATACTTTTTCTAACAGGGAAGTAAAGCTTTCCTCAAGCACTTCACTGCTTCCAATTATAAATTTTATGTCTGTGGGAGTAGTATCAGGGAGGGACATACTATACAACACTAACTGTATTACATTATTTCCAGAGGGTTGTGTAACTCTGGCAACTGGAAGTAAGTTCTGGTTATAGAAAGGTAATTGTGCAATACAAGGATAAGGCAGCTTGTTCAACTTTCCATCAAGTTATTCTGCAAATGGTCATGGGTGAAGAGGTGTTCTCATCTTGTTGCATGCATTACATTCAGTTTCTCTCAATATGTCATAAATCTGTCAGCAACACATGTACCCAAGGATTCTGAAATTGTGACTAAAGAAGTTCTACATTTTATAAAAAGATACTTGAAAAATTTATATTTAAAGAAAAAAAAAAAGAGAAAAAGCAGCTATACTCTTATATCAATTAGTAGGAAGTCAGCCTATTTTGTGAAGTTCCTTGAAAATATTTGTTTTTATTTCAAGGCTTTGATATTTACTGATCAGCTGCAATATGGAAGTCAACAGAGTAATATTTTTAGTCCAACAAGTGCTTTTGCCTTTTTCCAAATTTCTTTTCCTAATAGTATCACTGCAGATTGATAGTATTGCAAAATAGTAACAGTTGAACCATGAAGAAACTGACTCAGCTCCACACAGCTGAAGCTGAGACTTTGCACTAAAATGTGTTGAGTGAGGGAGTTGGAAAGCCTCATTCTCCTCTAGGTTTATACCTTTTTCTTAAGAAGCTTATTGCCTGGCTTTTCCTTCTATTTTAACTCAGGATAACAGCATTCTATAGGTAATATGGTTAATCTTGTAGTTCTTGGGAGAGTAGTTTGTGCTTCAGTATTAGAAATGGAAGATTTGAGCTCTTGAGTGGTGAGTCAGGGGTATGCAGGCATTCATGTCCATAAAGGTGATCACCCCACCTTTTCTTTAAACAGCATATCCTACAAAATTCTACAAAAGTAAAAAACCCAAGTTGCTAAAAAAGCTTTTTAATGCATTAAATATGTAAAATGTAGAAGATGCCAGATATGAGATTATTTCTGCTTCCTTTATTTTGTATGTATGCATATGTGTTCCGTAAGATTTCTGTTCAAATACAATCTCATGGTATAAAAATGTATATATGGCCACCAAAGTAATATGTAACACATCTGGTTTGAAAAAAAAAGTATCTAAATGTGGGTATAAATGGTGACTTCTATTTCCATCACAGCAGACAATAATAGAGCTGTGTTCCTTATATTTATGAAAGTGCATTCACCTGTGGCATCTGGAAAAGCATTATCCAGCAAGGTGACCAAATACTTCCTAATGGTTCTGAGAATTTTGGAAATTTGACAGGCATATGCTCTTAGCAATTTCTGACCCATAGCTTTGCCCATTGAAACATGTTTTTAATTGAGAAATTATATGTTGGCCAAAATATTAGGATAGCTCCTACTCATTTTGAAGAAACGCTGTGGGATCTTTAAATTCCATTTGGACACTTCCCAAACATGAGCATAAGGGACTGTAACCGTTTACTTTGAAATGGCTTTTAAACTGTTTCCAGGTTTTATAATTAAATTATCTTGCTCTCATTTCCAGTTTGGTAATGTAAGTAAGTTCTATAACATGGCTATTTTTTGCAATGGAATGCTAAAGAGATGTCACAGAAAATCAGTAGACTTTTAATGGTAAAACAAATGCATTTTGACCACGTAAATGTTTTTCTTTTCAAATTTTACTAACAACTGATTAAGTAACATCTTACATAAATACAATGCATTTGATGAAAAACAGCATAAAATTATGTATCTCATTATTTTTAGTGTGAAAGTTATTATCTAAATAAATATTTTTTTCTAAATATAATTTGTTCTCCCTAGATAGTTTCATAGTTCAGCTCTGTAGGAGATTATAAGGAAGCTACAGGTCATTCCAAAGATTACAGTTTTCTAGTTATAATATACACAAATGTACTAACAGTCTCATTTATGTGGTTTAGGATGTAGTCTTAAAGACACATTCAGACATGTCTTCTACTATTGAACGTTTCTATCCCGAAATTCCCACACAAGTTTCTTTCCATCATACAATAATATGATATATATCTTAACTGAAAATGAAGTATAATCTGAAAATTCATGTTAGATATCACAAAAATAATCTGAATAAATCAGAGATTGACTGCCTCTTCTTCCTGTCTCTCCCCTCAAAATGCTTTTGCTTGTTTTATTTCTGGAATAAAACTACTTAAACCATACAGAAACATTGCTTAAATACAATATAAAGTATAATATTAGAACTGGCTACTATAGGGGTTTCCCCCCCACATACCTACACAGTGAATATAATTGAAATTTTGGAAATAGCATCAGTTCTCATTACAAAAACAAGAGAAGATACTACTCAATATAATGAAGCATTATGTGCAGCTCAACATTAGTGAGCAGGGTAATGGAGATTTGATGGATCATCACCTCTGGACAGTATTATTTTCTGGTCTGCATTTATTCATGGAATAGAGGTTAATCAGTAAGACAAACTATTTTAAATAAAATGGACATATTTTCTTAACTGCTTATTGTATAAATTTTATAAGCAGTATATTTTTTACATTTAGTATAACTATGTTTATGCTTGACTATCTATTACATGAAAATAAATTTATGAAAGGAGAGCATTAATTCTTTTCTCCCTGTAATTTGAGCTCTATTATTATGTCCCTGCTGTGATAAGACAGAGGAATTTAGTATAGAACAAATTTTCTTTCTAGGTTGTGACCTGAGAATTCATACAATAAAATGGAAGATCTTCAATATGTCCTTCTAGTATTTGAAATCTAGGATTTGAAATGTATTTTAGTCAAAGCTAAATAGTTGTTTTGTGCATTTATACAGTAGTTTGACTATTAAGGGTAAGGTTAAAATTAATGTACTAAAATTGTGCTTTTAAACTAGCTTGGGAAAACTTAATGGATACAAAGTCATCTTCAGTATAGCAGAATTTTCTGAAAACAAATACTTTTAAGAGTACATGTCAGTCACTTAAACAGTTGTATGTCTAAACTAATGAAATCAAACTTTAGTGCAGCTTGCAACCAGCTAATAAAATTATTTTTATTGAAAACCAGGAAATAAAGGTATGTTTGAAGTTTTGAAAGCAGGTATAATGAAAATGTAATAGTAATGTTAGTACTAAATATAATTAGTATTACTGACTTTTACAATAGTTTGCAGACTAGATTACCTTTTTGTTTCTTGACTGGTAGCATAACATAGAAGTAAGTAGAAGGCTGTGAAAGGGGTGAGTTAATACAACTGTTGATGCACTTTGAATGAAACATCTTTATCAAGTTAATACAAGAAGCAGTCATGCCCTAATTGAATTACTCATTTATAATGGCTGAACAGCAGCCTGGATGTGGACTTCGAAATCCTGGGAAAATAAGCTGCATACATGCATTCAAGCATCTAAGTCTTTGCCTTAGAGCAGCTGTAAAATGTTGAATTGGGATGTCAGCTCTGAGCTGTTGTCTGTTTGCAGTCTGAAGGGTGATGTGATCATTTAATTGGTAACCAAGCTTAGTCTCATTTTAGTCATTGCATCCTCAGTTAAAGACTTTGTTTTCAAGAGCTGTTCAAACAATTACGACCTAAGAATCAGAGTATTTACCTGCTTTGTTTGTAGTTTTATGGCACAGTTTATTCCATTTTATTTTAAGACCTTATTTGTTCTCTTGTAGACGTCCCTCCAATGTTTATTGCGCTCACGATGAGGGAGTAGTAATGCTGTAGTTTTGTGAAGTCTGACCTTCCCTAGTTTTGGTTTTGCTTTGGCAGGGGGGGGCTAGACATGATCTTCAGAGGTCCCTTCCAACCCATGACATTCTGTGATCAAAATAAAGCACATGTATGGGTAGCAATTTTGTAAATGCTACTTGCATGCTTACCAGGGACTCGAGAATAAAATAGCTGGCAAAACTCATGAAATGAAGGATGCCTGTCTGTTTGGGACTTTGGGATGTTGCAGCTTGCACATCTTTTGCAGATGAATGCATTACCAGGTTCGTTGTCTTCAGAGCCTGATACCATGTTTCCTTTGAAAAGATAGACATATAGGAAATTAACTATTGAACTTTAATTTTTCTTTAAATGCTTGCACGGTACCAAAGAGTCTCTATCCCATTGAATCAGAAATTTTTGATAGGAAGTGCCACATATTGTGTATTAAGTATCCTCCCCTTCCCAATTCAGAAGTACAGAAGTAACCACTCTTCTTTCACTGCAGGAATTGTACAAACTGTGGTAACAGAAGGTGAGTGAGAGTGGGAGCACCCACTTTTGCTTGTTGGGAGTATCTGTAAGGGCAGTGTGAACTTTGTGTAACACTATGAAGGGAGACAACAATGGCCACATTTTATCTGTTCAGAGATATTCATAATCATCTTTGAGCAGTCAGTGAGACTTCAGAGGTTCTTCCTTAAGGACTGTTCAGGAATTGGTCAAGTAAGTTTTTTTCCTTCTTGGTTACATTATAGGTACTTGTACTTCATTCCAATCTGTTTCCTGGGACAGGGCATCACTAATGTGAACCATACAAAGTTGTTTATTTTTCTCTGGAAGATCACTGTCTCAAAACTGTGAAGGAGCAGGTGTTTTCTACACAATGGCAGCAAATTAAGACACGAACTCAGGAAACTGAGAGGCAAGAATAATCCACTCAAGTATGATGGTTAAAATCTTCACTAATATTCATGCAAGCACTAATGGAGATACTGGAGATAGAACCACTATTTATCTTTTACTGTGGAATATTTTTGGAGTGGTTTGCACAGCTCTTCCTCTGAGGTGCTCTAATGGGCTGCTCCAAGAGGATGATGCAGGGATATTTGCAAGAAGGATGCACTGACCCTTGTAGTCTTGAATTTTGCTTGGCTCTATTTGGCTTGAGCCAAATACAGTTTAGCAACTCTTGGTCAAGTTTTCTCAAATGGCAGCAGCTCAATAAATGTTTTCAGTGCACTGAGGTGGGAATATACTCAAGCAAGTGAATCCAGAACATTTGTCCTTAAGATGTTAGAAATTACTAGTTAAGAAGGATACTCATACAAAAGTAGCATGGGGTAATGATAAGGCAACAAGATTTTTTTCATTCATTTTCTACAAGGTCCCATAGTAACACTTGTGAGTGAATGCAGTTTTACTGGGAGCTTTTAACTAGTGAAAATGTAAAGCTAACCCAGTTCACAGTCATACTTCTTTTTTTTTGGCCAGACAATTTTGTTTTCTTAAAAGAGAGATAAAGCCCTTACTAGTTAAATTGTGTTCCAAACAAATGGGGTGTAACTTATAAAGATGTCTCATCGCCTTAGAAATTCTGAACAATTATGCTATTAAGTGTGGCAGCTTGAAATATGTAAAAGAATGCAATCAGCACTGGGTTTTGTGCAGTAGTTTAAGAATAAAGTTGCACTTGCTTAGGATGATAGAATGTGTCTTGCATGTCAGTGTGCCAATGCAAATAATATTCTGCTTTTTCTGAGGCCTTTTAATATCTTCCGTCTGTGAAGGGTGGTTTAATATTTAGTTACTGATAGTATCCCTTATTATTGTTATGCTTTGGATCAAAGAAAAGATAAAATAGTCAGAATTGCAAAGCATTCAATAGCTTGAATTTTCTGCCTGAGGAATAACAAAAAGTAGCAGACTGAAGTTCAGATTTCTATGGTGAATAAGTTTGAGTAGTTTTCTGTGCCATTAGCGGAACAAATTAAACTTTTGCTGGTTGAGTGCATATACCTAAACAGTGTAGTGTGGGAGGATTATCAGCCAGTTACTCTTACTGGTTTATTGGCAGCAGAGCAGATTTAAACCAAATTTTCCCATGGCAGAGGTACTGTATCAGCAATCCCAGAAGTTTTCCTAAGAAATTTATGAAGTGGTATGAAAGTAAATTACTGAAGAGCCATCAAAGCAAGTATGTTATTAATTGACAATTTATTGACCTCATCCTTTTACTGCTAGTTAAAAAAAAAAAAAAAAGAAAAAAAAAAAAGAAAAAAAAAAGAGGATTAGGGTTCAGCCTACACTTTGAAAACTGTGTGAGGTCTTTTGTACAATATTTCAGTTAATCTGCAATTAATTTCCTTAATTAAAGAAATATTAGTAAAAGAGTAAAAGAACACTTATTCTGGGGTATCTATAGAAATAGTCATAAGATCAATGTAAATAAGTAATGGAAAGTGTGAATCTGGGTCTGGTTAGGGCAGAGTGTAACACCACTTATCTTTGATCTTCTGAGAAACTTAGTCCTTGCTCAAGCAAATCTCTTATAGACTTTGCTGACTTATTGCCAAAGAACTCCTGGGTCTTTACCTTTCAGGTTAAGGTCAAAAATACATTAATTGCTTTTTATTATACTGGACCATTTCTTTATACCTAGGTTTAATGCCTTTAATTCAAACACCATTGAAACTTGCTTCTGTTTTTTTACTATTTTCCCTTTATGAAAATAATAGGCTAGCAAGTACAGTAGAAAGAATCTATCTTGTGTTAATTCTTTTTTCTTAACTTACTTGTATTGGCTAATTATTTAACATCTCTGTGTATCTGATCTGTAAAAATCCATGTTAGCATCCATACAAAATGCTGTGGGGATTATTATAAGAGTGTGTTCGGACTCTCTTGGAAGACATTGCATGAAGCCTGGAATTCTATTTCGATAGTAAAGTATTAGTGAGTATGCTGTAGGTTTTTTTAAGCATTTAATATTTGAGATGGGAATTTTAAATCCTGCTGATATTATGTGGAAATGTATGTCTCGTTACACACCAAAAAAAAAACCCCAAAACAAACTCAAAAGCTTTTTTCCAGATGAATTGTGTATAAATTAAATTTGTAGAGGTTTTTTTTATGTCAGCCTTGATTAAGAAATGTAGATTTAATAAGAGGAATATTATTCCTGTTACTAATAGTCCCAAAAACCTACTGCATTTGAAACACATGAACTTTCTTCCTTTCTTTTATTTTCTGTCGCCTGTGCACTTTTTCCATTGCTTTGAATAGTTGATAAATTGTTTGCCAGGTAGGAGGGAAAATGCTTGACTTTGACTCGGAATTGAATTTCTTGAGAAAATATCATTCTAAGCAGTGTGTCCACAACGGGAGCTATTACTGAATAGTTTACTTACTTCACTGTCAGGTTTTTTTTGGCCAATTTACCCCTGAAAGCAGTCTCCTAGAAATCTGCTTAATCAGTAATACTGTTTTGAAAATAAACAGTGTTTAAGGATCTGTCCTTTTCTATTAACAGCTCCAAACATTCTAAATAAATCTAAGTAATTTTTTTCAGTCACCCATGATATACTTCCCTTCTTTGATATTGTCAGTTCTACCTACTTTGTTCATGGTACTTCAACTTTGATCTCAGCTAATTGCCATTAAATTTACACCGCTTACTGACTTGGCAAGCCCGAGCTGGTTAATGCTATTCATCATAAGGAGACCAGTTACTTTCTGCTGTTCCCTCTAGGCATGTGCTTGTTTGTTTAACAGCAAAATGATTTGAGCAGTTTTACATATGCTGCTCAGACATTTTCCCTATGAAAATCAAACATAGCAGAGTTCTGCAAGGGAAGGTTTTTAAATGTGCTTAGTGCTTAAGACATAGGTATATGTAAATATGGTTTTTTGTATTGGCTCAAATGCTGCTTCTGTCCCTCAGTGAGATTATTCAAATACCTCATATGAGGTACTTGAAGCTCATCCTTGGATCAAAGGAATTTTGTCTGCATGGTTGTTCTTCACTTTTGACAATAAAAATTGCTTTTGGCTGATCAAGCTATTAAAATGCTTCTAGATGAAACAAATCTAGACTTCTTGTAGGGTTTTTTTTACCCGCTCAAATGCCAGAGAGTGTCTGATATTTGCTGGAGAAAAGACAAAATCTCCTAAGTCAGTGTCTCTCCTTGGGCATGCCCACTGTCCTTAACCACTGAAGCTTTGGTAACTTCTGGGCACTGCATAATTTATCAGCATGAATGCTGATAGGGAAGAATTAGTTTATTAGATAAGTCTGTTTCTCAATGTAAATTTTAAAATACTAATACTATTAAAATATTAAAGATGAAGCAAGTATATTTTAAAGTTTTCACATATATTAACTTTAACTTTTTTTTTTCTCCAAAAGGGGCACGGCTTCTTTTACTGGAAAGTTGGGTAGTGGCTGTTAGAACTTTCCAGTCCCATATCATCCTTAAGAAACATCTGTTTGCCAATAATAGTTCTTTTTCCCAGAGGATGGAGTGGCAGTGTACATTTGAGGCAAATTGTAACATATAATGCATTAATAATTAGCCAAGAAAAAACAAAAATAATTAAGTAAATTTTTATAATATGTGTTGGTTGATTTGCTCTTAATTTGAAACAGAGGAAAAACTTCAAAACTTTTCAAAACTTTTAGCTGAATTTTGACAATCCTTCTAAAGGCAGCTTGGAAGATTAAAAAAAGGGGGAAATACATTTGAAAAATCAGAACACGTTTTTATTTCTAGAAAAATATAGAAATTCTGCTTCCCTCCCCAAACATTCAAACTGGATTTGCTGACTGGATCAGTCTTTGTGGGTTTTTTGTAGGGGTTTTGGGGTTTTTTTATGAGTGTATATTCTTTGGTGAGTTGTTTTGTTTTGGTCACTTACTGTTCTTTCCATTACTGCCACTTACTGGTACCATCTAGGATTTTTAAGTATCTACCTTAGGTCTGCAAAACAGTGTTTAACAACTGAGCCATTTAATGCAAAGTTTTATGCATTTGAATAACTAAGATAATTTAATTACCTTATTTTTTAATGTCCAGTATGTCTATTTAATAAGAACATGGAGAGGGGAAAAAATTAGCACTAGTATGATGAAAAAAATAAAGGATAAAACTGAGCTTGCAGTTGGGCCCAGCAAAAGCTATTGGACAATACTTTTTGGGAAGTACTGAAAAACTCCAGTGTGGTGAACTGCATCCAGACACAGTGTTATCTGTCATCCTCTGTTGCTTGGTAAAATGCTAGGGTTCAGTAATAAGTGCAGTTTTGTTGTTGCTGCTTTTTTTTTCTGCATAGTTTGAAGAAAGAGTCTTAAAAGAAATACTTGGTTGTGTCATCATTGTTCAAATAATTTCCTATCACAGCAGATTTCCTGTCAAGTGCATGCAGTGAAAATCAAAGCAGAACTCCAGCCAGGTTCAAGAAGCAGTGTAACCACTGTGGAAGTAGAAACCTCACCTGAACTGGCTCACTCTCTTCCTTCTTACATCCCATGCTCATAAGAAAAAAAATTACACTTGGAAAAGTTCAGTCAGGTGGATCTTCTAGAAATTGTAGTATGAGGATATCAGTAGCCTCAGCATTATTTCAAGCTGCTAGGTGGATGATAGGTTAGGATTGTTTTGGGTCCTTTGGTCCTTCATTTCAATTTGTAATGTTGTGGTATAAAAAGCCTTTTTGTTTGTTTGGTTTGGCTTTCTCATACAGTTTCCTCATAAGAAAGATGTTCTTGTTCAGGAAGCAAAATTTAACTGAGAGACTGCTTCTGGGTTTAGTCAAGTTTCTCCAGAAGAATAAAGTGAGATGTGAGACAGCTAAATACAGAAAAAAACTGAAACTGTCCAAGCTAAAATTACTAGACCACCCAGTTCTTGGACCACCCAAGGGACCAACAACAGGCAATTGCCTGAACGAGATGGCCTTTTATTAAAGATTGAACAAGTACTGAAGATCGTGGAAATATTTGGTGATGGTTTCTTAATGCAGTTGACTGTCTACTACAGGTGGCTCTTACTCTAAGTTCCCACCACATAAGCTGTATCCCTGTGAAAATGGCCCTTCTTATTTACTTACAATCTTAACCTTAAAATATTTTTCTCTGTGTAGGGCAACAGGAGAAAAATTAGTTGTACAGCAATGTGTTGCTTCTGAGTAGGTATTTCAAGTTGTTACAGAGTTTGTGTAGTGTCACCTGTAATGGAGATTTTTGCTTGGGAGATATTTGATCTGTGGTACTTTTAAGATATGCAGTGAAAACCAAATTGGAAGCTCTCATAAGTAAGTAATCAATAAAATAATTCTTAATTGATCTACCTAAACTGTCTTCTGTTTGTGAGAAATGATATAATGTTAAAACAGCTAATTCAACATTGGATTGCTCTGTTAACAAGCTTAAATGGCCTTTAGAAAATTTAAGAAATATCTTCTTTGGAAATTATTGGAAGTGGCAATTTTTGTCTTTAAAAGCACAATAAAGTAATGTGTGTGAATGCTGTAAAAATTTCCCATGGTTATAAATAGACATTGCTTGGAAAGGGACTTGAATTAAAGTGTGTCCTCTGGCAACCATAGTTTCAAGATGGCTTCTCATTCTATTTTTTTCAAAATTTTTTAATCATATAACTTTACTAACTTAAACCAATGTTTTTATGTATTTGCATCTGTAGCAATAGTGTTACTGTAATGATGATAACTTAAAGATATAACTTGCTGACAGATTATACCTCCTGTTACAGTGGTTGTTATTTGCATACAGAATTTCTCCATCACGTCCAATAAAATGTTATATTTCTATAACCTTCTTATTTGAGGAGCTAGAGGGAATATTTAAAAGTGAACAGAGAATGTTCTAAAGCATATTGCTTTATTTCTTCAGCATTATTTAGCATTATAGGTGTAATTTAACATCTAGTTTTCTGATTTTTCTTTTCATCCTTTAAAATAAAGGCAGCATCTAATTTCTCCCTTTTTGCAAGGTGGGTAGAGCACTGGCTAATTAATTAATTTCACTTCTGTGAGAGGAGTGAGATACATTTTATACACACAAATCTGTGTACTTCCATAGGTTTTTATTGAGTTGATTTTATATAATTTAAAATTAATGTGTTCTAATTGCCCTGAAGAAGATTAAAAAAACTCCTATTTCATTGCAAAACAAGAATAAAGTTTTTAATCAAGAGGGCTTCTGTTAAAGCCCTGTAAACACCTTAAGTGCTTCTAGAGCAGCAAGATACAGGCATTGCAGGTCAGATGGTATGTATGGTGTGAAGGGAGTACTGATGGGATACAGTGCTAAGGCCTGAATATTATGTGTATTATGATGGCTATAAATATAAGTGTGTACACAAATTTTGATCCATGCATTAACGGTAGTTTAATTATTAGATTAGTACTATTCATAAATAAGTTCCCCAGCTACTACTGTCTCAGTTTATTTATGTTAAATACTGTTGTGGCAGAGCCCAGAGTAACAGAGCCAGCCTGTTTTTAAAAAAATGTTATTTGATGTATGTAGAGCATAGAAATGGAGACTTTGGTCATCCACATCATCAATTGAATTGCAGGTGCCAACGTAATAATAATTTCAAGCCAGAACAGTTCACAAAACATCCAGTCCACATGTCCCACAAGCCATCAAGCCTTTCCGTTTTACTACCCTATAGCAGAGTAAAAAAGAATTCTGAGATAAAGTATTGGAAAGTAATATAAAGTATACTAATTGTGTTTCTAATTTTCTGATTAAAAATGTTGTGATTAAATAATAATCAGTTATCAGAGGTCAGCATTGCTTTGTAGGTACAGAGATAAGTTGTGTGTTTTTCGTACCAGATTTTCTAACTTTTCTTCCAGTTCCATAATTCTAATAATTTGTTGCAAATATCTGTAAGCAGACTCCTGATGAGCAGTTTTACTGAGGTAAATGTTCTCGGCAGGGCTTTGTTAACCTGACATTCTGTGGTTTCGCCTCATAAAACTAGCAAAGGGCTCTCTGCAAGGAATGTTAATGGGGTGAAGTAAGGAATGCAGAATGGGATGGAAGGTTTGTGCATGCAAAAAGTCCTTTCTTGGGTTTTTTGGAGGAGATCCTTGCAGACAGTAGCTAAGAGATAAAGCCTAGGGGCTTTTGTTTTTTTTTTAACCTAACACTTGGATCTCTTCACTTGAAAATGGACTTTGAAGTTCAAGTGGTTGTAGGAATGTAAGAAAATTAATAAGAATTTAGCTACAAGTGGTTCTTTTAATTTGGTCTTTGTGAAAGGAGCAAAGTTGAGGGTCATCCCCTTGTTTTTGACACAATTGCAAAAACTCTTCCTGTTTCAAAATATTCTTACAAATTACATACTTTTTAGTTGTGTAGTAATATCCTATAATGAGATATCCTTTAAGAGGAATGTTCCTTGTGCTATACTCTTTATGCTTTCTTTTCAAAAGTAGTACTTTGGGAAACATTTGGCTAAACTAATTTAAATTCCTGGAATTTGTAATCGCTTATATGGGGAAAATATATGCAATACTTCCCTTCATAGTTCCCAAGGAACCATGCAGTGAAATTTTTACATGAGTACAGTGCTAATTAGTTACATTGTTCAGGCATGACCTGATCTTGAATTTGATGTAAAGGGTACAAAAATATCTATGGATGAGCTGATTCTTGCTGTGTGTAAGTGTGAGGTGTGTTAAGTGAGCACAGATCAGGGTTGGTGAAGCAGGTTGTAGTAAAGTCCACCTAAAACTCTCAGTTTGAGGATTTTGATGAGATCTCCACTCATTGACTTTGTCACTTCATCCTCTCATTACTTGGTGTTCAAGGGCTGCTCCACCAGAGTGGCTAACCTAAAGTGTTTTAAGTCTCCCAGTAACATTATTAGATACATGATTGTGAGAAGGGATAATTTTTATTTGAAACATAATCCTTTTTTTGAGTGAGGGATGTATTTTTTTTTTCCTACAAGAGAGATTTTTCTGGGTTTTGCTGAAGGAGGAAAAGGCAGTTAGGTTAGAGTAAGGCTTCATGTACCATGTATCAAGTACTGATGCTACAGAAAAATACATATTTGCATCTTAGATAAGTGAAAGAATGGAGTGAGCATCAGTCTAGATCACTACTTTGAATTTTCACTAAGTTTTGAGAAAACAAGTTTGTAGCAGTGCATGAATAATACAGGTGGTGGCTTTTTGAATACTGTTTTGTTTATAATGTTGAAGTAATATTTGTGGGCTCATGTAGTTTATCAAGTTTAAATAAGGAAGTGTCTGAGTTTAAGATTATTAAAAGGTATTTGAGAGACAGCTTTATAATCTATAAATATTGGTAAGGTAACATTGATAAAATACTGATTTTTGAAGCTTTTCAGATTTTTACAAGATTGAACAATGATTCTAGAAAAATTCAAACTTGAAGAGGTGTGTATTTCACTGGAGGGAATGGTTAGAACACTTTATGAAGGGCGATACATGTATTTTCTTTCACTGGAAAAGTTTAAACGTAAATATCTAGAAGATGTGTTCAAGAACAGCTCCATCTTTGAAGGCTAATTCAGGGAAGTTCTTCCACCTGCTTTTCAATAGGAGGATAGATCTTAACCTCTAACATTCTGTGATTCTGTGATCTTAACTCATTGCTGTCTTAGTACATGGTACTGGTAGTATTTCTATAATGATCAGAGACTTATCTGGTAAGTTTGCAAATAGAGAGCCATTGCTTATCGTTCTCTGAGTTTTTTTCATAGTTTCTTAAGCTTTGGCATTCTGCAATACTTGCTCTGTCTCTTGAATTTTAAACATCAAAAATCTACGAAGAAAAAATTTTCAGAGTAATATGCAACTTAATGCAAATAATTGTCTTGGTCATTACATTTGACATTAAATACAAGGAAGATACGGAGTGAAGACTAAGCTTGCAGCTGGTCCCATGCTTGTAGGTCTTAAGATGTGCTCAGTAAGATGCAATCAATTGTCTCATTTCATTTAACCTTCTTTCTGGTCATTCAGATTCCTTGAAAAGTTTGGGTTTGTTGCTTTTTTTCTTCTGCTTGACAGCAAATGTTAAAAGTTTGCCTTAAAATGCAGGCTTGGAATATTTGAATTTTAACAAACTATTGAGTATGCTTAATACTCTTCTTTGGAACAGTGAGTGCATTGCACTAGTGGCCCCCAGCTGCATGTTTCCCCTTTGGGTATTGTGGTTGTCAGTGTCTAATGAAGATACAGGTTTTGGATGAGAGCAAGCTGGCTGAAAGCCAGATAAGATGAAGTGATGGCAGTGGTTTGAGAGAAGCAGCTGGAGGAACCCTCCAAGGTCATGCTATTTTTGCAAGAAGGAATGCAACCAGTATAAATTCTTCGAGCACAAAAAGTATACTGACTGGATACTCATTAAGCCAAACTGGTTTTGTTCTCCACCAAAAAAAGGATAAAGTGGCTTAATGGGGCAACTTCTGCTGACAGTGATATAACAGAACATTATAGTTTCAGAAACTAAAGTGTGTGTAATGGCAACTCAGAGTGTTGTACAATCATGTCTTAGAATCATAAGGTAAAAATTAGTGTGTTCTTTTTGTTTTACAGACCTCTCGTAATTTCCTTTAAAAAAAATACTCACAATTAAGGCTGCCTTAAGTATAAAGAAATTTTCAGCCATTTGAAATATGGAAATGGGATTTTAATCAAGTGTTCACTTTATTTCGTTATTATAAAATGTGGGACATTTTTCTTAAGTTCCAGTGTAATGGTGCATCAAGTATCTTTTGAGAGTCTTAATTGGCAAGGGTCTTCTGCTTAATGAGAATTGTTATCACTATCCACAATTTATGTGTATAGTTTGTTTTTAATGAAAAAAATTAGCTAGATACTCTTAAAGACAATTAAGCACTGAGTAAGAAGATTTAATAGTTTATTTTGTTACACCTTTTTGAAGAATTACGCCACATGCTGCTTCAGGAAAGGTAAAGAATGAGGATTACAGACGAAAATGTTAGAAGTATTGCTTTACATTTCTTTTAGAAAGGTATATTTAATACTTGGACAGTGACAGAACACAGCAATATAATATCCATACCTTAAATCTTTAACCAAAGGATCAGTGATATTTCAGTTTATAAAGTAATTTCAAAATAGAATTTAAGATGCTACATGAAAGACACAAATGGGCAATATTTACTTATGCTTTTACTCCCTCTTCACTAGAATGAAATAAGTAACATTGGTTTTGATTGCTAAAACATATAAACCTTTGCCTAATATGACTTTTTTTAATGTCTGTCCAGCATTGACAGTTTTGTGAAAAAGCATTCTATGGACCAGTTTCATTTGAAAAAAACAAGCAAATGTTTGTTGTGTTTTTTAAAAGACATTTTACATATGATTTGATTCTTAAGTAATGTTATAGTACCTCCACCCATCAGTTTTAGAGTTCTTGAGTTCACAATCTCCATTGGCATCAGTGTGTGTATTTGGTCCCCACCAAAGTCTTAGGGAAGCTTTTAGAAATCTTGGAGTTCATGCACTTGCCTGAGCACAAGCACTTAGGGAAGACCCAGAGGGACCCTGCTTGTTCCTGCAAGGCTCAGGAATGAGTTATTTCCTGATAAACTAAAGGTGGTTCTTCAGCTGTTCATAACAAGAGCCTTTCTTTACTCCTATTTAACTTTTCAACAGCATTGTTTTATGCCAATACTAGTAAAACTTCTATTTGTTTGCTGAAAAGGTCATGAACCTAGTAAGATTTGGGGCCAGAAGAGAGCATAGGAAGTCTCCTAATGATAGGAGGGGTTTGAAAGCTACCCCAGCAATAGCCAGCTTAGATTGACTGAAATGCAAGGAAACTCATAAAAGGAATGTTTCCAGTATTTTTACATTACCTCTTTCTACTGCTCTGTCCTCTTGTGCCACTATAAGCCCAGCAATTGCTGTGTTTTTACCTCATGAGCATCAAATATACCTTTTAAAAAGAAAATAAGCACATTAGAAGGTCTTAGAGAAGCTGGGGGCTAGAAAGAAACTTGCAGGAGCTGTGAAGTTATATTGCTTCTCAGATATAGGAAGCAAACATACAAAACTAATCATCTGAATCCTGGGTCTTAGAGGTAAAGTTATGACAAATATTTTATATTGTGACTGACATTTAAAAAGGTGTCAAATTAATATGTTATCTACACAGATTTTCTCCGAAAGGCATTTGATGGTTAATCACATAGATATGTGATCACTGATGCAAAGTTATCATTCTACCATAAATATTTAATCTTAAAATGTGGATTAAAATTGCTCAGCTGCTTTTCTTTAGCCTTTTAGTGAAGCAGAGTTTCCACAAAAATTGTTTTGCTTGTTTCCTTCTCTCTCTCTCTCTCTCTTTTTTTTTTTTTTTTTTTTTTTTTTTTAATATATATATATATATAAACAGGGTAGGAAACTGAACTATAAGAACTGGGTTTTTTGGATTGTCAAAATTGAGGAGCACTTCTCTGTTTGACACAAAATACAAGTTAAAGCCTCGACCTAATGTTCTAGTTTGATGATTTTTTTTTTCTTGTATATATTGGAAAGAGTCTAAATGCCTATTAAGATAGGGAGTAGTTTTCTGCCATAATCCCATAATTCAAGTGTTAAGTAAGAAGAAATAGTTGGATGCTGCGAAGCCTTTATCTCTCTTTAAAATAAGTGGCTGAAGCTGAAAAGATCATCTAGCTGCTGGTTGGTTACTCTTTGTGGC
Source organism: Calypte anna (assembly GCF_003957555.1). NCBI lineage: Eukaryota > Metazoa > Chordata > Aves > Apodiformes > Trochilidae > Calypte > Calypte anna. Next base: position 129,797,309 of record NC_044245.1, read on the forward strand.
TTCTTGGTCTGATAACCCAAATCAGCAATAATTCTAATTCATTAAAATGTCAAAACCTAGATCTGTCATTGCCTGATAAAGAACAGGCATTAGGGCTTTTGAGCTGTCACTATAGTCTCATTGGATTAAGCTAATTTATAGATTTGTCTGTGGCCCAGCTCTTTCGATGGCAATATCCTTTGTTAACACCTTTCTTATCAAGCTTTTCTTTCTCTGGAGCTTATATATTTGTCTCCTCTTCTGTGAGGTCTGTTAAGGAGAAAGTAATAGACTTCTTTCTGCTGCAGTGAGGAGTGTAACCAGTAGCTGCAATCATAGCATTAGCACGGTTAGAACAGTGCTTTAAACTGGTGGCATGAGTCTGAGTTTATTTTTATTGGGATAGGGCAAGAAATTTGCCATACTTGTCCAAAACAGAAGGTAATCATACCCTTGTAAGCACAACACTAAACTTTATTGTCTTGACAATAGTATCCTCAAGAGCTTTTTAGTTTGTTAACTTCTGCAATTGCTTGCTTAGACTGCTTGTGCTCTTATAGGACTGTTACTGAGAGAATAGGATTCTTTACCAGCACAGCTCGAATTTTTTAATTGGATGTTCTCTAGTAATAGTCATTCTGTGATGAGGAAAAAGATTTTATAGAATGCTAATTTTTTAAAAATAAAGTAGATTTATCTGGTTGTGAATCTACTAGTGAAATTACTGCACATGCTAGATTTGGCAGGATCCTTCCAATGTTTTTTGTAATACTGGCAAATTACAATACTAGCATAATTATTTGTAAGTTTCTCTTGGTTAGATTTAAAAGAAAAGCTACAAAACCTAACTACATGAATACTGCAACAGGCTACATTACTTGTCCACAACTTCTGTTGGAAAAGAATAAGGATGTTGAAAACAAACTAGACAAACAAATAGAAAATATCTAATTTTTATTACTAAAAGTATAAACCCTCACACTGCTTTGTCTTAAGTAGCAATGATGACAGCTGCTTATTTATAATAGTGTTACTGGAAAGCACTGTTACAACCTGCAAAGCTATTTCACACTTTCCCTCTATTATTTTGATGAAGTAATAACATATCCACGGCTATGTTTTAATGCTCTGAAAGTTAATTCATTGTGGTGACAGAAAACCCAACAATTAAAAAATCTATCTTTGTGTAAGGCAATACATGTTTTCAGTCAAGAAATGTTTCCCAAGATTGCCACTGCTGAATATTCTCTAGTGGTAATATTATAGAAAAGTTGCATGTTGTAGTATGGAAAATATATAAAGGTAAAACACTTCTGTTTCATCTGTTGCTGACAAGATACTCAAATTGCAAAAGTGTAACTTATCTTTGAAGTGGCAAAGATTAGCCTATCTCCTAATTGTCTTTTGATTTTAATTTCTTTTTCTTCTTATGCCTTGTGCATTGCATTTCCTCATCTCCATTGAAATTTCTCATCAGAATCTCTTCTTTTTTTGAGCGTGTCAGCACAGAAGCAAGAGGTGGAAAAGGCTTCTTAGGTCTCCCAGTCATCCTTGGTGCTGCTGAAGCGAGGAGAGGTCATCAAAGAGAGGAGAAATGTTTTCATGTAACTGTTGGCACATCCAAAGTAAAGCCCAGCAGGTTATCTGTGTTTTCTGCAGAGTGATAATGGACTTGGTTTAATCATAAATAAAGCTTTGTGCTTTAATACTGGACCTTAGATCTGTGAAAGAACCTGAATACTGATAGTAAGAGCAAGTGTCTGTGTGTGGAGGATGTAGATCATGTGTACAGATACTGTGTGTATGTATGTTCCTGTTTGTAAGGTGGGAGAGCTTCTTGCCCATGGGTGCTATCTGCAGATGCTGGAACAGTATCTTTCAGCTACTTGAGACTTAAGATGATAGTCACCCTGACAGCAAACAAACCAAAACCAATACAAACCATCTGATGTTTAAAGGATGTGCCCATAAAGGAGGGGGGAAAAAAAAAACAAACCACATATATATCTCACAGGAATAATGGATTTTGTTGTTCCATTGTCCTCTAAAGGTTCTGCCCTAAAGATAAAAGTTAATGCAATCTGAACTGGTAGTTTGATGCAAGTGAAATATTTGTGTCTTTTCATATAGAGGTAATTGCTTAACTAATAAAAGTGAGGTGAATACTAGACTTGATTTAAAAGGGCATGATGAGAAGGTAGTTGATAATCTCTCTTTACTACAAGAGACAAAAAGTTTGACCAAGTACATATATACACATTTGTGTGCATGCGTAAATATATATATATATATATACACAACTGTTCTTTTTTTCCTATCCTTTCATTTTAAGAGGATAGGCAGGTAAGTTAGCATCTAATCTCATAGTTTTGTTGTTAGTCTTAGTTTATAAAATTATTTGTTGGGATCAGTATTGTAAGTGCTGTTGTTATGAGCTCACAGTTTGGTTGCATCCTGCTGTCAGTGTCAGAGGAGTCCTGGGTTGGCTGAAATGCATGTGACCTAATTGGCTAATTAACTAAATTAAAGATACCTGATACTTTGATCCTCTCCCTTTAAAAGAGTAGGAATTCTCCATGTTTCTTGAAACAAACTGAAATGCTGGAGAAGGATCAGAGGCAAAAAATCACATGACATTCCACTCACCTTGGGCAGTAAATTTTATAATAGCTGGACTTGCAGTAGTTTATTGATTGATTGATTGATTGGTAGCAGCAACACTTAAAATTGTTTTAAAATTCTGAATGTGCTGTCTTTTATGTAACAGCAAGCTTTTCAACCCAGTAGGTAAAAATGGGTTATGTGTTTTGGTCCCTTGTAGTAAGGAACCAGACCAAATAACTTGAACATATGGAAAATTTCTTCACTGAAACAGTTGTCAGGAAGAGGCTGCCCATGAGTTGTCACTCATGGAGGTATTTCAAAGACCATGTAGGTGTGACACTTAGGTTCACAGTTTAGTGGTGGACTTGGCAGTGTTAGGTTAACTGTTGGACTCTTTATGTTGTTAAAGGTCTTTTCCAAATGAAATTATTCTATGGTTCAATATGCCAAAGTGTTGTTCCCCAGTCCCCTGCCATGTTTTTTTAATTTGCGCTCTTCTTTTTCTTTTTAGTCAGGCAACAGATAGTAATAGGACCTTAAAGAATTGTATCTGGAACCTGTTGCAGCATTGCTCTGCTACTTAAGAACACAATATCTTTTAGATTTACATGAACAATTTAGTGCTCTTGGGTTTTCAGTAACCCCATACACACACAAGGACTGATGTATAGTGAGATGTCTTTCTTTCAATATCAACTTTTGCACCACGCATATTTCATATTTGCTTCTCAAAACCAAAACCTTTCAGCACGTCTTTTCATGAGCAAAATTAGAATCTGCTAGTGCCAAATCAAAAATGTTTATCTGAGAAATCTTGATTGAATAGGACAAACAAATGTCTGGGGAAATAATTTTATCTGATACAGTAGCTCTGCTGGTCTAGATCTCTGCGGGTATTCTGGTCAGAAACGCAATTAAGACAGTTGTTAGCATTCTCTCTCTTTATACAGGTTCTTAGCGTTAACAACCAAGATCCTTCTCAAATGGCCAGAAAAAAATCCATCTGCCTTAAGAGGAAACTCCCTGTTAGTTCCAAATTATGAAGAAAGCTGATATCTTTGCAGCCATGAAGTCAACTTCATCTGTAATGCACCCCCCAGTTCCCCCAGCTGTCGGCTGGTATGATAGCTATCAACATAATCACCAGACATGCTCTGTGGCTCTGACCCTTTTCTGCCCTTTCTATAGGAAAGTGTCTGTTCTGTGAACTAATGATCAGGCACAGATAATAAGGCTTTCCTTTCCTTGCCCCGGAAATCTACTCCAAGCTTGTCATTCCCTTCTAAGTAAGAGTGCTGTTCAGTCCTAGTGCAGTCCCTGCTTGCTTCACAAGTCAGAGAGCTCATCACTGCTTCTTTGAAAACTTCTGTGTTTGACCAGTTAGATCAGAAGTGACATCAGTCTGTTGCATCTTCAAAATGATTAGATGGCTCCCCTGGATTTATAATTATGTTCCAAGTTTTCTCCCATCGTGTTAACTGTATTCATTTCTTCTAACTCTCAAGCTGGGTATGCATCACGGTCATTGGATAATATTGCCAGTAGAAGCTATTTGTGCAGTACAGTAAGAAATTTAAAAAGTTTTCACCTTCTAATTTTTTACAGGAGTTGCAGACATTCTGATATCTCCTTAGCAAAAAAAAAGCCAAACACACACATTGAAAACCTCCTGAATACAACAAAATAAAAAAATACAAATGAGCGAATAACAGGTAGCACCATCAAATACAAATTCATATTCTAAAATCAAATTGCATCTAAGTTGAGATACTTTGTCATTTTGCAGACCTCATTACAATTTTTCAAATCTAGGTTTTAAACTTTGACTTCTGTATTCATGTATAGAGAACTAAGCTATTTTACTTCTCTTCAAAGTGCTTTGGAGCTGAACAAGCATATCTTGTTGATGCCTGAACATTCTGTGAACTGTTCCAGATTTGTAGCAATTACTGTATTGCTTTGTAGACTGTGTTTGCATATTCCCAGTGTAGTGGGAATTTAGTGGCATTCTGTATTTTGAGTTCTGAGATGAAATGAGTATGTGATTTTGTTTAAAGTATTCCTGGACTCTCGTAATTTTTTCCCCTCTTACAGTTCAAAATAATCTTATTTCCAATTTCTTTCCTATTTCCCTCTGCACTATGATTTTGTGAGAGTAGAGAAGAAAAATTTGTGAATAATTGAATGAATGATTGTGAGATGTTTATGAATAGCTGAGCTGCAGAAAACTGCAGGATGAGGAGACGAGAGATGGTCTTGTGATATACAGAGTGAAGGAGAAATAGGTTTACCCACATTGAATGGTAATGGGAATGGCTGTTTTCATCCTGAAATGGATATACACAGATAGAGACAAGGTGGATTCCACTCTGTTTTTCAAAATTACTGTAAATGCCATACCCTAAGCATCTTAAATTATGCCATTTTAGGAGATTTTGATTTTTAAGGCAATCATACGATTCTTATTGAGTAGACTCAAGCTATGAAGTAGTTGTCATTGACTCTTGAATCCAAAAGAAACTTTCTTTTGTTGGCTAGTTTATGACATTTTATTGAGCTACAACTTGTGTTAAACTAGTGGGTTTTTTAACTTCTGAGTGGTATGAAGAGTGCATCCCAGAGTGCCTATTTTCACACAGGAGCACCCCTCATGCTTTTACTACAGAAGGTGCAAAACTTGTGCTGGGAAAGTCAGAAGGCCTCTTGGGGGACTTTAATGGTAAGTTTTAGTGAAAGGATCAAGGTAATGATCCCTATATGTTTGGCAATGCTTTCTTGGTTTTGATTTTTGCTGGGGGATTTTCTTTAAAACATTGCAAACATTTATGCTTCCATAGCTCATATTCCTGGTCTGTCTCTTCTAATAAATTGTAGAGCCTTTTCTAGAGCCTTTCACCTAACAATAAATGACTTCTTCCCTATAGATTACCATAACATTCAGGAAGCCATTGAATAATTGGTGGCGATTTAATAATTTAGTTTTGTGGAAATGTTGTGGAACAACTGGCTGCTTTCAGAGATACATGTGATGGTGGTTTTTGGAGCTGGTTTGGGAAAGTGTGCCTGAGGGGCAGGAGATGGAGGCTGAAAGAACATTCATCTGAAAGAATGTTCATCTGAAAGAACATTCATCTGAAAGAACATGGATCTAGCAGGGCTGTTGATTCAGGCGAGCTTGAGTTCAAGGGAGAAACTGCTGCTGTGAATGTCCAGGTAGAGGTTATACCCAGTGAGATTCCAGCTACTCCATGGAGGGGAAAGGCAGCTGAACTGATAGAATAATTTACATTCAGATAAAATTCTCCTAATCCAGGAAGCGTTACTCTGGTGACAGTCCATAATAGCTGTTTCAGCACCTTGTTTCTTCAGACACTGTGGACAAATGAGTTCCTCCCCATCTGCTGTCTGTCTTAGGACAGTACTGCACTGTAGATACTGCTTTAGATTTAGTAAGTACAATGCAAAAATAATAATAGATTACTCATAGGGACAATTAAGTACACCAAGAAAATATATCTAGGCTCTGGATGATGAAGACAGCAATTACTCTGTGGTAGCCCTTTAAACAGAATTCTGAGGAGGAGTAGCCTTCAATTTTTATTTTTAGGTTTTTTGTTTTGTTTTTTTTCCAGTATTGTATTGAGAACAGTGTGTTCAAGGAATTGTCTATCAATAAATTAATTAAGGTGACCACTTTAGGGTGTTTTATTTTCTTTAACATTACTGCCCCCATATGGATGTAGTTAGAATACACAGTGGATGTGGGGAAGGCATTTTGTATATAAAATACTTTTAAAAATATTTTTTGTTGACATTCAGCTCTTAGATTTCAAATTGCTTTTATTTCCTTGGTTTTCAGATGAAAAGGTATGACAAGGTAGGTGTTGATGCTTTCAAAGAGTTAAGTGAAAACAAATGCCCATTTAAAGTAATTATAACTGGGAATTCTGCAAATGCACCTGTAGCCCACAAGTTTTCTAGGAAATTGTTTTACTACTAGTAAAGATTTAAGCACTTAAGCTTTATTTGTACATGAATTTTGCATAAGTGTAGCTGCAAAATTGTAAAATCCATTTCAAGATTTTGAAAATAAAATTTGACAGGTCATCCCTAACAACTTTTGAACAAAGTTGCATAGCTGGTACGTATGTCTGAGTTAAAGGTGATTTTTGTTAAAGTTAGGCTTGGTCATGAGGTAGAAGAAATGCATCTTCTCATTTGGATTGTGTAACTATCACTTAAGCTAGTTTTGCATCCAGAATTTACTACTTTCTGTAAGTAATAAAAAAACAAAAAACAAACAAAAAAACTCCCCCCCAAAACCAAAACCACAACAAAGCCTCTTTTCCAGTACTTTTGTGTGGTTCTAAACTTTCAGTCATGAGCTAGTTGGATTGCAAGATCAGTTTTAGTAAGCACTGTGGAGGAAAATCCAAAAATGAGGAATTAATAAAGATTTGCTATTGCTACAGCAGCATTTTTTTTCAAATGGCAATTTCCAGGCAACTAGGGGAACAGTTAAAACTTTTTAAAAAATCAGTTAAAGTGTTATAGGCCAAGTTGAGTGTTCTTACAGGCCAAATCGAGTGTTCTTTATTTATTCCAAGTAGCTCATTCAGTAAATTCTTTGAATGTCCCAAAGGGCTCTGTGTGGAAAGGATGTTTACAAGTACAAAGTCAGTGTTATACTTACACTATATGCTTGCTGGACTCCAGTTTGGTTTTAAGTATGCTGAAATTTATTACCATTTGCAACATTAAATTTGTTCTGCACAGAATGAGAACAATTTGTAGTATATTAAATGTAGTCAATAATGACTCTTTTTGCTGAAAGTACCCTTTTTGGTTTCTTATGCATATTGAGACCATTAAGACAGTGCCAAACAGCAATTTTTGCTACATACAGCAATATTTTTTTCCTGTTTGATATGTAGGAAATGTTTCGTTCTCTTCAATATTATATTACCTCTTCAGTATTATGGAATCCTGTATATTGATAAAACTGACTTTTGAAATTAAAAGGCATTACCTTTTCTCCGAAGTGAAAGTTTATTTTGGAAAATGTGGGATACTGTTTGTCTATAAGAGAAGGAATGGGGGTTATGTAAACATTTACAACAATTTTTTTATCTACAGTAAACTTTGTAAATTCTAGTAGATTATATTTTCAGTAACTCATTTATTTTTAATCTTTATTTTAAGATTGGGGCTTCACTTGCAATATTGGAATTAACACAAAATAACATAAAGACAAAATGAATAAAAGAAATTTAAAATGTCTCCATATTTTAAGGGTAGCAAGCTTTTTTTTTTGTCAGCAACAGAAGTGTGTGTTGGCTATTGTAATTTTTAGTAATTTGCCTTCCTAACAGGCATTGCTGCAAAGTGATTAGCAAATCACATGCCTGACAGTGTGTGTGCTTTTTACTGTGATGAACAGAAAAGGAATGGAAACATTTTTTGCATAATGGAAAATGAGAAAGTAGCTCAAAAGCATATTACTGATGTCCCTAATTACCTAGTGATAATTAAGATATATACAAATTAGCAGGGTTGATGGCATCGTAGGAAAGAAATTAGGTTAAAAGAATGCTAAGTTCTGAACCTGCTATGTAGCCAGATAAGAATCAGTCATGCTCAGGGGTAATGAATCTGCTGCTCTTCTGTGCCATATTAGGGCAGATGCAAAAGGCAATTGCACAGGAGATAGCAGTAAAATGACTTCAGGGGAAAATTAGCTGACATACAATTGAGTGGAAGAACAGCTGTTGAAGTGAATCTGAGTGACACACTCCTTGTTTTGTGCCTCCTTTTCCTTAAGAGAAAAGACCTGATATCCACATGGTCTGAGTTAACTGATTCTTCTGTAGCACAGTTCCAGTGAATTTCTGTAAAGCGAGAATCCAAAATATGTGAAAGTTTCTTGTCTTATTACCATAACTTTTACTGAACGAAGAAGCAAGTACCATATGAAAGTTTTTTCTCACTTTCCCTATTTCTGAATCTGTGTTCTTTTTAATTTACGTTCCAGTTAAATCTATTCTACTGAAGAATATATTTGAAAGGTCTTAGAAATAGCAGCCTGAAGAGAAGGCCTGGGGGAGACATTTTAGTGGCCTTCCAGTACCTGAAGAGGGAACCTACGGGGAAGCTGGAAAAGACTCTTTTAAAGGGCGTATAGTGATAGGGTTTGGGGTAATGGTTTCAGACTGGAAGAGAGTACATTTAAATTAGATATCAAGAAAAAATTCTGCAGTGTGAAGTTTGTGAGGTGCTGGAACAGGTCATGAAGAGGTCAGGTTGCATGGGGCTTTGAGCAACCTCCCCTAGTGAAAGTTGTCCCTGCCCATGCAGGAGGGGTTGGATCTACCTGATCTTTACAGTCCCAAACCATTCTATGATACATCTTTAAGCTGTTCTTTTGGGAATTCAACCATTTAGGTCTGTACAGTTAAATACTTTGTGTGGCTTTTGAGTACTGGATTTCTACCAAGACCAGCAAAATTGCCAGAAGTCCCCATGTTACTATTTACCATTGTTTCTCCCAAATTTGTTGAAGGACGAAAAAATATCAGCCTGCTTCATTTAATTGATTAAAATCATATAAATCTTCCATGTTCTTGTGGCAGACTCTTCCATCACTTAAAAAAAAAAAAATAAAAAAAATCACCCAAGGAAACAAGAAAACAAGTGCCCCTTTTCTTGTCCCATCCTCTAAAACTCCTCCAACTGCTACTGTTGTCTTCAGTGTTAGCAAAAGACTGACAACTTGCAGTGATGCCTACTGGTGCCTTTTTGTCCTCAAATGCAGATCTAAATCTTATTCATTCAAAAAAGCAAATTTCATAGCAGAAATTTTACAGACTAGAACAAACACATGCAAATTAGATGTGCTATTTTGTAAGTCTCCAACAGGAATGACAGAATCCTCCTCCTTTATCTGGAGCTTCTGTAGGGGCATTGTCGATTTTTCTGCCCATAAATCAGCTGAACTGGGCCTGGGTCACCAGAGGGCACTGCCGGGTCTCTGGAGGTGCCCACACTCTTGGTCTGTACCTGGGAGACAGTCGGTGACTACACAGGGAGCTGGGTTTGTTTTCCTAACTTATTCTCTGGTAATACCTTTTTAACTTTTTGATCCAATAAGTGATCTGGAAAGGAAATGATAGAAGATATATTTCCTTGGGTTTTCGTGTGTGTTCCTCCCCCCTTTCCCTATAACTACAGAAGACTGATTTATGTGTTCCTTCTTCAGGCACCTAAGATATGATTCATGGGCTGACATTTAGGATCCACAGCCTCCTGGTGATCAGTAGAAATATGCACTTCTGTGTGGCAGTTTCTGAAGATATTCAGGACTGTAGGTTGCTTCCAAATGTGGCACTATTGACAAGAAAGTAAAACTCCATATGATAATAATTTACATTACATTTGAGCTTTATTATTTGACTTACGCTATACTCAAGCTTGAGTACTGTGAAGTTTGTGGCTAGAATAAATAAATTTTTCATTTTCCCAATGAGATAGCTAATGTGATAGAAACTTTGCTTAAACTGTGAAAGTTACTTCTTCAGCTTCACTTCAGCCAGATACCCGAAGGTAACAGGTTTTTGTGCTATCTGCCATAGACCCTGCATCATAAGTAGTGTGTCTGTTAACTATTTGTTAGTATGAGACTGCTGGAAGTGAGGGGGAGTGAAAGAATGTGCAGAATAAGTATGTACCCATCAGTATGCCCTGACAGGGGGCTTGTGACTGCATGGTAAGACTGTTTGGGAGGCTGGACTAGTTCTGCTGGAAGGTGCTGGGTGGATTTGTTCTTCATATGTGGTAGTCTCTCATGACAGGAGCTTTTGCTAGGGCTGGAGGAGTCAGTTTACATATCCTGTGAGAGTTGGATTAATAATGGTGTACAAGTTTTGAGGAGTGTTTTAAATAGAATATGATCTGTTCAGTACTAAAGAAAAAATTAAAATAATAACTCTAGATAATTACATTAAATGCATATCTCTTCTATTAAAGCCCTGTAGATTATATGAATGTACTAGAAGAATTAATCCTATGTGAGTTTCTGATATCATGAAGAAGCTGTGAATGGTTGTACTACAGAAGAACAAAACATGAGATAATTATATTTGTGGTTTTGTTGTTTTTGTTTCTTTTTATCAGTAAATGTTTATTTAATTGTAAATACTTAATGGATCACTCCCATAGTAGTCTTCTTATAATGATAATGTTTCACAGTTTAAAATGTGCTGCACATCAAACATGTGATGTTCAAAACATCATCTATAAAATAGTATCTTTATAAAGGGTCTGTAACTGCTTCACGAGCTACTACAGCTGGATAGCATAAGGTATGGGCAAAACTGCAAAAAAGATTAGGTCCACAGATGATCTGTTCATTAATTTGCTTAATTCTGCTTAAGTGAAAAAGTCATGTCTAATAAAGAATCATACAGAAGGTTCTTTGATGTTAAAAATGCTCATCAGAGCTTTTTTTTCTGCTTTTTTTTTTTTTAAGCACAGTTAGTATTCATTAAGTTTACACAAATAGATGTTTAAGATGAATTGTTTTTAACAGGAGACTTTTATACATAATCAAGCATTATATTTAAAGACTATCTGATGCTACTGGATTGAATATGCAATTTAGGTCAGATACCTTAAAGTCAAGGTTTTAGTAAGGTTAACCTTGCTGTCTCTATTTACCCTAAATTTTGAGCTCTTGGCATCTTTTCATATTGGATAAATTTTCTTAAGTACAATTTAAGTACAATTTCTTAAGTACAAGTAAATTTTCTTAAGTACAATTAAGTAACATTTACATTTAATTACTACTTTCATGTTTTTAATTACTACATTATTTCATGTTTTCTCTCACTCTATGCTGTGATTAGATTACAGGTATCATTGTATTTCTTTTTAAGAGTTACTAGAATTACTTCAGATATAGAAAACATTTTTCTTAATGGCTGGGAGTATTAAAATCAGTTTTAGCCTGTTTTAATGAAAAGCATCCATTAAATTTGACTGAAATCTGTTGTTATCCTGCTCATGTGTAGCTGAACATATTGACAAGCAAACTAGGTAATCATAAATTAAGAAATACAAATCCTTTAGGCTGTTAAATAATATTTCCTTTAAATTTGTAAACATGCTGCAAACTGTTAAAAAATGGTTTTACTGCAGCTTGTGATGAAGATTTGCTGCTGTGCAGGAAGGTGTTCTGAGCTGTGTGCTTGTGTGAAAGGGATTAATGTAGAATTCAGCATATAATCATCTGAGTTACAAGGAATACGTAAGGGTATTTAGAACAGTTTCACTTAATAAAGTAACTTAGGGTGCTGTCAGGTCTTCTGAGATTTGACAGATGCAGAAACTACTATAAACATGTTCTCATAACCAGCAAGCAGTACAGTAAGGTGACTGCTTACTCAGTGTACCTTGCTATTTTTATAGCAAACCATGCAGGAATTTTCTGTCTAGAGTGCAAGAGTTGAGAGCAGATTCTATTAATCAGTGTTCATCCAGTACCTCCGTAAGCATAGCAGGCTGCTGTGCTGAGCCTCCCTGCTTCTTTTGCTGAGACACCACAAATGCAACTGGATGTATCTGAATAGAAGTTATTTTCCTTTAATTAGGAGGTACTTGAGTTAATTTTTGTGCAAAACCGACTTCAATATTCCCAGCTATGGACGACATGAAATTATTTTCTGGCATATTCCCTGGATTTTCAGTAAAGACAAGGATCCTTTTCTTTACGTGTAGCTGTAAAATACGAACATGAAATTGAAAACTTCCAAAGCAGTCATATTAACTATTCATCTGCTTTTGCCTTGGACTGAAAGCAGCTAAGTAAACAGAGTTACTTGGAACTATCTTCTGTTCTTCAGCTGGACACTGTTTAGCATCTAGCTTGTCACGCTAGAGAGAGCTGAGCATAGATTAATATTTATAGAAAATTTATGATATTTTAATAATCTTTGGACTTAGTATAAATGTACATAAAAGGAGAAAACAGCTATGCAGGAATAGTAACAAAGCAGATAAAGCTTATTCCACATAAAATTAATGATTTGGT